>NW_006159565.1:7100069-7128279 GCF_000334495.1 Tupaia belangeri chinensis
GAAAATTATTGCTTGTTGTTTAAATAAATAAATACACACACTCATTCGTTCATTCATGCATACATAAATTCACATGAGTTAAATGGTTAAAATGGCAAATATTACATGGATTCAGAACAGCTCTGTGACTTGAGAAGAACTTTTGAAGCTAAGAATTTGAGCTAGAGGTAGAAAAACAGGATAGGTGGACAGTTAGGGGTATCCCCAGAAAGATCGGAGGATCCTAGAAAACAATGGCCAGAAGCAGAGGAGGGAGATAGGAGCAGGAAAGAGACGATGAGCAGTGCTATTATCATGCCAGTTCCCCCAACGGGGAACCGCAGTCAGATCCTCTCGTGAACTCTTGAGGGCCATATGGTTTATAACTGTCGTGCCAAGAAGCAAGAGAGCTAGGGGTATTTATACAGTAACAAAGGGTCCAATAAAACCAAGTGCCTGGAATTAAGAATGGTCACTACATTGAGGGGCAGTGGGGCAGCAGTATGAAGGGCAATAAAGACTTAGGCCTGTGGATCATTTAGTTCAATGCTGAGGACGTATGTTAATATTAAAGAGAACTTATCCTACTCAGGTAGATCAGTACTGGAAGAAATCTTAAGTATCTACTACTAAGAATTGCTCATTGAGATCAGCAGATGGCATAATAGTTATGTCACTGGACTCCCACATAGTTCACCAGGGTTCAAGTCCCAGACCCGGTCGCTTAAAACTCATGCCAGGTTCATGTGCATGTGTGCCCAAAATCCTGAGAAGAGAATGGAGGAGAAGGGATTGTGGCATGGCCAACTGCTCCCCTGCCCCGGGGGGAGGTCATTTCTTACTTTCTGTCTCTGGTGAGCACACATGTTCTATAGCAAAAATCTCTGTCTCAAAAAAAAAAAATAAGGATTTCCCATCTTTGTATCAGAAAAATGAGATTAAGAGACCACTGATATACTTTTTATGGCACACACAAACAGGTTAAGAGAACAGGTAGTAAGAAAATTCAAGTCTTGCTTCTTAACTCAGCATTCTCTTTAGCAAACCTCAAAAACCTGACACTTTTAATAAAGACTTTATAAAGCATGAACTTGGATTATCTGTTAGCAGAAGAATTTCTTCTTATCTATAATCATAGTAAGTGTTTTTGCTTGTTTTGTTTAATTTTCAAATGCGGACCTAACATCCCCACCAATATTCCCTATGTGTTGCTGTTCTGTGTCTATCACTAGTTTTACTTCCCTTCCCCCTAGCCATCCCACTCCAGGAAGCACATGTATGTGAGGCAATGTGTACCAAAATAACGTCCTCTTCAACTGACTTATAATAGAAAAATTTTGGAAATAACCTAATCTGTTGGCAGGAAAAATGAACAAACCAAATATGGGATATCTAAAAGTCAGAATAGATTCAACAGCTGAAACTAAATTGTAGCTATCAGAATACTATGGAGAAGTTTTAAAAATATAATTGTAAATGAGAAGGCCAAGAAACGGCACAGACATAAGGCTTTCTGTGTACATTTAAACATACAAAACTACAGTGTATATATTTTATGGATACTTCCATGGTTTTGGTTGAACCATAAGAACATAGTCTAGGAGCTGTTAAGAGGGGTTGCTCTGGGCAAGCGGCAGGTAGGGGGAAAGAAAGAAATGGGACTTAGAACTTGATCAAAAATGACTGGTTCTTCTATTTTAAAAGCAGAGAGTTAAAGAGGCCAAATGTTAATATTTCAAAAATTTGTGATGACTGATATGTTATTTTTCTCAGTATTTTCCTGAGATTAAACACTTTTTCTCACTAGAGAAATGTAAAAACAAAACAAAACAAAAAAACATTTTTTTTTTTTTTGAGAGATTTTCACTGTAGGGCGCGTGCGCTCGCCAGACAGACAGAGAGAGACATAGAGACAGAAAGCGAGAAATCACCCCCCAGGGGGGATGGTCACGCCGCAATCCCTTCTCCTCCATTCTCCTCTCGGGATCTTGGGCACGCACGCACACGCGCCCGGCGTGAGTTTTAAGCCACCGGGTCCGGGACACGAACCGCGGTCGACTACGTGGGAGTCCAGCGACATAGCCATTACGCTAACTGCTGGTTCCAACAAAAAAACATTTTATAAATAGTATCACCGACTTTTATTTAAAAAAGAGAAAGAAATCCAAGAGAAACATTATCAATGAAATTAATTCATATATAAGCAAATCCTCATGTTTATGCCTGGGAATGAGATAAAATCTTGTTAACAAAAGCAGGTTTGAATCCCTTCTTGACCTTTTTTTGCCACAGGTTACAGGTACTCACTAGAGAGACAGAGAGAGAGACAATGAGAGGGAAAGCCCCTAGGGTAGGGGGCGGGGAATAGCCATGCCACAATCCCTTCTTCTCAGTTCTCCTCTCAGGATTTTGGGTATGAATGCATATGAACTTGGTGTGATTTTCTTATTCTTTCCTTTTTTTCTTTTTTCTTTTCTTTTCTTTTTTTGTGTGGAGTGGTTTGGGTATGTGTGCTCACCAGAGAGAGAAAGAGACAGAGACAGTGAAAGGGGAAGTGAGAAATCACCCCCAGGGGGGACGACCACACCACAATTTCTTCTACATTTTCTTCCTGGGATCATGGGCATTCATGCACATATGCCTGGCATGATTATCAAATCATGGGTCAAGGATTCAAACCATGGTCAGCCATGTGGGAGTTCAGTGACATAACCGCTATGCCATCTACTTGCCCCAACCTGGGGGAATTTTCAAGCTGCCAGGTCTGGGACTTGAACTGTGCTGGATCATGTGGGAGTCCAGTGCTTTAACCACCATGCCACCTACTGGCCCCTTCTTACTTTACCTTTACTTGGTTTGAGATTGCAGGAAACTTATTAAGCCTCTCTATACCTGATTTACTCTTGTACAATAGAGATAACAACAGCACCTATCAGAGAGGGTTGTTTTAAGGATTAAAATGAGGTAATATTGCAAAAGTATCTAAAATATGGTCTGCCACACAGACAGAGCTCAGTGGCATAGAGAAGTGGTCACCATACTTTCCCAGAGTATCTAGACTTTCTTTATAAGTGTAGTTCTCCTTTAGAGGAACTGTCTTTAATACTCAGAAATGATCATTAACTATGAGAAGGGAAGATTGCACTGGTTCTCATCTGCAGCACCCAGTCTTGCTTCACAGTACAAAATATTAATGAATTGTAAAGTTCTCATTCATTCAACTAATATGTTAAAACTTCATTATAATGTCATTTACTGCACAGGACAATCCAGCACAAGGGATTTCTCTTGGGCCCCAGCTAGAAGGATTTAATTACTGCATTACTGCGAGGACTTTTCAGTGAAGTGACAACACCTGCGAGGTGAATGTGGCGAACAGAGTTATCAAGAGTCCAGCATCCATTTTTAGAAGTATTGATTTGGGGAGGTTGATGTGGAGAACACATGATACCTCTAAAAGCTTTCAATTCAGACTAGTCAAGATAAAATGAATGCAAGAGTAAGCCACATATTTGAATGAGCAGAAAGTCCTAGGTAGAAAGTTTCTCTAGAATATATATATATAGGTACCAATGACATAAAGAAACACAAAAGGCAGAAGAGAAACCCAAGTGCTCCATGACTAAAGAAATGATTATTTGTGTCCTCTCTGCTTTGTCTATTGCCAAGGCAAAACTCAGGGCCTAGCTCTGTGACCTAATGGTTAAGGGAACTGGAACCCATGTGACTGACTGCCAATCAAATCCCAGTCCTGACAGCTTGAAAAACATACCAGATGCATGTGTACACATGCCCCAAATCCAGACAGGATGGTGAAATGAAGAAAAAAGTGAGGGAATGTGGCATAACCATGCCCTACTGGGTAAGAGGTACTTTCTTCTTCCTCCTGCCCCTGCCCCTGTGTCTCTCTCTAGCAAGTGCACATGCCCTCTGGCAATTAAAAAAAGAAAAAACAAACAAATAAAAAACCCAGAACATTAATTTTTCTTTTCTTTTCTTTTCTTTCTTTTTTTTTTTTTTTTGCCATAGGGCACATGCACTTGCCAGAGAGACAAAGAAACTGAGAAATCGCCCCCCCCAGGGGGTGGGGGACGGCAGGATGACCACATCACAATTCCTTCTCCCCTATTTTCTTCTCAGGATTTTGGTCAAACATGATTTTCAAGCCACTGGGTCCAGGACTTGAACTGTAGTTGAGCATGTGGTAGTCTAGTGCCTTAACCACCATGCTTCCTGCTGAAAAAAAAAACTTTTACTTATGTTTTGTACATTTTAAAACATCAGTATTTTAGCACATTTCCTTCTTGTATTTTAAACTGTCTACCTCATCGACGGGAAATAAAGATGAGTTGGAGGTTTCACAGTCTACCTTGTTACAGAATCGTTTTATTCACTGGGAAGCCTGGAGGTTTGAAGCCATATCTATAGGCTGTCAATGAGAAGCCCTTTTTCTCCAAGAGGAAGAAGAGATTGCTCTGGTGAGCCAGCTCACTCCTACAGTGCGAGCAGTGCCAGTTTCTGTTTTGAAAGCTAAATGCCTATGTTTGGTATGTAGATTATGACGGTGTCAGACCGCGAATCAGCATGCATCAAAAAGTGCCAACATTCACAGAGGGAAATGTATTTTACTACTGTAAGCAATTTAGTTTCCCCATTTAAATGAATCTTGTACAACAGGTAGATAGAATGGCCTAAGAAGATGGGCAAATTACAGATCCCTTCCCCCGCCCCCCTAAGTACTGAGCAAAGGTTTTGGCTATCTGGCACATCTATTATAGGAAAACAGAAACAAACAAAAATCCCATATGGCTTAACTGTGAAAGGACAAACTTACTCATCCACATCCAAGCCTAGCTGAGGAGTTGAGTTGTATTTTAGCTTCACAAATAGAACTTTTCCTTTACTGTATGCTAGTCAATCACAGTCTAAAAGGCCCGTCATTTAAATTTTTAGAATAGTTCTGTAAAACTCAGCTTATACATTATAAAATTTAATGGTGTATAGCACCTTGCAAAATAAACTCTTACATTAACAGAACATGTGAAAAAAATGAATTTTCCTCATGCTACAGTATATGTAGGTATAACACAGACAGACAGACACACACACACACACACACATACACACACACAAATACACATCATGGTTAAAATTCATCTTTCAAAAAATACCCATACTTTTCTTTTAATATGAAGAGAAGTTAACCCCACTTTGTAGATACACAGTTTTTTGGTGGCCCTAGGTAATGTGTGGAACAGAAATCAATTATCACATTGGTATAGGAATATGTATTTGTATATATGCTCAAGCTGTAGAATATTTCTGCAGAAATGCACTGCAGGTTGTGAGAATGTCTTCCTTGTAATAAAAAGACATTCTATTTTTGCCAAATTAATATTCTCTAATCACTGACTATCATGTTATTCCCCTCTCTGCTCCAAACAAAATTCACTCTGGGGATCTGTAAAGGGAGAAATGGTCCAACTCACTCTGATACAACATAATAGATAGATTTCTTATGATGCTGCGAGGTCCCTGGCATCCTATTTGTAAAGAACGAGTTGTAAAGCTTTATTATTTCCCATAAAGTCTGAACAGTTTGAACACAGAGGAAACACACATCAATATTTCCCCTTTTAACACATTTACAACATGTAGGTTTTAAGTACTTGGGCTAGCAGTCTCAGTCGGAAAAGTCAGTCATAACACATTCCAAACCCATAAAATTATCACTTTATTTTAATGAGGTTAAATGATAAATTGAGCTTGGATATTGCCTTTGAAATCAAACTCTGTATCAATGGTAAAAAATCTTACTATCAATCCATTGACTCTTAGTTAGGCAGGTTAGGACATGAATCCCAGGTTCCTGGCATTCTTAAATCTCTTCCTTCCTGTTTTATTTCATCCCGACACTACTACTTATACTACAAAGTTTTGGAAACTAGGACAAAGATGTGCAGAAAATCTAAAGTATTCTTTGTAGATACAGGCTTGACTTTCTCATGCATTAATGTTATTTTTCTGCCTTATTAACCAACTATTAGCCAAATACTAGAAGACCCAAATGAGCAGAGCATAAATGTAAACCTAGTATTAGGCTAGTTCTTCCAGTAACTATGCTTAAACAGGTTGACATATGTTATCTGAAATACTTGGAACCAGAAATGTTTTAGATCTGGGATTTTTTCAGGTTTTGGAATATTTACATATCCATAATGAGATATCTTCAGGACAAGACCCAAGTCTAAACACAAAATTTGTTTATACTTCATATTTATACCTTGTATACATAACCTAAAGGTAATTTTATGCACTATTTTGTATTGTGATGCTTTCCTGTGACCCATCAAAGAATATCAGGTACAGAATTTTCCACTGGCAGCATCTTGCTAGCACTCAAAAAGTTTCAGAATCTGGAGCATTTTCAATGTTAAATTTTAGGATTAAGGATGCTTGACCTGTAATTATAAATAGCTAAAGCTTCTGCTTGCATAAATTTGTTCATTCACAAATGGGTTTGAGTACATTCCTAGAATATAGACATAAAATAGTGAAGGAAGTTCTTGCTCTCATGAAGATTACATTCCAGTGAAAGAGACACTCAACAAAATGAAAGTAATACATAAAATAACTTCAGCTGATAATAAAGGCTGTGATATCATTAAACAAAGCAAGAGGGTAGTGTGAGTGATGGCATTGTATTTTTAGATAAGAGGGTGGAGGAAAGGCTGTGTGATGGTTAATCTCAAAATAGGTGTAAACAAGAGGATGCTTCTTGGAGTGTGCTATTCATGTGTTTAAGTAGGTTTGGTGCCCACGACCTTATTGATAATCAGCCAACCCTGTATATAGTTCACTAGGAGCTAACCAGTGCTCTGACTACTGCATTAACTTCTGAATCCTCAACACACCTCTGGGGGGGTGGGGGAGGGGGGCAGAGTGATTCTCATCCCCACTTCTACATGGCAAAACTGAAATACAAAGAGGATAAATAACTTGCCCAATACAGAGCCTGAATGTGAGCACAGAATGTTGAACTTCGAAGTCCATATCCTCAACGTTTTAAATGAATTTCCAATGTGGAAATCAGTAGGAATAACGTTCAAAACAGGAAGGGCATATACTAAAGGTGAATATCACCAAATCTTCTCATTATAAGAGCCACCAGGTAGCCTCATGGATTTATTTTTCCAGAACGAAGAACAACAGACTGTGAGTCCTGCACCAGATCTTAGCAAGGTTTTATCATTTAAATACTTGAGTGATCTTGGACAAGTCATTTGATTTATTTCAGTTCAACTCAATCAATGAGAGGGTGAGGCCCCTGTTGGTGTTGCTTACCATTTCTTTCCCCACAAAAGATAAGCAAAGCACCTGTTACATATTGAAGGATAATCAGTGTTTGCTGAACAAATGGAACACTTATCATGGATCAGTTTATTAGATGCAAAGTATATAGCCTATACAGCTTTGGACAACAGTATTTAAAAATTTGCCTAGTTCCTAATTAGAGAAATAAGCCTTTGTTCTAAGAGTGGTTTATAGATTTCTTTCCAGCTTTAAATATTGTAACTGATATTTTACTGTCCCTAAATATATTTCCTTAAGGACAATGATTAATAACAAGTTGCAAATATACCATGATGAACAAAGAATAGGAACCACTCACCCACCAGCTTTAAAATATTGATCTGATAGGAGATAAAAATAAGAAAGAATTGAAGAAAGGCTGTGTGATGGTTAATCTCAAAGTAGGTAGAAACAATAGGAAGCATCTTGGAGCGTGATGTTCATGTATTTAAGTAACAGGCTTTGTGCCCATGACAACCAGTTAATTTGGTATATAGAGAAATACAGTGTTAGTGGACAGAAGAGAGTTTAAGAAAAGGTTGAAATATCGATTTTTACTTGATTTTTCTCTAAACTTCACCTCCTCCTATGTACATAGCTATATGGATCAATCTACTAAATGTGCAATAGTCTACATTCAGAAACCAGACCATTCTAAAGGACACTTTATTCTGTTTTTTGTTTGTTTGTTTTTTTTTTTTGTTGTTTTTTTTTTGAGAGAGATCTTTTTGCTATAGGGTATGTGCTCTTGCTGGAGTAACAGAGTGAGACAAAGAGACAGAAAGCAAGAAATCACTCCTTGGGGGAATGGCCACGCTCTAATTCCTTCTTCTCCATTCTCTCTAGATTTGGGGCATGCACAGACACATACCCAGTGTGAATCCAGGACTCAAACCACATTCAACTTTGTGGGAGTCCAGCAACATGACCATTATGTCATTTGCTGGTTCTGAGGGACACATTTTGATGTACAGTTTCTCAGTCTTTCATAATTCTTCTCATATACTCATATCAGGTTCTATTAGGAGAAAGATAACCAAGATAATTTTTGATAATTTTAAAACAATAGGTAGGACATTTCCTAGACACATGGTGGAGGAAGGTGCAGTCCTATCAGCCCATCCAGCCCAACAGTCAGCTGTGCTCTGTCTGCCCTTCTAGAATACCCATGAACAGATTTCCTAGAGATCCCTAGGACTTTCCGTCCCATCAAGCTACTGACAAACTCAAATTCCCAGACTGATTTCTCAAATGGCTCCATAAACAACAGAATTCCTGAATTCCATATTTACGAAACACAAGGAGGAAATCTGAGGTCTACATAATGAGACCAGAATACATGACAGATGACATGGATAAGTAGGTGATACACTGTACAAGGTATAAAACCAGGAACAAGGTAGAGCAACCAGGAACAAACCAACCAGCCATGTGAGGAAAGATAATAGCTTGGTATCAACAAGTAAGCAAAACTAAGTCTCATAAAGGGACATACTTCGAGATAGCTCTTTGCACTCTACAGACCTTCAGATGAGTAACTGGACTCAATACAATATAGACACAATTTAAAGGAGAACTGATGATCTTCACTAAGCAGGAAAAAAATGCAGGGGGAATAAATCTTTCCTCAAAATGTCACGGGTAGGAAAAAGAAAGCTTCACAAGGCCTTAGGAAATTACAGGGATTTCACAAATAGGGTGTGATTAGAAATAGAGCAACCTCTAGGTAGTTCAGAAAAATGAAGGTGCTAATGGGAAACACACCATCAAGTACAGCAAACAGATTTAGAAGGGCACTGCTACAAATGTAAATAAAAGTTACCTACCTCACTTAGTCTGGAACATTAATATAGAATACAAACTGAATTCGTTTTTCTCCTCAAAATGAAACAGCCATTCTTATCAGTAAAAGGTATGTGAGAGGCAAGTAAAAAGACTAAAAACAAGGCATAGCAGGTAAATATGAATACTCAGTTGTGTGTTTGGGCTTGCATTGCTTTCCTCTCCATGCTTTCGTACTAAGCTGGACTTTGAGTTCTCACTGACACTTCATCCATCTACCTACCTACCTACCTACCTACTCACCCATCCATTCATCCACCCACACTTCTATCTGTCCATGTGATGGTAGAGAATATTTGTTAATTCCACTGATTTTGTCTAAGAAATTTCCAATCATAACAGTTTTTCCAACCTAGTATGCTGCCTAGGATAGAGGTGTGGTATAGGGGTATGGTTGCCTTACTTGATTTTAAGAACATTGGGTGAATATAACATCTAAACCAGAACACTGATTTCTACTTATGTTTTGTACATTTTAAAACATCAGTATTTTAGCACATTTCCTTCTTGTATTTTAAACTGTCTACCTCATCGACGGGAAATAAAGATGAGTTGGAGGTTTCACAGTCTACCTTGTTACAGAATCGTTTTATTCACTGGGAAGCCTGGAGGTTTGAAGCCATATCTATAGGCTGTCAATGAGAAGCCCTTTTTCTCCAAGAGGAAGAAGAGATTGCTCTGGTGAGCCAGCTCACTCCTACAGTGCGAGCAGTGCCAGTTTCTGTTTTGAAAGCTAAATGCCTATGTTTGGTATGTAGATTATGACGGTGTCAGACCGCGAATCAGCATGCATCAAAAAGTGCCAACATTCACAGAGGGAAATGTATTTTACTACTGTAAGCAATTTAGTTTCCCCATTTAAATGAATCTTGTACAACAGGTAGATAGAATGGCCTAAGAAGATGGGCAAATTACAGATCCCTTCCCCCGCCCCCCTAAGTACTGAGCAAAGGTTTTGGCTATCTGGCACATCTATTATAGGAAAACAGAAACAAACAAAAATCCCATATGGCTTAACTGTGAAAGGACAAACTTACTCATCCACATCCAAGCCTAGCTGAGGAGTTGAGTTGTATTTTAGCTTCACAAATAGAACTTTTCCTTTACTGTATGCTAGTCAATCACAGTCTAAAAGGCCCGTCATTTAAATTTTTAGAATAGTTCTGTAAAACTCAGCTTATACATTATAAAATTTAATGGTGTATAGCACCTTGCAAAATAAACTCTTACATTAACAGAACATGTGAAAAAAATGAATTTTCCTCATGCTACAGTATATGAGTATATAACACAGACAGACAGACACACACACACACACACACACATACACACACACAAATACACATCATGGTTAAAATTCATCTTTCAAAAAATACCCATACTTTTCTTTTAATATGAAGAGAAGTTAACCCCACTTTGTAGATACACAGTTTTTTGGTGGCCCTAGGTAATGTGTGGAACAGAAATCAATTATCACATTGGTATAGGAATATGTATTTGTATATATGCTCAAGCTGTAGAATATTTCTGCAGAAATGCACTGCAGGTTGTGAGAATGTCTTCCTTGTAATAAAAAGACATTCTATTTTTGCCAAATTAATATTCTCTAATCACTGACTATCATGTTATTCCCCTCTCTGCTCCAAACAAAATTCACTCTGGGGATCTGTAAAGGGAGAAATGGTCCAACTCACTCTGATACAACATAATAGATAGATTTCTTATGATGCTGCGAGGTCCCTGGCATCCTATTTGTAAAGAACGAGTTGTAAAGCTTTATTATTTCCCATAAAGTCTGAACAGTTTGAACACAGAGGAAACACACATCAATATTTCCCCTTTTAACACATTTACAACATGTAGGTTTTAAGTACTTGGGCTAGCAGTCTCAGTCGGAAAAGTCAGTCATAACACATTCCAAACCCATAAAATTATCACTTTATTTTAATGAGGTTAAATGATAAATTGAGCTTGGATATTGCCTTTGAAATCAAACTCTGTATCAATGGTAAAAAATCTTACTATCAATCCATTGACTCTTAGTTAGGCAGGTTAGGACATGAATCCCAGGTTCCTGGCATTCTTAAATCTCTTCCTTCCTGTTTTATTTCATCCCGACACTACTACTTATACTACAAAGTTTTGGAAACTAGGACAAAGATGTGCAGAAAATCTAAAGTATTCTTTGTAGATACAGGCTTGACTTTCTCATGCATTAATGTTATTTTTCTGCCTTATTAACCAACTATTAGCCAAATACTAGAAGACCCAAATGAGCAGAGCATAAATGTAAACCTAGTATTAGGCTAGTTCTTCCAGTAACTATGCTTAAACAGGTTGACATATGTTATCTGAAATACTTGGAACCAGAAATGTTTTAGATCTGGGATTTTTTCAGGTTTTGGAATATTTACATATCCATAATGAGATATCTTCAGGACAAGACCCAAGTCTAAACACAAAATTTGTTTATACTTCATATTTATACCTTGTATACATAACCTAAAGGTAATTTTATGCACTATTTTGTATTGTGATGCTTTCCTGTGACCCATCAAAGAATATCAGGTACAGAATTTTCCACTGGCAGCATCTTGCTAGCACTCAAAAAGTTTCAGAATCTGGAGCATTTTCAATGTTAAATTTTAGGATTAAGGATGCTTGACCTGTAATTATAAATAGCTAAAGCTTCTGCTTGCATAAATTTGTTCATTCACAAATGGGTTTGAGTACATTCCTAGAATATAGACATAAAATAGTGAAGGAAGTTCTTGCTCTCATGAAGATTACATTCCAGTGAAAGAGACACTCAACAAAATGAAAGTAATACATAAAATAACTTCAGCTGATAATAAAGGCTGTGATATCATTAAACAAAGCAAGAGGGTAGTGTGAGTGATGGCATTGTATTTTTAGATAAGAGGGTGGAGGAAAGGCTGTGTGATGGTTAATCTCAAAATAGGTGTAAACAAGAGGATGCTTCTTGGAGTGTGCTATTCATGTGTTTAAGTAGGTTTGGTGCCCACGACCTTATTGATAATCAGCCAACCCTGTATATAGTTCACTAGGAGCTAACCAGTGCTCTGACTACTGCATTAACTTCTGAATCCTCAACACACCTCTGGGGGGGTGGGGGAGGGGGGCAGAGTGATTCTCATCCCCACTTCTACATGGCAAAACTGAAATACAAAGAGGATAAATAACTTGCCCAATACAGAGCCTGAATGTGAGCACAGAATGTTGAACTTCGAAGTCCATATCCTCAACGTTTTAAATGAATTTCCAATGTGGAAATCAGTAGGAATAACGTTCAAAACAGGAAGGGCATATACTAAAGGTGAATATCACCAAATCTTCTCGTTATAAGAGCCACCAGGTAGCCTCATGGATTTATTTTTCCAGAACGAAGAACAACAGACTGTGAGTCCTGCACCAGATCTTAGCAAGGTTTTATCATTTAAATACTTGAGTGATCTTGGACAAGTCATTTGATTTATTTCAGTTCAACTCAATCAATGAGAGGGTGAGGCCCCTGTTGGTGTTGCTTACCATTTCTTTCCCCACAAAAGATAAGCAAAGCACCTGTTACATATTGAAGGATAATCAGTGTTTGCTGAACAAATGGAACACTTATCATGGATCAGTTTATTAGATGCAAAGTATATAGCCTATACAGCTTTGGACAACAGTATTTAAAAATTTGCCTAGTTCCTAATTAGAGAAATAAGCCTTTGTTCTAAGAGTGGTTTATAGATTTCTTTCCAGCTTTAAATATTGTAACTGATATTTTACTGTCCCTAAATATATTTCCTTAAGGACAATGATTAATAACAAGTTGCAAATATACCATGATGAACAAAGAATAGGAACCACTCACCCACCAGCTTTAAAATATTGATCTGATAGGAGATAAAAATAAGAAAGAATTGAAGAAAGGCTGTGTGATGGTTAATCTCAAAGTAGGTAGAAACAATAGGAAGCATCTTGGAGCGTGATGTTCATGTATTTAAGTAACAGGCTTTGTGCCCATGACAACCAGTTAATTTGGTATATAGAGAAATACAGTGTTAGTGGACAGAAGAGAGTTTAAGAAAAGGTTGAAATATCGATTTTTACTTGATTTTTCTCTAAACTTCACCTCCTCCTATGTACATAGCTATATGGATCAATCTACTAAATGTGCAATAGTCTACATTCAGAAACCAGACCATTCTAAAGGACACTTTATTCTGTTTTTTGTTTGTTTGTTTTTTTTTTTTGTTGTTTTTTTTTTGAGAGAGATCTTTTTGCTATAGGGTATGTGCTCTTGCTGGAGTAACAGAGTGAGACAAAGAGACAGAAAGCAAGAAATCACTCCTTGGGGGAATGGCCACGCTCTAATTCCTTCTTCTCCATTCTCTCTAGATTTGGGGCATGCACAGACACATACCCAGTGTGAATCCAGGACTCAAACCACATTCAACTTTGTGGGAGTCCAGCAACATGACCATTATGTCATTTGCTGGTTCTGAGGGACACATTTTGATGTACAGTTTCTCAGTCTTTCATAATTCTTCTCATATACTCATATCAGGTTCTATTAGGAGAAAGATAACCAAGATAATTTTTGATAATTTTAAAACAATAGGTAGGACATTTCCTAGACACATGGAGGAGGAAGGTGCAGTCCTATCAGCCCATCCAGCCCAACAGTCAGCTGTGCTCTGTCTGCCCTTCTAGAATACCCATGAACAGATTTCCTAGAGATCCCTAGGACTTTCCGTCCCATCAAGCTACTGACAAACTCAAATTCCCAGACTGATTTCTCAAATGGCTCCATAAACAACAGAATTCCTGAATTCCATATTTACGAAACACAAGGAGGAAATCTGAGGTCTACATAATGAGACCAGAATACATGACAGATGACATGGATAAGTAGGTGATACACTGTACAAGGTATAAAACCAGGAACAAGGTAGAGCAACCAGGAACAAACCAACCAGCCATGTGAGGAAAGATAATAGCTTGGTATCAACAAGTAAGCAAAACTAAGTCTCATAAAGGGACATACTTCGAGATAGCTCTTTGCACTCTACAGACCTTCAGATGAGTAACTGGACTCAATACAATATAGACACAATTTAAAGGAGAACTGATGATCTTCACTAAGCAGGAAAAAAATGCAGGGGGAATAAATCTTTCCTCAAAATGTCACGGGTAGGAAAAAGAAAGCTTCACAAGGCCTTAGGAAATTACAGGGATTTCACAAATAGGGTGTGATTAGAAATAGAGCAACCTCTAGGTAGTTCAGAAAAATGAAGGTGCTAATGGGAAACACACCATCAAGTACAGCAAACAGATTTAGAAGGGCACTGCTACAAATGTAAATAAAAGTTACCTACCTCACTTAGTCTGGAACATTAATATAGAATACAAACTGAATTCGTTTTTCTCCTCAAAATGAAACAGCCATTCTTATCAGTAAAAGGTATGTGAGAGGCAAGTAAAAAGACTAAAAACAAGGCATAGCAGGTAAATATGAATACTCAGTTGTGTGTTTGGGCTTGCATTGCTTTCCTCTCCATGCTTTCGTACTAAGCTGGACTTTGAGTTCTCACTGACACTTCATCCATCTACCTACCTACCTACCTACCTACTCACCCATCCATTCATCCACCCACACTTCTATCTGTCCATGTGATGGTAGAGAATATTTGTTAATTCCACTGATTTTGTCTAAGAAATTTCCAATCATAACAGTTTTTCCAACCTAGTATGCTGCCTAGGATAGAGGTGTGGTATAGGGGTATGGTTGCCTTACTTGATTTTAAGAACATTGGGTGAATATAACATCTAAATTCTATTTTGGTTTAACCATCCATTTTGTCCCTCAGTCAGGAAGTCTCTGAAGTGAGAAAAGATGATAGCTATCAGACATTCTCCTAATAAGTTCCTTCCTCTGCTGTATAAACTTAATGGCCATAGTCACTATATTTGTTAACTATTGCTATATAACAAATTATCCCATAATTAAAATAGCAAACATGTTTTCTTCTCACAGTTTCTGAATGTCAGGAATTCAGCAATAGCTTGGCTATAGTGACAGTTAAGTTGTGCGGCCAGGGCTGCAGACATCTGGAAGCTTGACTGAGGCTGGAGGACATACTCCTAAGCTCACTTATGTGGCTACTGGCTGACTTCAGAAGATCTGCTCCTAAGCTTACTCACATAATTGCAGTTAAGTCTTCATTTCCAGCAATATGGGCTGCTTCAAAGGCCAACTGAGTTCTCTCACAACATGGTAGCTGGGTTTCCTCTCTTCAGAGTACCTCCTGACATGAAAAATGACTTCACCTAGAGAGAGTATAGGTATGTCCATGTCTTGATCTCCAGAACATATAAATGTGAATTTATGTGGAGAAAGGACCTTTATAGATATAATCAAGACCTTGAGATCGTTCTGGATTAGGATAGCCCCAAATCCAATGACAAGGATCCAAATAAGAGAAAAGAAGAGGAAAAGGCACAGAGAAACACTGGAAAGATGCCATGTGAAGATGGGAACAAAGATTTGAATTATGTTGCTACAAGCCAAGAAACTCTTGGCTTGCTACCAGTAGCTGTTGGAGGCAAGCATGAATTTTCTTCTAATGCCTTCGGAAGGAGAGTAGGCACTGCCGACATCTTGATTTTGGATCTCTGGACTCCAGAACTTGAAATAATAAATTTCTACTGTGTTAAGCCATCAAGTTGTAGCAATTTGTTAAGTCAGCCCTAGAAAACTAATATAGAGTTATTAAAGAGATAGAGAACGAGAAGGTGTCCATGATGGAAAACACAATCTCTGCATGACCTAATCTCAGTAATTCCCATTACTCTGACAGATTCTGTTGACCAAAAAAAAGATCCATTAAGTTCAAGCCATGTTCAAGGCAAGGTGAACTAAGAATCTACCTCTCAGGGGAGAAATAAAGAAGAATTTGTGAATATATCTTTAAAATTGATGAAGTTGCCATGTAAATCTCTGGAAAATGATTTTTGAATTGTCCCTTCTTTCTGAGGAGAAGACACTAGAATGAAGCAGGTGCAAATGTCCGAGTTTTGAGGACAGTAGAGGATATTTGTGAATTCTTGTCTGTGTCTTCCATATTTTCTGAATCACCAGCCTCTGTTTATATATTATAGTTGACCCTGGAATAACATGGGTTTGAATTTAAAGTTCTACTTATGTGTTATTTTTTCCAATGTATTTATTGGAAAATATACTGCTATATATCTATGTGTGTGTGTATAGCTGACTTTTTTCCTAAGAATTATTTTATTTAACTTTATTTACTTATTAATTAATTTATTTAAATTTTGACCAGAGAGAGACAAAGTGAGTGAGAGAGAGAAAGAGATGGAAAGTGAGAAAACAAGCCACCAGGTCCGAGACTCGAACTGCAGTTGGCCAATGTGGGAATCCAGCGTCTTTAACCACCATGCCACCTGCTGGCCCCACAAAATATATATTTATATTATGATTTTCAAAAGCAATTTATCTAGCTTATCTTGTAAGAACATAGCATATAACATATAAAATATGTATTCATTAAGTGTCTTCATTATCAGTATGGCTTCTGGGTAATAGAAGACTATTATTAGTTAAGTTTGGGGGGAGTCGATAATTATACGTAGGGGCCAGCAGGTGGCACAGTGGTTTAGGTGCTGGATTCCCACATGGCTGACCATGGTTTGCATCCCAGATCTGGCAGCTTGTTCTCTGATCTCTCTGAGGTGAGTAGAGAACCCTACAGAAATTTTTAAAAATAATAATTAAAAAGTTATACATCAATTTTTGACCTTGCAGGGGGAGAGAAGAAGGAGGCAGGGGCAACCCTAGTCCCCTTGTTCATAGTCACCTACATCTTTTTTTTTTAGATTTTTGCTATAGGGCATGTGTGCTTGCAAGAGAGAGACAAGATGAGAAAAGTGAGAAATCAGTCTTTAGAGGGGATAGCCATGCTACAGTTCTTTCTCCTCTACTTTCCTCTCAGGATTTTTGACACATACATATGTGCTTGGTGTGATTTTCAAGCCACTGAGTCCAGAACTCAAACCACAGAGTCTGCCATGTAGGATCCAGTGCCTTAACTGCCACACCACCTGCTGGCCCAGTCACTTGCACTCCAATGGGCTATGGTCATAAACTTTACTGGTAAACTCTCGGAACCATCATTAATTTGTATGGAACACATCTTAAATTATTATGAACAAAAAGTACCATATTAAATACAAATTATTCCAAAAGTATGTTCATTTCACTGAATAGTTGATTAAATTCTCATAATGCTTCTGTAAGAGGATTAATATGGTCACAGAAACCAGAGAAGCAATACATTTTATCAGAAAAATTACTATACTGTGCATTGAGATACTCAAGCTTAGTCTTTGCTATGCCCCTTACCACATGACCCTCAGAAAAATTCAGTAATTTTTCTGGGCTTTAGTTTTCCTACCCATAAAAATTATGAGGTCAGATTAGGTGATCATTAAAATTGCTGTCACCTCCAGCAACAGCAGCACTGCCTATACTAATTCTAAAATAGACACATCAGAACTTATGTATTATAGAATATCTCTAGCAAAAAGGAATAATTGGGAAAATCCTAGGCTATCCTTACTTTACACACTGAGTAAAGGGCTTTTTTTTTTTTTTTTTTTTTTTTAATTCTCATAGCCCTCACTACTATGTGAGATTCTTTTTATGTGAATATGTTCATTATCAACCTCTCTCTGCTAGAACTTAAATCTAAGGGGACAGAAGCCGTGGTTGTCTTCTTCACTTTAGTTGTCTGTATCCTGAAAGAGCACTGTAGCTCATTGTAAGCACTCCATAAACATGGGTTCAATAAGTAAAGGAAATGTGCTAAGTATTTTACAACAAGTAAAATAGCTTACAGTTTCAAAAAGTGGTTCTGCAGGTATTCTTTAACAGACTCTCCTGGGGTAGATCCTACTACCCTGGATAATCATGTATGAAGAAATTCAGGCTCAAAGGTTAAAGGTGTTTGTCAAACAAATACAATATCCTGGATTCAGGACTTCTCAGATCTCCCACCTTGACGTTTAGTGTTCTTGACATTGAATCAATCTTTTAATCTACAGTGCAGAGCTTGGTTTCATCAATATTTTCAACTGGAAATATCTCTAATCAAGACACATAAAGTGCTCTAATATTTAATCTTTGGAATTAGTGATTAATTGCAAGGATAATTAAGACATTTATAAATCGTTCTGTTTTGCCTATTTTTAATCAAATCGTACATGTTAGTAATAGCTCAAAGAACATAACCAGGGAGGAGAACATTCATTTAACTCAGCATTTGCTACTTGTTTCAAACAAGGTATTCTGTAATCTCTATGCATTAACTACTGAGGTTCTTAGGTTAACCTTTCCTGTTTGCTTGTACCTGACCTCAATACATCCTAACTTACTCAAAGCCATTCTGTTGATTTTAATTTATGAGAACTCCTTCAAATATTCATCTTTTAAATCCTGAAAATGATTATTCCTGCACAACAGTGGCTCTCTTTTTAATCTCAGCTGATAACTCTGATTAAACACATCCAAAGGCTGATTACCCCCACTGCAGTTAATGCCAGTGTCGCTGCTAACTACTTATTTCACAACAGGAATTGCCTTCGAGAGCCCATTTACATTATTATCTAGAATTGATTTACACTGTTATTTCCTATTGATCACATAGGGAAAAGAAGGTATAGACAATTTCCTCTCAAGTCTGCCTATCATGGCCAATAATGCAACCAAAGACCAGTCATTTAGTGTACACTCTGCCAGTAGTACAATCATATAAACACTAGTTGCTTCTAAAACACAGATTTTTTTAAAAGAGGTTTTTACCTTAGGGCATGTGAGCTCACCAGAGAAAGAAAGGGAGGAAGAGACAGTGAGAGGGAAAGTGAGAAATTACTCCCCCCCACCCCCCGCTCCCAGGGGGATGGCCATACCACAATCCCTTCTCTTCCATTCTCCTCCTGGGATCTCGAGCATGCATGCACATGTACCCAGCATGCGTTTCAAACCATCAAGTCAAAGACCTGAACCATAGTCAGCCATGTGGGTGTCCAGTGATATAATTGCTATGCCATCTACAGTACCAAAATGCAGATTTTTATTTGTTTGTTTGTTTGTTTGTTTGTTTTGGAGAGGTTTTTTTGCTATAGGACATGTGCGCTCGCCAGACAGAGAGATAGAAAGCAAGAAATCACCCCCCAGAGGGGATAGCCATGCCGCCATCCCTTCTCCTCCATTCTCCTCTTGGGATCTTGGGAATGCACGCACATGCACCCGGCGTGAGTTCAAGCCACCGGGTCTGGGACTCGAACCGCAGTCGACTATGTGGGAGTCCAGCGACATAGCCATTATGCTAACTGCTGGTCCCCAAATGCAGATATTTTTAAAAGACATTACTTAGTATTAGAACTGCTTAGTTAGTTCATCGCAAAACTATTTGAGAATGAAATGTTCATTATCACAATGAGTCAGAAAAAGAGAAGATGAAAGAAAACAATCCTGTAGAAAATATATGTGCCATGTAGATTCATTGAGCAAATTTTATCCCCTGTACTTTATTATACTTAAACTTGGATAAGGAGCATCTTTAGTGATTGGTTAACAGAGATACTGAAAGAAGCAGCATTACTAGTACTGTAGATTTCTGGAATCATTTAGTCCTACCTTGAATGTCTTCTTGGTTGGTTTCTTGCAGTAATGGTTATGACAATGGAGAGGAGGAGATAAAGACAATGCTCTCATTCATTCTTCTAGTAAATATGTAGGAAGAACCAACTCCTCTATGGTACTTATCAGACACTCTGGATACCAGGTGCAAATGAAATCAATATGACTTCTTCCCTCCTTAAAATGTTACTGTGTTGGAACCAGCAGTTGGTGTAATGGCTATGTCACTGGACTCCCATGTAGTCAACCATGGTTTGAGTCTCGGACCTGGTGGCCTAAACTCACACGAGGAGCATTTGCATGTGTGCCCAAGATCCCAAGAGGAAAACAGAGGAGAAAGGATTGCTGTGTGGTCATCCCCCCTGGGGGAATGATTTATTGCTTTCTGTTTCTCTGTCTTTCTCTGTCTTTCTGGCGAATGCACACACCCTATAGCAAAAACCACTCCAAAAATAAATAATTTTTTTTAAATGCTACTGTATTTGAAAAGACAGGTAATAGACAAGTAAACACACACCATGACTAACTAAAAATTCTACAAATCTGTCAGATTCTTTAAAGCCATAATCTGTGGGCCAAAAGGATGTCTGTTTTGTGACGCCAAGACAAGGTGTAGGGCAGAGTATGAAAATACAAGCGTGCCAGACAGAATTCCACCATCCCCTAGGCAAGAGTCCTCAGACTAGAACATGCATTAGAGTCCTTGGAGAAGAGTGTCTGACTCAGTAGGTCTGGGGCAGGACATGAGAATTTGCATCTTGAATAAATTCCAAGGTGATGGTGCTGTTGCTGCTGACCAGACCACATTCTGAGAACCACAGCTCTGGATTTTATAAGATTTCTACACTTCTTACTTCTGCATTCACCATGAGGATCACTAAGGAAGTAAGATGTAAAAATCTGCTTAATATATATGAAAGGGGTTGTAATTATGAAGACATAAATTCAAAGAGAAATTAAATCCCTAAAGTACTTAAAGAAAATAAGCCAATCAGGGTTGATTTTAGGAGGAAATATCCCATCTTCCTCTTTGGAAGGATGATTTTATGATCTTCAAAAGTCATTTTTCTCTTTATGTTATATAAGCCATTTAATTATGGAAGGGGCTCATGAGGCCCTCAGGTCTCTGTCAAAGACCCATAGCGTCATACTCTCAACAGCAGGACCACTCCACTGCTTGCACAATCAGACACCTGCTGGGAGAGCCCACAATGGCCAAAATCAGGTCACCCTTGGTGAGTATCCTACCCACAAAATCAAATTTCCTCAGGACTGCAGGCTCCCTTTCAGCACATTAGCTACCACTGGGGGATGCTGGAATAAACTCTCCTTTCAGAGACCTAACTTCCTAGCTCCAACTCTCTTGAAAACAAACAAACAAACAAACAAACAATTTTTCCCCGGCATTGTTTTTAAAAGGTCAGAGGGTACATGTGTGTGCTAGAGAAAGAGAGAAACAGAGAGAACAAACTGCCCAATGGGGCCTGGTCACATTGTAATTCTATTTCCTCCTTTCTGTCAGGATTTTGGGCAAGCATGTACACATGTCTATCATGCTTGTTTTTTGCTTTTAGAGAGATTTGTGCTACAGGGCATGTGCACTTGCTGGAGAGACAAAGATAGATAGAAAGCAAGAAGTTACCACCTGTGGGGGCGGTGGAGAGATGGCCATGCCACAGTTCCTTCTCCTCCATTCTCCTCTTGAGATTTTAGCCATTCACATACACACACCCAGAGTGAGTTTCAAGCCACAGGGTCCAGGATTCGAGCTTGGGTCAGTCATGTGGGAGTCCAATGACATAATCACCACACCATCTACTACTGGCCCTGCTCATTATGTTTTTCAAGTCTCCAGTGCTGGGATTCAAACTCTAACTGGTCATGTGGGATCTGGCTCCCTGCACACAACACTAATTACTGTGCCACAGTGCCAGCCCTTGCCATTGTTTTCAAGGTTGCCTTAATATTTGAAAAACTTGAAAGGTTTCAAATCATCCTCCCAAGGTAGTATTCTCTTGAAGCAACAGAAGCAAGGAGTATCCCACAAAAATAGATGACAGGGATTTTAGTCAGACTTTTATCAACCGTAGTTAAAATCACATACATTTAATAAAATTCAGTTAATAAGTACCCTCTATGATTCTCCCTTTGCTCTTTTCTAAAAAAGTAAAGACTGTTATGGACCAGTGTTGGCCAACCTTTTCAATGAAGAGCCAGATAATACATCTTTCAGCTTTGTGGCCATGTGATCCCTGTAGCAACCACTTGATTCTATTATATGAAAGCAGCCTCAGAGAATGTGTAAATGTATGGACATGGCCGTGTTCTAATAACACTTTACTACATAAACAAAGAGCAGGCCTCACTGACACCTGTGACAGACTCTTCCCCTATCTCAGGGAGCCACAGCCATGGACATGCCTGTAATGTGGGTTTAGTTTGTTACTAGGATCAACAGATTCAGCCTCTCTATACCTGAATTTCTCTTTGTGTTGGGAGAAAATATCATTACTTGTCATGCCACTTTCTTACAGAGATTTCAAAAGGACTGATGAGCTAGTGTTTCAAAGTGCTATATTTCTTGATGAAGGGTTCAAGAGAAGTACTAATTATTATCAACAGTGCCTTTTAAGCTACTATCATCTGATTATTATTGCACCTGGGAATAGAATAAGGATTTTGATTCATTCCACTCATTCAAACATATTATGCTATGGTCTCTAACCCAAGAGTTTTCCTTCAAATGATTAGCGAAAAACTGTGAGTTGGGTGCTAATATTACTACTCTTTGATGCCTTCCAACGATTAAATAGAAGGAATAAGGGGAAAAGATTCCACTATTTTATATGCACAGATTTAATATTTTTACCACTTATCTTTGATGATTATTCAGCCTTCATGCTTAAAAGTGGAACATTCTAAAGAAACAGAATAGACTTGTGAGCTATGTTAAAAATCATCAAATAAAGTTTATATGCTTCTTTACCTTTTTCCTCTTTAGGAGAAGCTCCATTAAGAATCAATTTCTCATCAGGTAGTGTGGTAGTTAAGGCCCTGGACACTCCCACATGGCGAACCACGGTTCGAGTCCCCCTTGCTTTCTCACTTTCCCTCTCTCTCCCTCTCTCTCCTTCTCCCTCTCCTTCTCTCTCTCTCTCTCTCTCTCTCTCTCTCTCTGTGTGTTTGTGTGTGTGGTCAAATTAAAATAAATGAATATGAATAAAATTAAATAAATCTTTAAAAAAATCAGTTTCTCATACAGAAGTTTTTGGAATTAGATATGTGCTAAAATATGATTTTAAAAACACAATGGATAATTGACACTGAGTTCATCATTTCTTAGGAACATTAGAATAGTTCTTCTTTTACATCCTACCCACCATCAATTATCCACCAGTCTGCCACTTTTAACAATTAATTAATTTGATAGGTATTTCTTCAGTGGCCACTATACAACAAGGGACTCTAGAAAGCTAGAAAGTTTGCATAAAAAACAACAAAATATAGCACATTATAAATAACCTAAGCCTGTTAACATGCAGCTTTCTGGAGTTGGAAGAAAAAAGAAGGCACTTTTAGCTGAGGTGATAAGAGAAGACTTACTTCATGACAGAAGTGATATTTGAGCTGAGTCTGAAAGACAAGTGGAAAAGAGGAAAAAGAGACAGTTGTCTAGATAGTCTCAAATGCAGACCCCATATGTACACATACTGCTGCGAGCAATCACATCCTACAAAGGATTAGACTACAACAGTAAATCATGGAAAGCCAAAGATAATCAGGGTAACAAGTCTGTGTTTACAGAAACATCCACTGGAGAACCTCCTTCCCCACCCCAGGGCATATGGACTAACGAGAGAGAGAGAGAGAGACAGAGAAAGAGGGAAGGAAAATGAGACATCATCCCCCAGGGCAATGGCCATGCTACAATCCCTTCTCCTCCTGGGATTTTGGGCACACATACACGTGTACCCAACATGATTTTCAAGTCACCAGGTCTGGGACTTGAACCATGGTCAGTCATATGGGAGTCCATTGCCTTAATCATCATACTACCTGCTGCCCTACTGGAAGATTTTGAGAGGACTATAGTTAGTTTTTATTCTTTCATTCAACAAATACCTTTTGAACATCTATTATGTGCCAGATATATATATTTTTAAGTTTATTTATCTTTCTATCAGCGAGAGAGAGAGAGAGCCAATGGGATCTTGATGCCACAGTCCACCCCCCACCTTATGCAGCTCCAGATCATGGGGATGTGCATGCCTGGAATGCTCAGAAAGGTCTCATGATGTGAACCCAGAACATTCTCATGTGGGTCAGCCTCACAGAGCATCATTTATCACTGTGGTGCCACAGTCTGGCGCCTGTCAGGCATTTTCACATGCCTTATGGATACAGCAATAAATAAAACATTGCGGGCCGGCCCCCATAGAAGAGTGGTTATGGGAGTCTGATCCCACATGGCAAATTTTGGTTCAAATTCTTATCCTGGAGCCTTGGAAAACATGGTGGGCACATGTGTATGCATGCCCAAAATCCTAATGAGGAGGAGAAAGAGAGGAGAAAGGATTGCAGTGTGGCCATGCCCAACTATGGTGTTCTTTCTCCCTCTTTCCTTCTCTTTCTCTTCAGAAGTGTACATATCCTATGGTTTAAAAAAAAAATGTGTGGGGCCAGCAGGCAGTGTGGTGGTTAAGGTACTGGACCCCCACACGGATGATCTGATTCAAGTTCCAGACCTAGAGGCTTGAAAATCATGCTGAGCGCATGTGCATGTGTGTCCAAAATCCCAAAAGGAGAATGAAGGAGAAGAGACTGCAGTGGGCCATTTCCCCTGATGGTGGGGGAGGGGTGATGATTTCTCACTTTATCTCTCAGTCTCTCCCCAAGGAGGACATGCACACTACAGTAAAACACGTAACATTTTTTTTTTTAAGTTTCTGCTTTTATTTGGGTAGTGGGAGAAACAGATAATAAAACAAAAGAAAGAAATAGCTGAGATTTCAAGGTTAGATGCTACAGAGAAGTAATTATTAATAAAGTAGGAAAATAGGTGGGTAGTGACACCTAAGGTTACAAATTTGAATGAGGCTCTGAAATAGGTAATGAGCAAGCCATGTTGGTATATGGAACAGAATTCTGGGTGGAGGGAACACCAATGCAGAGTCAAAGCCCGTGTGAGTCAGGGAGAGTATGGAAGGAGACGATATCTCAGAGATGAAAGCTCAGATCTTGCAGAGCCTTGTAAACAATTACAAAAACTCTGGGTTTATGTATGTTAATCTACAAGACTGGGCAGAATGGGTGACAGGAGGAAAATATTACAAGTGGAATCAATAGTCAAGTTGCTTTTTAGGTGAAAAAGTCCTGAAATAATCCATTTATTTGGTCCCTCATTCATTCACATAAATTCAACACTTCCAGGAGTCTCTGGGCTACTTATTGGCACTAGATCTGTGACTGAGATAGACAACTCTTACTTGCATGAACCTGATCATCTAGTAGAATAATGTCCACAAGCTTCTGAAATCAATAGAAATCCAAGTTTATTATGAATCTAAAAGAAGATCCCCAAAAGATCCAATTATGTGAACAGTTCTTTGTCCACTTTCTAAGCCATTACCTTAGTAATAGCCTTCAATGAAATATGGTCCAATATTCTTTCTACTCTTCAGATTTCTTTTGAGAAGAATGATCGGATAATCTTATGTTAAAAAAAATCACTAAAAAATCTAAGCAGTGAAGAATAAACTACATTAGAGATTATCATCCCACATATCTTGATGAGTTACAAAACACAGACAAGTATAATTAATTCAAACACAACTATTTATGAAAAGATTAATTGAGTGATCATAGAAGAAGCAAAGACCAGTCCAAAATTACCAAGTTTCTCTGTAACCAAGACAACAGCATTTTCCAAACAAATTGCTGATGCATGAAGATATTATCACTGTGGCTGGATGGCCAGCTTTAGTGCCCCTATGATGATAAAACTGCTGTCTCAGAGGACAGATAGAAACTAGTCTCTGTTGTCAAACTGTCATGGAATTATTAAATATGGAGTCGGAAAAATGACCCAAACAGTATGTAATGAGCTCCCTTTTCATTCTCTCACTACAAAAGCGCATCTGTGAATTGTTAATGACTCTGAAATGGATGATCCAAATTGATAAAAAAGGAAAATATTTCTCAGGGCTAGGGCACAGAAAATGAACACACACACAGAATGTTTGTAAAATATCATTTAAAATATAAGGGCTTGGAGGAGTACTGTGAAATTGGATGAAGTGGCCCACAAATATAAATTATTAGCATGCATTTTCATATTGCTTTTCTTGCTTGCTTTTATGCTTTTACTATAACTAATTAATCTTTTTAAGTATATAGAAAAACTAAAACCTGTTCACAAATATTCCATGTTTGTGACTTTTATGAGGTAGCACAGCCATGCCAGTGTGGTCACTTCTATTCCATCGGAAATTTTGTCTGTTTGTTTGTTTTTTAACTAAACATGCCCTTGGGCTGTAGGCAATGACTTGAGTATATGTCAGGCTCGTGGTATCTCAGCTCCATAAATTCCATACCAAGTTCTGTGGACTAGTTTTCCATGTCTAAAGTCCTTGTTTCCCAAAGATCCACTTGTCCCAAGATGCCTAGGAAAGCCATACTTTAGCTCAGAGCTATGACTAAATCATGGGAACTCCTCAAGCACAAGCATTAGTTTACTGATTTTTTTGTACCTTACTGTCTGGTACTGTGCAAGTCTTCGATCACCTTGAAATAAGATGAAATACATTCAAAGAAAACTGAATAACTTATACAGTAGAATGTAAAACAAGAATAATATCAAACATTTTTTTAAAAGCAACCTATACAATAGAGCCACCATTGAATGTGTGCATATTTAGTGATTACAGATTATTTGTCTTCAGAAAGGTAAGAGTTAGAGAACTGTTGATATGTGTTTTAATACACAAGAAAAAAAACAAGTAGTGAAATCAATAGAAGACTAAGCTTAACACTTGGTATAAAGACAGACACAAGTCTGAAAACAGTCAATACACTTGTTCTTAGGGTAGTATAGTTTAGCTTTATCACAAAGCATGGAGTGAGAAAGAAAACAGAACTGGCATTTGCAAACACTGACTGATAGAGTTCTGGAGAGGAAAATCACCTTCAATACTCAGAGTTCTAAGAATCAGAGTGGAACTGCTCTCAACACCTTGTACATAGAGGGCTTTATTTAGCATAAATATATATTCCAGGCAGGAGTGAGAGGCCATTTAGCACATGGTATGACTCTTTTATACAAAGTAAAAACCCTGATAATAAAAAAAATATGAAGTCTTTAAAGAAAATATTAAACAGCATGTTTAATATTGATATACTTTCACTAGCAATCCACTGTGAGCAATATAGAATGCAGTATTATGTTTATGAAGAAGGTAATATTTAATATATTACTATTTATTATAAACCCTTAGATTTAGACATAGTTTAAAGTAACCTTTAAAATATAATATACCATCTCTCCATTCACACAGATACATGCAAAATTTGTTCTTAAACAGCCTTTCGATGCATAACCTATATAGTAATCCACAGATTGTCACAGTAATTTTAGTCACATTTTCTTCACAGAGGAGACAAAAATTAAAACCAACTTTGCTTTAACATAAAATGTATTCACCAAACTAGTCAGTATCATAAGCTGGTAAATTGGTGTCTCTATTTCTGGGTTGATGCATACCTTAATGGTATGATGAAACCCTCTACCTCCAACCCCAGGCCCTAAAAATTCTGTGACCAAAAGTCTGCAGCTTTAATCAGATTCCCTCCTATTATTTTT
Source organism: Tupaia belangeri chinensis (assembly GCF_000334495.1). Lineage (NCBI taxonomy): Eukaryota > Metazoa > Chordata > Mammalia > Scandentia > Tupaiidae > Tupaia > Tupaia belangeri. Next base: position 7,127,828 of record NW_006159565.1, read on the forward strand.
ATCTCACAGTACCTCACCCAATTGGCTAACCAACTAAGCAACAAGGTCAACAAAATGCAATATCTCTCTCCATTCAAATATAATGGAAATTTTCACCATTCCACATTCAAAGAACAAATACACTCTCACACTGACAACCACATTCCATTGACTTTTCCAAAAGCAAAGTGTGACAGATGCCTTGGCTGTAATTGCCAATCAGCCTTTACATGGCAGCTGAAAACACAATACATCACTTTGATCTCCCTTGCTCTAAACACATCTACAATCAAGAGACTTGAACGAGGAATAAGAAATTGGCATCATTTCTAGAAGCTGTCATTCAGTGGCACTTAAATACTATAATGTGTATTTTGTTCATATTTTTATTTCCTTGTTTCAAAGACACTCTGTGGAAGACCTGAACAAAAATCAAATAAAGTTAAACATCATATATATATATATATGTGTGT
>NW_006159565.1:7128612-7164388 GCF_000334495.1 Tupaia belangeri chinensis
TATATATATATATGTGTGTGTGTGTGTGTGTGTGTGTGTGTGTGTGTATGTGTGTGTGTAGAGATAGATTTGGAAAACACCTTTTTTTCACCATATAGAAGATATAAACAAAAGTGCATTTAATTAAATTTCACCACTACCATTCCCTTTTCCAATTATGCATTTGAGGAATAAAACTAGGTAAGAGTTCTCATCTCACTTTAAAATAGTGTTCAGAAAACGTGTACTCACATTTTGCAGGCAGGTCATAGCCACATGTGATTTTTGCATGTCCAGTTTCACAGCCATTCAGGTTACGACATTCCGCTAGCAGGCAGGGGCCAGCTGCTCTATGAATACAGCCATCCACTAGGGGAGAGAGGAAACAGTTAGCCTTGGTCAGTTGCAAATAAATATAGTGCATGAGATGAAAAGAGAAAAAGGAATTGCCCCAGCCCTATGGAAGAAAACCCATGGAGTTCAATCCTTCAGATAGTATGTTCTTTATCTATCCATCCATCCATCCATGCCTCTTTCTGTGGTTTATGAGGTGAGTAGTACAGAGGTTAAAAAACTGGTGTACTGATAAATGTTAAAGAACAGGTTCTCTTGGAATAGAAGAGTCCCTAATGTGTGGTGTTTTCTTATTTCAGTGTTGTAAATACTACCTCCCCTATCTAATTTCGAGCCATCAACTTGATGTCACTGAACACAGGGTTGAGAAGAAATGCTAACAGTCTCTCCTGAGCTGGTAAGTGTTGCCTCCAGCATGCCACAGGTTATACAAGAAAAACATGTCAGGAACAAAGTAAGAACGGGACTCTAAAACATCATTCTCAAAATTGAGAGAGTAGAATTGAAGTGATCAAATTAAGAACCAAACCTCTGAGCAGCTTCTCTGTCAACAGCCCACCACAAATATGATTGTATTTCTGACTGGGCAAGAAAGGGTAGACTAGGTTTTGATGAATGCCCATAAGACCACTTCTCACTCATTCGGCAGAGACTAAAGCAGAACTACTGCTGCTATGCTCTTATTCTAGTAAATGAACAGGATTTTCGCCTTGATCAACCCCGGGTCTTACAGCTCTCTGGTTTCCATTATAAATCCCTTTCACCTCCCAGCTTCACAGTGAGAATCAGTTTTCAAAAACACAAATCCGGGACCAGCAGATAGCGTAATGGTTATGTCGCTGGACTCCCATGTAGTTGACCATGGTTCGCGTCCTGGACCAGATAGCTTAAAACTCACACCAGGCACATGTGCATGCGTGCCTAAGATCCCAGAGAAGAATGGAGGAGAAGGGATTGCAGCATGGTCATCCCCCCGGGGGGGTGATTTCTCACTTCCTATCTCTCTATCTCTCTCTGTCTGTCTGGCACGCGCACATACCCTATAGCAAAAATCTCTTTAAAAAAAAAGCCACAAATCCAATGTTACATGGAATTAAAACCTTCTGTGACTGAATTGAGGGGAGATGCTATGATGGAGGGCTAAAAGATGATATACACATTAACTTAGGAAATTGAGAATTCAGGCTCTTAATTACTGAATGTGCCCCTTAGACAAGAAATGTAAGATTGCAGAACAAAGAGGAAAAAAAAACAACCAGAAAGAAAGAGTAATAGTAATCTGGAATGTGAAAACAGACATGAGAGGTCTGAAGACCTCTCACTACAGTCCATAACGACATTCAATTCATCACTGCTCATCATTATTATCATCATGATTATTATTTTGTGAGGAAGCTGGATTTTGGATGGAATATTGGCACTGAAGGAAGTAAAACTTGTCTAATGTTTAAGTTGACTTCAGCTGCCACGGGCTGGGGTGAAGGCATCACTTTTGGTTGAGCAAGTCTCCTCTGGAAACAAGTCTTACTGCAGCACCACTTATGTATCTATAAAGTTTGAGAATAAACTTGGGCCTTGAAGACCCTCACAACCATATTCATTCACTTTATACTACTTTCAACTGCCGTGTTTCACAATAACCTAGGTTTAAATCCAAACTCTACCCTTTACCAGTCATATGATGCTCCTAGCCTCATTTTTTTTTTCTAAATAACTGTCAGTAATGGTACTAACCCACATGTTTATACAAGGAATTTGCATAAGTTTGTGCATAGCTGGTATTTAGCATAGTGTCAGGTACACTGTCTTGTTTCCCACTGATGGTTGATATTCTAAATATCCTAAATCAAAATTTTGCATGAATTTTGCAGTAACTCTTTTATTCATTTAAAAATGAGAAGTAGAAAGAATATGAAATCATTATTTACTCTATAACCCAGAGAACTCTTCCAAAGACTGATGCTCAAACTGTTTATGCACACCCATTAAGTAATTTTCTCTTACCTCCTCAAAAAAAAAAAAAAAAAAAGATAGAGGGGACAGCAGGTGGCATGGAGGTTAGGGTGCCTGGATTACACATAACTGACTGTGTGGCTTGAGTCCTGGACCTAGCAGCTTGAAAAACATACCAGGTGCATGTGCTTATGTGTTCAAAATCTCAAAAGAATAGAGAAGGGATTATAGTGTGGCCATCCCTTCAGGGGGTGATTTCTCACTTTCCTTCTTTTCCACTCTCTCTTTCCAACAAGCCATATTGCAAAACTAAAAAGAAAAAAAGATAAATTTTGTTCAAACTCTTTCTTTTTAATTGCCAGGGTGAATGAGCTTGCCAGAGAGAGAGAGAGAAAGAAGAGCAAGAAATAAAGCATTCCCCAATGGGCACAACACATAATCACTGTAGTATAGGACTAGCCTGTTCAAACTTTCTATTAGCATTTAGCAATTAGCAAGTTAACTACTTAGCAAATTTATTTTATCATTTATTACATAAAATTATTAACACAAGTACAAAAGATCTATGTACAAGAAAAATGTAGAGTTTGACTATGAAAATTAATAAAAAATTACTTGCAACTACTAGGATTTCTCTCCAAAGAGAGCTAGTTAAATAAACAAAAGTCTACCAACACCATAGACAATAATGTAGCTGTTAAGAAAAAGAACTGGGGCCAGCAGGTGGCATGGTAGTTAAGGCTCTGGACTCCCACATGGGTGACCACAGTTCAAGTCCTGGACCCGGAAACTTAAAATCACATTGGATGTGTGTGCATGCCCAAGATCCTAGGTAGAAAGTGAAGAAGGGATTTCAGGATGGCCATCCCCGTGGGAAGTGATTTTTCACTTTCCTTCTATCTCTCTCCAGTGAGCATACACGCCCTATGGCCCACTATCCCAGTAAGAAAGTAAAGGAGAAGGGATTGCAGCATGGCCATCCCTCGGGGAGGTGATTTCTCACTTTTATTCTGTCTCTCTCCAGTGAACACATGTGCCCTATGGTAAAAACCTTACAAAGAAAAAAAAAAAGAAAGAAAAAGAACAGACCAGCTATATAGGTAAACAGAATCACTTAAGCTTTCTAAATGAAAATGCCAGGTTTAGAAAGTATATGTTAATATACTCACCATTTTGTTTGCAATGTTGTACATGCACACACACACACACACGCACACACACACACACACACACACACACACACACACACACACACAGAAAAGATATGCCCAATTGATTAAGTGATTATGGGGTGGGAAACAGAGTAAGACTATTACCAAAAATATGATGCCTATAAACAGTGCTTTTCAAGGTCGGTCTAGGCAACGTCGTGAGTTCTTGTCTCAAAAACAACAACCAAAAATAATCAGCTTTAACGGCAAATAAATTATTAGTTACTTAGTTTTAAGTGTATAATTAAATTAGGATTTGCTAGTATACTTCATCATACGCTCTCAAACATTATCTGCATTATTTAGATTGTATTCTAATGGCGTTCACAGATACCTGATTCTCAAAATCATCCTGGTTGTATCAATATTCCTGAATACTCTAGGGCAACAAAAGTCTAGCTAAAGAACTATTTAATAATAATGACTGCAGTTAAATGTACTGAATATTGTCTACATGCAGGAGATGTTAAAGACCACCTTTGATACTAACTGTATCATCTCTACTTCACAGGCACTTAGAAGAGGTTAGTAACTTACCTATGTTCACGAAGTACTGGCAACATGATTCAAAACCCCAGATTTGTGGGCTACTGCAACCATGCTCCTAACAATTAGAATTCAATGCCGTTGGGACTTAAATCCAGGCAGTCTTACCCCAATTCCTGCACGTGGAAGAGTCAACCACCATATCACATTACTTTCCGATTCCCACCAATTGTATTTATGGCTTATAATGTATTTACAATAAAAAAGTACAGATAGTAAGTGTGCACTTCTGTTGGGTTTTAACAAATGTGTGCACTCATGCAACCATGATGTCAAATAAGATACAAAATATTTCCATCAACCCAGAAAGTTATCTTGTGCCCCTTCTACCCAGTTCCCCCTCCCAGCAAGAACTTCTGATCTGGGCCTGGCAGGTGGCATGGTGGTTAAGGTACTGGACTCCCACATGGCCAACAGCAGCTTGAGTCTGGACCTGGTGACTTGCATTCTCTCTCTGTATATATGGTCAAATTTAATAATAATAATAACAAATAAAATTAGGTTCTTAAGAAAAAAAGAACTTCTGCTCTTATTTCTGTTAAGATCATTAAGCTTTAGCTGTTAAGTAACTTCAAATTTTACATAGGAGGGAACCAGCAGTTAGCGTAATGGCTATGTCGCTGGACTCCCATGCAGTCGACCGTGGTTCGCGTCCCGGACCCAGTGGCTTAAAACTCACGCCGGGCGCTTGTGCGTGTGTGCCCAAGATCCTGAGAGGAGAATGGAGGAGAAGGGATTGCGGCGTGACCATCCCCCCTGGGGGGTGATTTCTCGCTTTCTGTCTCTGTCTCTGTCTGTCTGGCGAGCGCACGCGCCCTATAGCAAAAACCTCTCAAAAAAAAAATTTACATAGGAGAGAGGAGGACCACCTCCTCTCACTCAGCATATCACAGAGCTTCATTTGTGTTCTGTGTATTAGGGCTTTACTCATTTTTCTTGAGTAACATTTTATTGTTGAGTATACCATCATTTCTTTATCCATTCACATGTGAATGGACATTGGACTGTTAACAGTTTTTAGCTATTATGAGTAAATTTACATACATATATATATACATGCCCTTTTGGGGTTATATGTTTTGATTTTTATTGATAAAATGCTACCAGTGAAATTGCTAGGTAAGTATATATTTTACTTTTTTAAAAAAACAAGTTTTCCAGGGACCAGCAGTTAGCATAATGGCCATGTCGGTAGACTCCCATGTAGTCGACCGTGGTTCAAGTCCTAGACCCAGTGGTTTAAACTTATGCTGGGTGCGTGTGCGTGTGTGCCCAAGATGCTGAAAGAAGAATGGTGGAGAAAGGATTGCAGTGTGACCATCCCCCCTGGGGGATGATTTCTCGCTTTCTATCTCTCTCTCTGTCTTTCTGGCAAATGCACGCGCCCTATAGCAAAAACAAACAAACAAACAAAAATCTCTCAAAAACAACAAAACAAGTTTTCTAAGTGATTAAAATGATTATACTGTACTACACAAACTCCCAGCAACGTATGAATGTTCAAATTTGGCAGTTCTTTAGTGCTGTTATTCTTTTCAACTTTAGCAATTCTAATGAATTAATGAATATTTGATTTATGTTTACCTTACGAAACATAATGTTAAGCATCTAACCAAGTGTTTATTGGACATTTATATACCTTCTTTATTTTATTTGGTAGTTTTTAGATTTTGCCATAGGGCACATACACTCACCAGAGACACACAGAGAGAGATGGAAAGTGAGAAATCACCCTATGGTGGGGGAGGGCCACACCACAATTCCTTTTATTTTCTAACTTTGCTAACTTTGTTTTCTTTTTATTACTTAACTGTATTAAATCTGAAAAAAATTTCATTCTATTTTTTAAAATTTCAGATTTTTTAGTTCTTGAAAATTCCATTCAGTTCTTTTTGTTTTCATAACACTAATAATATTTCACATTTCCTCAACTATATTTATTATCTTGTTATGCAAACACTTTAACAGAGTTTACATAGTTTTGTTTGTTTTTTAAGAGAGATTTTTGCTGCAAGGAGTGTGTGCTTGCCCGAGAGACAGAGACAGAAAGTAAGAAATCACCCCCCCACCAGGGGTTATGGCCATGCCACAATCCCTCTCCTCCATTCTCCTCTCAGGATTTTGAACATGCACACACACACATACCCAGTGTTAGTTTTATGTCACTGGGTCTAGGACTCGAACTGTGGTCTATGACATGGGAGTCCAGCGATGTAACCATCACACCATCTGCTGGTCCCTATATAGTTACTTTAAAGTCCCTGTCTGCCAATTCCAATATGTAGGGCAGCCATATTTCTGTATATATTGACTCATTTTTGCTTGACTCTGGGTCACATTTTCCTATTTATTTACATGTTTACTAATTACGGATAGTATATTGGAAAGTACAAATAATATGTTGTAGAGGCTTAAGATTCTTATATCTTCCCCTACTGCTGATGTTTCTTTTGGCAGGAAGATAACTTAGCATCAGGTAATATGGAGGTTTTGCTAAGGTGGCTTTAACTCAGTTTTTCCCTCATCCAAGAGCAAATCTCTTACTCCTAGGATGAAGTCCTTACTCCTTCTGGGGTTTCCATGGAAAAGTCAAGGTGTTATCCATGCCCCTCTAACTTTGTGGAATGCTAAAATCCCAAACTCTAAATATCTGCAGCAAGAAGTTGCTGAATTCTCTGCTTGGTTATTCCTACTTTTGTTTTCTTCTTGGGATTTTTGGAGTCTTACTTTGTACATGTATAGTTCAAGGCTTAGCTAGGGATAAAAGAAGTATTTATTTCTTTTGTAGATTTGAAGACTACTCTTTCTGTGACTCTCTCTCAGGGGTCACCTCCTCAGTTTCTAGTCACTCTAACATTGCTAAATTCAGTCCAATGATTTTTCACACCCATACAACCATTCCTTTAGGTTCAAGCCCTATCAGTCATTTGCCAAGTGGGTTAGGGAGGATACTCAGGGTGAAAGTCAAGAGACCTCTTAAATGTTGATCATACCCAGTATGGTTTCCTTCTTTCAAAAGTTAAATCTTCTTTGTTTCAACCAGTTTTTAGTTTTTCTCTAATGCCAAATCCAGTTTCTACTACTGCTTCTATTTTGTCAAGAATTTATAATTATTATTGGTAGGATGGATATTTTTGGGGGGGAGGGGGAGAGATTTTCGCTATAGGGCATGTGCACTCGCCAGACAGACAGAGACATAGAGACAGAAAGCGAGAAATCACCCCCGAGGGAGGATGGTCATACCGTAATCCCTTCTCCTCCATTCTCCTCTCAGTATCTTGGGCATGCACACACACACGCACGGCGTGAGTTTTAAGCCACCAGGTCTGGGACATGAACTGCAGTCGACTACGTGGGAGTCCAGCGACATAGCCATTACGCTAACTGCTGGTTCCCTAGGATGGATAATTTGATATAAACTACTCTGTCCTTATTAGCTACTTCAGCAAAATACCACATATTTAATTAAATATGATCTCTCATTATATCAGAGTTATATTTATTGCCATTACAAAATGTGTGTGGGAGAAAAAAGAAAGCTATGGTAATATCAATTGTGTCAATTCTGTGTGCAAAAGAGTTGGGGCTCTCAAAGACAAAAATGAAATATTCCCATAAGTACAACCGAGTATCAGAATATCCTACGTGTGCAAACTCAATATATTCTAATCTAATGTCAAGTCTGTTGCTCAACATATTTTATTTTTTAAAGAACTATTTAACTTTATTTATCCATTTATTTACTTATTTAATTTGATCAGAGAGGGACAGAGTGTGAAAGAGAATGAGAAAGCAAGTTGCCAGGTCCGGGACTCGAACTGTGGACAGCCATATGGGAGTCCAGCACTCTTAATCACCATGCAACCTGCCAGATCCAGTTCAACATAGTTTTCTAAAAGGCAAATTTGATTGTGTTATTTCTCTACTAAAATAATGTTTGCTATACCATTATCTTACATTATAAAACCCTAATTCCAAATTATGATGGTTTAACCCCTTCACAAAGATGATTTCAATAGCACACCCCGCTATGCCGCTTATCACCTCACTCTTCCTCCCTCTCATCTTCTGATCTTGCCCTGGCCAAGTCCTCATTGTTACCTACACACAGCATCGTGGCTCTATTTGTAAAGTGCTCTGTACCTAGGATACCTAGCTACCCATCTCTGTTTTTCTTTTCTTCCTGACAAGGTCTTTCTCATTTTTCAACTTCTAGGTCAAATGCTTTCTCCTGGAAGAAATCACTCACAACCTTTAAAGGACAAAATAATGTCTCTTTATGTTTCCATGATAGTCTGGTTATACCCTTATTGTCATTTTATAAATGATTTTATAGCCATTACGTAACCACAGGAGAATGTTTACATGCTATAAAGTCTGTCTATCTACTCCTTTGTCTATCTACTCCTTGAAGAAACAGGAGGCATATTTTTTTGTATATTCCCAGCTATTTTAATAACCAATACTTGATAGGTGCTTAATACAGTTGAATTAAATCCAGTTAAACTTGAGAGGAACAATAGTGTAGTTTTTGTCTTTGTTTTCTCTTTTGACAGTACTAAAGAAGTGGTCTAGATACTCAAATAAAAAAAAAAAACAAACAGAAATTAAAAAAAAAGTAAAATTAGATACACTGTCACAGTGCTGTGGTCACCACCCTGCTGATAAAGCTTCATATTAATAGCATTACAGTTCACGCAATCTGAAAATTCACCTCTCTCAGGTCTGGTGCTGTCTTCTAGGGAACCTGTTATTTGGTTTCACAAAGGGCCAGCCTGAGGGACCAGCAGTTAGCGTAATGGCTATGTCGCTGGACTCCCATGTAGTCGACCGCGGTTCGAGTCCCGAACCTGGTGGCTTAACCTCCCCCCGGGGACGTGGGCCAGTGTGCCCAAGATCCCCAGAGGAGAATGGAGGAGAAGGGATTGTGGCATGGCCATCCCTCCTGGGGGGTGATTTCTCGCTTTCTGTCTCTCTCTGTCTGGCGAGCACACACGCCCTGTAGCAAAATCCTCTCCAAAAAAAAGGAAAGGACCAGCCTGAAAGAGCAGTGGGCTGAATGGTGGCAAGATGTGGAAAAGAATAAAGTGAAACTTTTTCTATCTCCCCTGGGGAGGGGAGTAGGAAAGAAATCCAGGATAACACAGAATGTTTAAACCTAATCCAACTGAAAAAAGAGAAAAAGTAGGGAAAAAATACAAGAGTAGGAAACCTAAAAGAGAAAAGAAAAGTTGAACACAATTTTCCAGAGAGCAATAGGACCACCTATGCTTATCGTATCTAAGAAATACATCCTATAGGAAAAAAGACAACTAATCTCTGTAATTAAAAATCATAACTACATATCGATTTTTTTCAAGATCACTGTGGCTAGACTGCTGAGTGTCCACCAAAGCAATGTAGTTTCCTTTTTGTGCAAGTACCTAGACAGTACTTTCCAGCCATCCTTGTAGTTTTGAGGGATTGTGAGTTCGAATGCTGTTTATGAGTAAAAGTGATATAACTACTTCTATGTCCAGTTCCTAAAAATCCCATACACAGTCCTCCCTGTGGCATTCCACTGTCTGCAGGCTGGACACAGGGGTTTTAGTGTAGAACACAAATGCCCCAAAAGATGGTGTAGTGACACAATGCAATGTGTGGGAGACCCTAAATGGCTGTGTGGAGCAGTTTCACCCCACTCCCACGGAACATCCTGGGCTATGAATCGAGTAATAAATAATCCTCTACTATATAGAGCCAATGAGATTTTGGGATGTTTGTATTAGCAGTTTGCCTTGACTGGTACATTCATTTCTGTTGTAAATAGCACAATAGTAATTTTTTTATTCAGCTCGATCACTTCTATCTTTTAAATTTTTATGCATAAAGCTCAGATCAGATTTTATAACTGGAATAACATATTATTTTGGTCTAGTTCATCCCCCTAGGTATGTATCAAGAGTCCTTAATCATCCTGACATCTGAAGACTCACTGAACACCCAAAGCCAACCTCTCCTACTCATTTGAGTAGTTGTTCCTTCTACTTTGTGATTGAAACCAGATTCATGGAAGAGAAAGCCTGAGGATCTCCTAAAATCTGCCTGTGGTATGGGCAGCTAGTATTTGTGTGGACACTGAAGTTATTTGCAGGGCTGCTCTATGTCAGGGTTAAGGGGAGTCTGCTCCTTCTAAAAAGTTAATCATGTGGCTGTACTGACCCACCTGCCATGTACCATCCTGAAAACCAGGACAAAATGCTTGAAAAAAAAAAAAATGGCTGTCTAAGGCAAGGACTTTGACTAGCTGATAGAGTTTCTCGAGTGATCTAGTGGAAGCTAAAGTCAGAGAACTTCAACCTATTCATTAGGCCACCCTAGTCAGGTTTCCTTACAGTCCAAACAATCCAACTGAGAGTATGGTAGAAAGATAGGTTTGGGCTGTGCTTGGGAATAATTGTTTTTCACTTTTGCCAATATCATTTTGGGGCTTAGAACTTGAGAATGTTATTACAGCATAGCTTTATCCCATATTTAAATAGCAAAAATAAAGACTAAAATAAAATAAAAGAGATAGGAAACTACCTCGATTTTTAAGTCTATTTATTTCCTTCATGTGACACACAGAGAGAGGGAGAAATATGCACCCTTGACAGAGTCTTGCCATTGCGGCCCTCCCCTCCAGCCCTCCAGCCAGCCAGATCACATGCATTCTCACAGGTGTGCCTCACATGCTCAGGTAGACCTGGGCTGTGAACCTGGAGCCTTTTCATTATGGCTCCAGCATCATGTGGCAGCATCCCTACTGCCTGTGTCCCCATTACTGAGTCTCATCCCAATTTTTTTTTAACCTAAGATTGATTTAATCTGTTGGGTTCTAATTCAATTCCCTGGCATTCTTTATGTAAAGCTCCCCCATTTTATAAATAAATGAATAGATTAAGAGAAAAAGCCAACCATGATGAATTTAACCAGAATTCATCAAACACTATGGACCAACAAAGATAACAGCTGGTAAAAACAACAACAAAAAGGAGACAAGAAAAGAAAAACAAGAAAAGAACCAAGATCAGCATAGAGTTCAAAACGAAATTAAACTAGTTCTAAGTCTAAAAGCATCATGTAGTGAAATCCAGTTATTCTAGAAATTGGCCCTGTGAGGTCTCTTCCCTGCCTTAAAAAAGACCATTTTCTAAACAATTTATCAAGGGAAATTTTGAAGTTCTTAGATTTGTACATATTCATCTAATCTTCTTTTATAAGTAAAAGACAGTATCTTAACCTAAAAGCAGTGACACAAATCACATTAGCCTGAAAAATAAGAGGCTACTACTCTCACTGAATATCTCTCTTAGGAGCCCAATAGGATACAAAGTTCCTTTGAAATTGAAAGAACATGTATTTGTTAAACAACCACCTTGTACAAAGCATTCTGCAAGAAGCTGTGAGGGAATCAAATAATAACAGTAATAATAGCAACAAATGCCCCATCTTTTGAGGATTCACTGTGTGGTAAGTCACTTATAAGCTTTCACTTTTAAAGTGGTAGTGTTAAAAAGTGGAAAGAGGATGATTCTGGAATCAACACAGAGTTTTGAGTCCTAATACCAATTATTTCACTGTGGCTTGATTTTCTCACTTGTAAAATGGGAATTCCAGCCAAAATTGTAGAATTTTGGTGAGTAAAGTAAACAGCACTTTGAATAATGTCTGATGTAACAGCAAGAAAACAATAAATTTTGTCTATATTATCACATGTAATTACCATAAAAACTTTATAAAAAGGTAGAATCTGTTTAGGATTGCTACTTTAAACATTTTTTTAAGTAGGAATAAATAGGGCAAGATTATCTAAGAGCTGCAGGTCAGAGTCCATGTCTGCTTGAATGGAAATCTGGGCTTTTAATCCCAACTCTTTCCTACCTCCATTCATGTAAAGAACTGTAAACCATGATCTCTTCCCTTGGAAGCAAAGTGAATAGGTGGAAGTCTCAGAACTATATATATATATATAGTTGGAAATTAATCAACAATATGCAGAATACCTTAACATGGACTCTACGTCTTTTAATAGATTGACAAAGGTTGGGAAATGTGCTACACTTTAAAATGTCCTTTGACAAAATTATCACATACTTAGTTCTAAAACAATTTTGCAAGATTCTCTTGAGCTTTGTTACCTTTCTTATTCTATAGTTGAAGAAACTCCTCAACTACAGGGAAAGATAACTTGTCCAAGGTCATCTACCTATTAAGGGGCAGTTATAAACTCAGGTTTTATGGTTCCCAAGTGTGGTCAGTGTCACCTGGATAGCCTGATAGTATACAGAATCTGACACCCTGCCCCAAATCAATGAAATCAGCCTAACCAACAGCGGAACCCCAGAGTTTACATTTAATAATCTTCACAGACAATGTAGATGCTAGCTATCACTTGAGAACTTGGAGAATCACTCCTCCATACTATCCCGTTTTCTTGACACAGATCCAGAAAGTGATAAGCAGTTGTGTCTGTGGAGAGTGATCTGAATATGTAGGATACACGAAACCATGAAACCTGACTCTTAATAAATCAGAAGATGCCCTTTAAATTTAATTAGAGCCATGCCCTCATACGTCCCCACAAGTTATAATCAAACATCCAGAGTGCCTGACTTTAACAGTTTGCATTTAACGCACACACTGTGAATTGGAACTAGAACTGAACTTCTGTAGCAAGTAGGATATTGATGAAATATAGTAACAGTGAAATGCCTTGAACATGAAGAGCTCTTGGGTGCATGGATTCCAAAGTGAGGCCACAGGACATTTAAATAAGGGGTGGAATGACTACTTAAGTTTGTATTGATAGTTATAATTTTATCTAAAAATAATGAAGTTTAAATTTACTAATATTTTAAATACACACTGACAATAGTACTGGCCAAGAGTACTGCCATCTAAATACGTACATAATCAAAAACCGTGTACAGAGAGGTGCGTAATACTTTGAATCCACACAACTGGTGAGTGAAAGGGTTCTAGAATCACACTGCAAGTTTCTGTCACTTAAGAGTTTCTGCATCTATATAATGGGTATAATATCGTACCTCCTTCGTAGGGTTCTTATGTGCATCTTTAGAGTAGGTAGCTTATAAGCATTCAAATAATCTTAGTGTAGAAGATCTTCCATAAAAATCAGTCCTTTCCTTTATGTACATGTTCTTGGCAATACAATTCCAGCTCCTCCCATAAAGACATGGAACCTATTTCTCTATCCCCTAAATTTAGGCTGATCTCGTTATTTGCTTTGGCCATAGAATAAGGCAAAAATGAGTGATTACGTTCCAATCCTGAGCCTTAAGAGGCTTTTCAGGCTCTGATCAGTCTCTTGGAACTCTGCTCAGCAGTCATGTGAGCAAGCCCAGGCCAACCCAGGCCAGGATAAGAGAATAAGCTTGGAACAAACATGAGCTATCTCTACTGAGGCCATCTAGACTGACCAGCACTCAGCTTTCCTGACAATTGACCAGACTCATTCCTGAGCTTAGTTCTGATGAAAAAGACCATTCTATGCTGGACCCACAGAAATTATAAGCTAAATGGTTGTTGTTTGAAGCCACTAAACTTTAGAGGTGGTATGTTATACAGGTATACATCATCATCACTATCATCACCATTATCATCGTCATCAAAGAAACAAAGCAATAATCCACTCTCAAGTGAAGACACAGAGGAATAAGATTGAATAGCTGTCCTAAACTCTTGGGGAAGAAAAACAATATAGCTTAAGTAATCAGGTGAAAAGCTGATTCCATTAGAGGTCACCCATAGCTTGCATGAAAGATTTATGTGTCAGGTACTGAAGAGCATAAGTGTTCCCTTTAGGGAGGAAAAGAAATATCTGTGAGAAAATACAACACAATGACAACAAGATCCACATCTTGAAGCTTTGCAGATGTGAGGAATTTGGTTTAGCTGCTTGAGAATGTCTTGAGCTGACTTAAAAATTAACTTCTGTTATGAACCTCCTGATCTTGCTGGTCAATTTGATGATGAAATTTGGGCCATGATCCCAGGAGAAGATGATAAAAGTAATTGAATAAACATTTATACATTTTTTAGCTCAGGAATCTGAAGCAATTTTCAGTTTTGGATCATATACCCAGCTTTCTTCATCTTTGATGCAAAAGCTTAGGAACTGATCTTTAAAAACCAAAAGTTTCTTTCCGCTAGAATGTAAGACTCAATGAATGCGAAGATGTCCAAGGAATTGATTTTTGTCTCTTTTATGAAACTTGAAGTCCCAAATGAGGAAAAAAGAATATTTCTCAGGAATATTTAAATAGATGCTTAAATTTGGGGGGGGGGAATGTGAAGCAATAAACTCTATCTAATTGATATGTGTGAGGGTGAGAGAGAAAAAGTCAAGCTAATTAAAATCTAGCTCAGACAATGGTAAATATATATTTAGCTAATATTAATTTCATGATTAATATATTAAGATCTAGCCCATGAATTTCCTTCCATATATCTATGTTCCTCCTTTAAAAATTTCTTCAACAAAAGAAAATGATATTATGACAAAAGTCAGTTAATTGCCCACCTAAGCATATAACAAAAGTAATCTTCCCTGTTGATAGAATCTCTACATTTTTTTTTTTTTTGAGAGGTTTTTCGCTATAGGGCGCGTGCGCTCACCAGACAGACAGACAGAGAGAGACATAGAGACAGAAAGCAAGAAACCACCCGCCAGGGGGGATGGTTACTCCGCAATCCCTTCTCCTCCATTCTCCTCTCGGGATCTTGGGCACACACGCACATGCGCTCGGCGTGAGTTTTAAGCCATGGGGGCCAGGATGTGAACCAGGGTCGACTACGGGGGAGTCCAGCTACATAGCCATTACGCTAACTGCTGGTTCCCAGAATCTCTACATTGATAGCAGTGGTTTCATGCCCATCTTAAAATCTGTATTTACCCATGTGTCTTTTGAAAATGAAAAATAGATGAGGGACAAGTTTTAATGGAAGTAGAAGGCATTGCATGAAAGCTCAGAGAGCTTACTTGTACGGCAGACCTCTCTCCTCTTTCTCCTCTCCTCCTCCTCTTTCTCATACTTCTCTTCCTTCTTCCATTGCTTCACCTGCTCCTTCTTTTCCTTTTTCTCCTTCTCCCTCTTATTTGATTTCCTGCTCATCCACCTTCCTGGATAAAATTAGCATATGCTGGTGTGATTTCAGCAGCCACACAGTGAGCGGGAGCACAAAGGCGACACTGTAGTGGTGGGGAGAAGAGCTGGGAGTTACCTGAATCTTTGATGTTTCCTGTGGGAGAGTCACATTAGCCCTGAACTACTTCTCATTAAATGAGATAAAACAACTTTTTATAAAATTAACCTACATTTTCTGTAAGGGGAAATGAAAGGGGGATACATTTTTGAAAAGGGAATAAAATTTCTGCATATTGGAGCCTAATACTATTTCTTATTTAGTTAGATAGCCAGAAGGCAACATGCAAGAGAGAGAGAGAGAGAAAGTGAGAAAGCACCTTCTATGGGGAATGGTCATGCCACAATTCCTTACTCTCCATTCCTCCATCCGTTCTGGATTTGGAGTATGCACACACATGTGTCGGCCATGTTTATTAAGCCACTAGGTTTGGGCTTTGAACTGTGAGGCCGGCCATCTGGGATCCAGACACTTTAACCACCACCCCACAGGCTGACCTGTCTAAAACCATTTCTAAGAGTTGTATACACATATTTTAATTTATCAGAGACATAATCCTTGAAGTTCTGGATGATAAACTGTTCTTTGGCCATTACTGGGAAATTCTGAGTTAACAAAAGCATTGTAAAGCAAATATCAGAGTGGGTAAAACTCCCAGCAGTTCGTTGAAGGGGCCAGGGCAATATTGACTTCATCACTGAAGGAAGAAAGCAAGCTGATGAAATCTAGAACATGCCATTCTGGCAATCATGTGACCTTTAGATTACTTATATTTTATCAGCTCTCATGAGAGGGGGATAATTCTATCAAAAATAAGACTGGTTTACTCAAGGTAGGTGCTACTAACGGATGCAGAGAAGAGAACACGGGTCATATTTTTCTGGAAGTCCTTAGAGACAGTTTGAGGAGTAAATTTGTCAGCAGAGATGATAGCAGATTTCAAGCAAAGGATATATTAGCTGATGAAAATGGTGCTATAAAATACGATTAACTTGAAAGCTTCTCAAAAGTCCAGTAACATGGGACCAGCAGATGGTATAATGGTTATATCACTGGACTCCCATGTAGTTGATCACAGTTCAAGTCTCAGAGTTGGTGGCTTAAAACTCACACCAGGTGCATATGTGGGCGTGCCCAAGACCCCGGGAGGGATCCTTTGCTTGAATGGAAGCAAAGAGATTGCAGCATGGCCATCCCCCCTGGGTGGGGGGAGAGTTCTCACTTTCTCTCTGTCTCTTCTTTCTTCTTGTCTTTCTGGTAAGCACATGTACACTATAGCAAAAATCTCTCTCCAAAAATAAAGTTCAGTTACTTACTTTTTTCTTTCTTTCTTTCTTTTTTGGGAAGTTTACTTGAGAGAAAAGAAATAGACAACTCAGTTCTTACTCAAGTGCATCTTCATTCTTCCATTCAATCAAAAGTCCTTCTCAAGAAATATGAAAAGGCAGGTCCTATCACTATATTCTTTGATAGAACAGGGAACCAGCAGTTAGCGTAATGGCTATGTCGCTGGACTCCCATGTAGTTGACGGTGGTTCGCGTCCCGGACCTGGAGGCTTAAAAAACTCACGCCAGGTGCGTGTGCATGCGTGCCCAAGATCCCGAGAGGAGAATGGAGGAGAAGGGATTGCGGTGTGACCATCCCCCTGGGGGGTGATTTCTCGCTTTCTGCCTCTATGTCTCTCTCTGTCTGTCTGGCGAGCACACGCGCTCTATAGTGAAAACCTCTCCATAAAAAAAAGAAAGAACAATTCTTCAAAATAATCTTAAAATTTGGTGTTAATGGAGTCTAAGGAGTAATGGAAATTTTGACCTTAAGCAAGGAAGACATAATAGCTGTGTTCTTAGAGTAATCTCAATAGACCTGCTTCTTCTAATGTGTGGCTTTATCTGGGTTAAAGGCATAGCTTGTGCCCTTGTTTCTGTGGATGTCTTCTTAATAGAGACCAAGTCAAGCAGAAAGGCAGGAGGAGGAAGACCTTTCCCTTTCCAAGAAATAAGAAATGAACTCCTTAATACTTCTGCTTCTACCAGAAACTTTCCAGTGGCTGAGGACATAAGTTCAGGACTGGGGATGCTACAGGTCAATAGTAGCAGGTGCCCCTAAGACAATCTCATTTGTTTTATCAGGAAATGAGATCTATGGAGGAAAGTAATCTTGCCTCAAGGTCTTTAGCTTTTAAATTTCAATTTTGTCCTAGAATCTCTTCTCCTTATTTTCTTTCTACAAAGAAAGAAATATGTCATTTTATGGCTCATATTCCCAACTGCTCCAGGAAATACCATCATGGTTTTAGGTGAGATGTTAAAGTATTTAAAATCTTCAGGAGAAAGAAAGAAATTTGTTTGAATTTTCACCTGGATATCTAAAAAAAAAAGAAAAAAAGATGAAAGAAAAAAGAAACTTGGCAAAATATAAAATCTTGACACATACAAAGAGAGACTATGTCTATGCTTTGGTAAACTGTTTTCCATCCACTCTGCTTTCTGTAGCTTTAAAAGGACTAATGGCTCAGTGTCCAAACTCTGCAGAGGAGATGACCAAAAGTGGCCCTTTTCTCCAGAGTACACACATGAAAATGACATTTATTGCCCTAATCCAAATATTGACTTTATCTTTTCCCATTATTTATTTTTAAGAGAAGCATTAAGGAACAATCTTGCATAAAAAATAAACAAAAAGACAAACTTAGAGGAAGAAAACATTTTGATCTTTTTGCCAAGCAATGAAAGTATTTGACATTTTTTTTTTTCTGATTAAAGAAAAGCATGGGCTTCACTTATTAAGGACTAATTTATAGCAAATGGCTACATAATTTCTCTATTTCATGACTTGATTTTTTTTACCACAGAAAAACATGCTATCCAATGGGGCTCATAATAGTTTATAATCTCAATGAAATTTTATTGCTCTTTCCAGTAAAAAATTCAATATATGCGCCTGTATGTCTTTAAAATTTCTAAATTTTCATGGTAATATGTCAGTAAAAAATTTTCAAAGGATGAAAACTAAATTTTACATTAAAAAATGACCTAAATAAGAGGACAGAATGCCACGTCATTTTTATAACTGCGGTTGCATCTGCACCATAGTTCTCATTGAAAATATTTCTAAATTAATAGGCTGAGATATTTTGCTCCTTACAAAAAAAGAATTTCAGATTTATTTAGGAAAAGTAAGTAGCAATTTGCCAAGTAGATCCAATGGGAAGGTCCTGGAGCTGACCAAACTTGCAGTGGCATTCAGTCCTCACATCCCAGGACTGTGTTATTTGAATGTCATCAGAGTCCCCACCTCCAGAAACAAAGGTATAAGTCTGTTGCCAAAGGAAAATACAACTCCAGAAGTAAATGGAGTATGGATTGCTTTTCTTTAATCCAAGCGGAGGCCCACTCATCAGGTGCCAAAGTACCTGTTTTACTGCCTTTGCTCAACAAATTTCCCTCTGAACTGGGGGTTCTTCTTCAGAATAGCAGCTGGATGAACACTGCACAAAGTTTTCTGATAAAGAAGGATTTATTGGGACCAGCAGGATTTATTGGGACCAGCAGTTAGTGTAATGGCTATGTCGCTGGACTCCCATGTAGTCAACCATGGTTCGGATCCTGGACTCAGTGGCTTAAACTCACACCGGGCGTGTGTGCATGCATGCCCAAGACCCTGAGAGGAGAATGGAGGAGAAGGGACTGCAGTATGGCCATCTCCCCTCGGGGGTGATTTCTCGCTTGCTGTCTTTGTCTGTCTGCTGTCTGGCAAGCGGATGCGCCCTATAGCAAAAACCTCTTCAAAAAAAAAAAAAAAAAAAAGAAGGATTTATTGAGGGACCAGTGGATGGCATAATGGTTATATTGTTGGACTCCCACATAGCAGACTGTGGTTCAAGTCCCGGACCCGGTGACTTAGTTCTCATGCTGTCACATGTGCATGCATGCCCAAGACCTGAGAGGAGAATGCAGGAGAGAGGACTGTGGTGTGGACATCCCCCTTGAAGATGTCTCTCTCTATCTCTCCAATGAGAATACATAACCTAGAGCAAAAATCTCTCTCAAAAAAAAAAAAGTGAGCAATTACAATTCACATGCCATTAAAAATTTAAAAGTACAAGGGTAGAAAAAGTGGCAGAGGCTATTGGGGAGGAGAAAGTGGGTTTTCCTGTGATCACAAAGAAAGTTTTGCGCATTCGTCAAGTTCGTAGAAAAGAGATTTTAGAGAGGATAAAGCCACGGCTTGGATAATCCTACAGCTCATCAAAATGTCTATTTTCCTTTTCCCCAGCGGAACCATTTTGTCTCATCTAAAATGCTTCTGGGAGATGCTGAAACCAGCCACGTGTGCTTTCCTCCACAAAGGAGCCCTATATTTAACACGGCACACACATCCAACACCTCAAACGGTTTTGAAGAAAGCCGTGTTTATTATGTGGGCTTATGAAATAAAGAAGTACAAACTTTCTCATCCTAGAAAAATATGCAATGAAATTTACAGCCAAAATAAGGAAGCTGTGCATAATGTAACACTTGGCAAGCATTTTAATCAGAGGATTGGCAAGACAAGATGCAATACTTCAGTTCTTTTCAAGACATGTCTGAGCTTCCTTAATTTAAATACCACACACTGGGTCTGGGGAGAACATTTAGGAGACATCGTGCTTTCTGCAGGAGTGCTGACGAGCAATGCAAGCTAACCGAGAAGGGAGCACTGTTGATGTGATAACAGTTTCAACCTCAGGGAAAGAATGATGGCAAGAGACAGACCCGCTGTTATCGTTGAGCAAAGCAACACAGATTTAGATTATGATAAGGCATTCCAACCCCATTACTTTGCTTTAAGCAGGTAAAGATTCTCCCAGGTATGAGTCTGACTCAATTTTGCTATAAAGACCATGATTCTGGACCTTGTCAGAGTTTTCAGGTAGGATTGTTGTTTTTCCCAATTGGAAAACAACAAACTATCTGGTAGCCCTCAATTCCTCAGCAGCCTGACAGCAGTTCAAACAAGTTGAAAGTCAGGTCACATAATGTGGACCCAAAACTGACCATCACAGAAAGAGTTATAATGTGATGAAAAGCTCCGGGGAACCTATTAAATCCACCATCCCTGTCAGGATGAAACAAGAGCTATCTTGCCTCTACAGCTACAATTTTTAAAGAGCCCACTAAGAAAACATTTTATCCTTATCCTCCTGCCATCTGCACAACTCTCTGGCAATTAGTATCAAGTGCATCACATGAAATCTCCAGAATGAAATATTAAGAAAGAAGAATCGAAATGTGAAACGGTAAGAACATAAATCATATACCATAGTACATCAACTTAGCTATGTCACTTATATGAAGTCTTTCTAAAATTATTTTTAAAAATATGTAAATGTTCTTAAACGTGCAAATAAAGTAAGGTCTGAAAACACAAGATGTTTACAACTATTCTGCAGTGACTCAGTAATTTAGAAGGTAAATGAGGGATGGGGAAGACAATTTATCCTAAACGCTGCTGTTTAGGGATCAAAGGTCAAGGAACACAAAAGCCTTCACTTTTTGTAAACTTCCCTGTTAAAAATGTTCTTAGAAATTAATTCAGAAATATGACCTGTTTAGGGAAAATGCTTATTATTTTTATAATAGGAAACAACAAATTTATATACAAAGGGTTTGCAAAAAGTTCATGGAAATGTGTATCATGGAAAAAACACGCAAGGATTTCAATTGTTTTTTGCACTAAAATAAACTCATGCTTTTATTCCACTTTCCCACAAACTTTCAGAGGACTCCTTGTAAATCTCCACTATTTGGAGAAAGTTATTATGGGGAGGGGCTTAATCCTGTTTTAGTAAGTGAATGTGTTGTCTACCAAGACTACTCTGTGAAGCCAGGACTGAATATGAATTCAGCTGGGAAATCATGGTTTTCTCAGTCAAACTGAAGCATATTTGGTTCTGACTCTCAATAGGAGAAGCAGAAAGCTGAGATCTTAACAAAGCCATAAAACTGTTCCTCATAAACTACTACGCTCATGGCCTACTTTAGTTCTGGCCCTGTTTAAAAAAAAAATCATTTAAATAAAAGGACATTTAAAAAGGACAGGTCTCCTGGTAGCAAACAGTAGAAAAGCAATTTGGACAGTTTCTCCTACAAATGAATATTATAATTGATTAGAAAAAAAGGAAAATAAAACACAGTTTATTACCGAGAGGCTACAGAAAACGTTGCCTCTAAATTTATATGAAATGCAGCCTGCTGCATAATCCAGAAAGAATGTAAATCAAGTGTTTTTGAATGAGGAGATCAAAGTGCCCTGAAGAATTTGATGACCACCTCTCAGTGGCTATGGGAGAAAACAAAGCTCAAAGGACAGATACAAGTAAGTTAATTATGCTAGGAAAAATGGCTTTAGGAAGAAAAAACTCTAATATGCTAACCTAGGAGGATGAAAATTATTCCACTATGATTTAAATTAGGTAAGGATGTTTTGCAAATTAAATAAAAAAAAAACACAAGACTTAAATAATATAAAATCAGCAGGCATATTATCTATGAGACTAAAGCATTTTTAAGGGGAAAGCAAAAAATACAACCAATTATTCACAGTGAAGAAGAAACAAGATAATCACTACTTTTATATGTCCATTTCTTTAATACTTAAACAGATGATTGATTAAATCAGGACTTAGATTTTGTTTTTAGAAATTGTGTTACAATTCTTTGTAAACATGTCTACCTTAATCCTTTCATCCATAGTACATTTTAAAAAATAACATGTTCTCACTGTAACTGCTAAGTATATTCTAACTTTTCAACCAGTTAATTCTAGTCACTAACTACAGTAATGAACTATTCAATAAGTTACTCTTCCATTTCATTTATTTACTCTTTTATGATTTCCTAAGTACCTTTCATATGTAAGAATAGATAGAGGAACCAGTAGATGGCGTAGTGGTTAGGTCAGTGGACTCCCACATGATCAACTTGTTTCTAGTCCCAAACCCGGTGGCTTCAGACTCACAAGCGAGTGCGTGGGCATGCATGCCTAAAATCCCAGGAGGAAAAAGGATTGTGACCATGGCCATTCCCCCTGGAAGGTGATTTCTCACTTTTCCTCTCACTGTCTGTCCCTCTCTTTCTCAAGTGAGCACACTCACCATAAGGCAAAAATCTTAAAAAAAAAAAAAAAAAAAAAAAAAGTGTGAATAGAAATTTAAAGAAGTTACAGCAGCATAAAATGATCTAAGAGTCACATGTAATAATTATGAAATCTAATTGTGTTTCCCACATATCAGAGGCTTTGTCAGTGCTTTATCACCACAATGCCGCCAGCAAAGCTGACAATGACAGTAGTTAACGTCCTAATGCCATCCACATGTAACTTCTCTTAACTAGGGCAGTGACAATTTGTTAGTCCTTTGTCTTTGGGCAGATTTTTGGGAAAGGACAGAGTCCAATAAGCCAGTTAGAATGGGTGAATGTCTTGTCCACCACTATTTTGTTGCCAGATAATCTGCTTAGCCCTTTGGGACCTCAGTTTCCTTATCTGTAAAATAGAAATAATTCTTATCTTTAAGAACAGTTTTGAAGATCAACTTGGATCAAGAATTTAAGGCACTTAGGACATAAGAGACATTCATTAAATAGCAAGTGCCAGAAGTGCCATCCGCTTCATTCTTCTGTCTAATATCAGAGGTGCTTGTGCACTGGTGTTGGTTTACAGAAGAATCTAAGGAAGAATCTAAGTTGGCTGTAATCCCAAGTCAGGAATGACCCACCTTGCAAGTATTACAACTCTACAGTAGTGATGCAAATTGTGTCCCCCAAATTCTAACCCGTGGTCATAACAGTCTACACAGGTTCTAAAGTAAATCTGATGTTACCATATGCCTAGCCAAAACAGAAAAACAAAAAAAAAAAAAAAAAAAAAAGAAGAAGAAGAAGAAGAAGAAGAAAAGCAGTGCTTTTATTATAAGCCCAGATGATTTTTTTCTTTCAGAGAGGATGCCATGTTCCTCATCCAGCCTTCTGAAAAAGTTGCCATGTGAAATTACTGCACATTCTTTTCAGCCCACTCGAAGCACAGAAGGGCTTAGTGAAACATGGGTCTTGTAAATATGCCTGAATGTCAGGATTTTGGCTGTGACGGTGGAACTAGGAAGGGCTCCAGTTATCTCTCTGTGCTCTTCCTGATTTATGAGCCAGTGTCCTGGTATTTGATGCACATGTGAGAAAATACAAGGTTTTATTTTTCATCTATTGTGGTTTCTGTGAAACGAACAGCCATCTAATTCTTATCCCAAGTAACAGACAGGGAGAATTTCAAACGTACATGATACTTGGGAAGCCAGTAGAAGAATTCCTATTGGGTTGCTGGAAAAGTTATGACGTGTTTTCCTATGCAGAAAAAGTGTCATAACTTTTCCAGTCACCCGATTTATCTCCTATTTCCAAATTTCTCACTTGTTAACATTTACTACCTTTGGCCCACATGAATATACTCACCATTTATCATCACTACATATATATTCATATCATTGTATATCCTTTCTCATTTTCTCATGAACAGTCTTTTTTGAATAGTTTAAAAACAAGGTATAGGCCTGATGCCTTATCACCCCTAAATGCTCCACTGTCTACATTCCCAAAGCAAAGATTCTCCCTTCATAACTACCTTACAACCTTCCACGTTAGGAAATGGATTCCGGTACAACTGTACCATCTTATTAAACTTCTGCCAATTGTCCCTTTTTGTTTTGTTTTGTTTTGTAGATCAGATTCCAGTCCAGAGGAAATAGATTTATGGCTCATATCGAGTTTAATGATTTATGGAAGAGGATTTATTTTTTTCCTTTTTAGAGAGAAACTTTTGCTGTACAACATGTGCACTTACCAGAGAGACAGACAGAAAGTGAGAAATCCCCCCCCAAGGAGGGGATGGCCACACTTCAATCCCTTTCCCTCCATTCTCCTCTCGGGATTTTAGGGACACAAGCACATGTGCCCGGTGTGAGTTTTAAGCCCTCAGGTCCAGGACTCAAGCCACACTCGGCCATGTGGGAGTCCAGCAAGAGAACCGGTATGTCATCTTCTGGTCCCAGAGAGGATTTCTTATTGGAATGATGTTTCTTATGACTTGCTGATATTTTATAAAATTATTTCTAAACTTCTTGGCCACTAGATGTGGCATCCTGCCATCCTGTCACCACTGACCAATAGAAGAAGGCATGTCTGTGTCACTTTGAAGCAAATTATTATTTTTAAAGAATTATTTTAACTTTATTTATTTACTTATTTTATAATTTGACCAGAGATGGACAGAGAAAGAGAAAGGAGAGACAAAAGAAAAAAAAAGTGAGAAAGCAAGCTGCCAGGTCCAGGATTTGAACTGTGGTCAGCCATGTACGAGTCCAGTGCCCTTAACCATCATGCCACCTGCCATTCCCGGAAGCGAATTATTAAAACACAGAAACATTTTTTAACTATTTGTTTAAAAGAATTAAATGATCAGTTTGCTTTTATTTCTCAAATTCATAAACTTGCTAACAAAATATATGAATATTTGAAATTTCTATTGTATCCTGGTTTCTGAAGAAAATATATCTTTAACATGTATATTTAAAGTCAAGCTCCCAATCTCAAATAGAATACATTACAAATATATGCCTCGCATAAGGTCAGGTACAAGTCGGTTTATAACTACTTATTAAATTAACAAATAAAATATCTCTGAGATGATATTTACTGAAAAGTTCCAAAGCATTGATGAAAGTGCATAGCCATTAACAGGTATGAGAGAAACATGGGTACATCCAGCTTTTTCAAGCTGTTACTTAGGTTTTACAAAAACCTTTGCAACAAGTTATTTATTTTCATAATGGAATATGAACTTTTCTCTACAAAAACATAAGGCTCCATGATCTAGCAGGGATCTTAATACTTTCTCATCAGTAACAAAGTCTGACATCTAATGTGGCAAACTCACTTAAGTCTGGATGCAATTCTAGACGGGCTGCAGGGCAAGAGGTTAAGCCATGGCTTTATTTATCAATATGCTTTTAAACCAATGAGTGGATCAAGTAACATACAGAGTGAATGGGAATTAAATGTAATTAAAATCACTGTCTCAACAGACAGAGCAGGTTGTAACCTTTATTCTCTCTAACCAGGCCCCCTATCCTCCCTCACATGCCTATAATATCCATAAATAAAAGAACCCAAGATTTTTTAAAACATTTTTAGGAAGGTTTTATGTACTTTTCTTTAAAAAAAAAATGAGATTAAAATTTAAAAAAGTGACTAGAGAAGGTTATTAGAAGAGGAATACCAAAAGAAATGGTTAAATTATTATGATTTATTCTGTTTTACATATTTTTGTTACATATTTTAAGGAATGATACACATTTGTCAAAAATACAGACCCAAAGGGAGAGCAGAATCTATTTTTTTCTTCTTAAAAAAAATTATTTTTTCCACGAGAGAGAGAAACAAAAAGAATGAGAGAGAAAAATAGGCCCCCCAAGAGGGCTCCCATGCTGTGATCTACCATCAGCCTCAGTCAGTTGGGATTACACACACACATACATTCCTTGTCTTATACAAGGAGGCCCAGGGACATGAACCTGAGACCTTCTAATGTGGGCCCAGCATCCCAGAGCACTGCAATACCCTGGTGCCACTAACTGGCCCTTAGAATTTCTTCATCTCTGAGTATCACATGTCCAGCATCTGTCCACCAGACTCTTTTTCCCAGTAGTGTTTGTGTCTTCACATAACTTTTTGAGGTTAAAGTGTTTGGCATAATTGAAACTGTGGTATAATAGGAACCAGTCAGATGTGTGGCTATTATTGAGGGAAAGTTCTTAAAATACATGGAAGACAATGTTTGATCTTTGTAAGTGAGAAGGACTGTCGATACTGTTATAAGACATTCATAAGGGAAAAGTAGAAAGATATACATGAATTACTAAACAAGAGCTTTCAATTTTTTTTTTAAGAAGTTCTTGCTATAGGGCATGTGTGCTCACCAGAAAGACAGAGACAGAGAGACAGAAAGTGAAAAATCACCCCTCCCCCCCTGAAGTGATGGCCACACTGCAATCTCTTTCTCCTCCATTCTCCTCTTGGGATCTTGGATACACATGCGCACGTGGCTGGCATGAGTTGAAACCACTAAGTTCGGGACTTGAACCACAATCGACTACTTGGGTAGTTTGTTTGAAGTGCAGTGACATAGCCATTACGCCAATTGCTGGTCCTAAAATATTATTTTTTCTGATCATATAAGCAGTATATACAACTTGTGGAAAACAGATGTATATGTACAAAATAACCAATATTCCTATAACCCAAGAGATAACTTTTTTAATATGGCATATGTTTCCTTATCATTCTCTTACAGAAAAGACTGGTTGTTTTAAAGCATTGATTCTCAAAATGTGCCCCCAGGGACCAACAAAAGTAACATCTGCAGGGAACTTATAAAATACGCAAATCTTGGAGGCACTGGACGGATCTATTGAATCAGAGACTCTGGAGCTGGGATCTAGCAATCAAGAGTTTTCTAAGTTCTTCAGGTGATTCTGATCATAATAAAGTCTGGGAACCAGTGCTTTAAGATATTCTTTTTTTGGAGAGGTTTTTGCTATAGGGACAGAGACAGAGAGACAGAAAACGAGAAATCATCCCCCAGAGGGGATGGCCACGCCGCAATCCCTTCTCTTCCATTCTCCTCTCGGGATCTTGGGCACACATGCACACGCGCCCGGCGTGAGTTTAAGCCACTGGGTCCGGGACTCGAATCGCAGTCGACTACGTGGGAGTCCAGCAACCTAGCCATTATGCTAACTGCTGGTCCCAGTGCTTTAAGATATTCTTGAAATACAGATTTCAAGAATCTATGCCAAAGGTACCATCCTATTTTCAAAGGGATCAATAAAAAGTGCGTAGGTTTAGATTGGACTTGATTTTTGTGTAGTATAGAATTCTGCAGTAGAACACAGGTTCTTGACTCTGGTTTTAAGAGTACAGGTCTTCCAGATCCAGCTGCAGCAGTGCCAGTTGGAGCATACTGATCTGCAGCATCGGAAGCCAGGTGGCCAGCTGTGGATTTGGCCCATGATTGACCTGAAACACACCTGGTGTGTGTGCCTCAGATCCTAACCGGCTAGAGGACTGGGGAAAGGAGATCATGGTATAATGAGACCCCACCCAGGGTACCTGCCTCTCTGTCTCTGTTGTGCACACTCTCTCTCTTTCCTACAAGAAGTAAACTAAATGTTTTGTTTGTTTGTTTGAAGTGCAGTTTCAAAGAGACAACCCTCATGAGAGAATGTATTTGCAAGTTCTCTCTCAGATAAGGAGCAGATAACCAAAATATACAGGGAACTCAAGCAGCTTTCCTGCAAAAAAAAGTACAAAACACAATACAATTAAAAGATGAGCAAATGAGCTCAATAGACAACTCTCCAAGAAATACATAATAAACAACTCTCCAAGGAAGACAAACAGCTAAAAAGCATATGAAGAGATGTTCAACATCCATTATCATAAGGGAGATACAAATCAAAAATGCAAAGAGATACCACCTAATCCCAGTCAGAATGGCTCAGATTTAAAAAAAATTAAATGTGGGAACCAGCAGTTAGCGTAATGGCTATGTCGCTGAACTCCCACGTAGTTGACCGCGGTTCGTGTCCCGGACCCAGTGGCTTAAAACTCACGCCGGGCGCATGTGCGTACGTTCCCAAGATCCCGAGAGGAGAATGGAGGAGAAGGGTTTGTGGCGTGACCATCCCCCCTGGGGGGTGATTTCTCACTTTCTGTCTTTATGTCTGTCTGGCGAGCGCACGCTCCCTATAGCAAAAACCTCTCCAAAGAAAAAGAAAATTAAATGTGAGGCCAGTGGGGGGCATGGTGATTGAAGTGCTAGACTCTCACATGGTCAACCACAGTTCGAGTCTCAGGCCTGGTGGCTTGAAACTCATGCCAGGTGCATTTCCAAAATCCCAAAAGGAGGATTGAGGAGGAAGAATTACAGCATAGTCACCCACCCTGGGAGAATTACTTCTCTCTGTCTCTGCCTGGCAAGTACACATGACCTAAGGCAAAAATCTAAAAAAATAAATAAATAAAAAATAAAGAATGATAAGTGCTGGTGAGGCTATGATGAAAAGAGAACTCTCCTACACTATCGGTGGGAATGTAAATTAGTTCAGCCACTGTGGAGAACAATATGGAGGTCCCTCAATAACCCACAAATAGAACTACCATATGATCCAACAATTCTTCTCCTGGGTTTCTACCCAAAGGATAGTAATATACTCACTCCGAAAAACACTTGCACATCTATGTTTATTATTCACAATTGCTAGGACATGGAATCAACCCAAATATCCAAGAACAGATGAATGGATTGAAAAAGTGTGGCACACATACACTATGGAATACTACTCAGCCATATAAAAACGAGAACTGGCACTTGATAGAAAGTGGATGAATATGAAAGATTTAATGCTAAGCAAAGCAAGCCAGATTACGAAAGAGAGGCACTGTATATCCCCACTTAATATGTATCGAATGTCTGCACTTTATGACAGAAACTGAAAGATTACAAAAACTAAATATTTGGAGAGCAGCTGTGGACAGTATGGGAGGAAGGTAGGAAGTGGAGGGATGAGAATCGAGGGGAAAAAAGAAGCAAAACATGTAAGGGACACAAAAATGGAAATTATCTGTTGATGATAATGTGTGTAGTAGTATATTTGACTGGACTAATAAACAGTGTATCCATGCTGGGAAAATTAACGTTGTATTCCATAAAGATGTTCAGTGACTGAGGGGCCGGCAGGTGGCATGATAGTTAAAGCACTGGGCTCCCACAAGGCTGACTGCAGTTCGAATCCCAAATCTGTGGGCTTGCTTTCTCACCTTCTCTTTTTCTGTCTTTCTCTGGTCAAATTAAAAAATAATAGTAAATACAATTAAATAATTTTAAAAGATACACTGATTGAATGTAAAAAAATAAGAAAATGAAAGAAAGAAGGAAAAAAGTGTAGTTACTCTGCTGAAGAAAGAAATAGAGAAAACAAAGAAATAGTTCTCTCTTCTTCCTCCATTCCTGATCTTACTCCAGAAAGTATTATGATGATTTCAGTTTCTGAGATCGAGATGCCTGCCTGCTGACTATTTTAAGGACTTCACATGCTATTGTTTAACCTGATTTCTCCAAAGTGAGTATAACTTGCGAGAAAAGAACAATCAATCAGCATATGAACAGTTCCAGTTGGTATAATTAGATAATTAGATAAAACTAATTTTAAATGGCCTTGCAACAAGATTTCCAAGTCTTAATCATCTTTTCCCTTTATCATCCTAGAAGTGAAATTCTTTGTTAAAAATATAATATACAAATAGATAATTCACTTTTCATAAGGCTAACCTGCAATGTTTGGATAAATATAATATTGTAATTACCAGGTACATTCGGTCTTCATGCTTTTTTATATACTATCATTATGTCCATCTTCTCTTGGAAAAAAAAAAGAAGTTCAGTGTCCACAGTCATTTCAGAAGACATCTGTTTCCCAGAAGGAGTAAGGCTTGAGAGTCAGAGCAAGTTGTTACAAACCAAAGGCTTTACTTACTGGCAGAGTATTGTTCTTCCTTGGGTGGTCTGATGAAGACTGGTAATTCCCTAGAATTATCATGTACTTGAACTAAGTACTGGTGAATGAAAATTAAAAATAACAACAAGAATAAGCCTCACAAAGAGCTTTTTCATATTGTTCTACATCGTTTTAGGTATTTCTGGTTTAAGGTTTTCTTATCACAGCTAAACCAGAAAGACATACTATAACCATTGTGATCATGATTTAATTATTTTATATTGTCGCCCAACCACACAGGTGGCACTCTTCATGGACAAAGAAAATCCCTGGTAATTAGAAGGCCCAGACCCTCGAGATATGTAATCTTCTCTTGCAGTGTGTAACAGTTTTGGCTGGTATTTCTCCCCACACAGCCCTGCAATGCTTCATTCTGCCAAACCCAAACAGAACCTACTGGTTTATTTCCAGCTGTTGCTGAGGTTTTTCATCTGATTTTTATTTACTTGTCTAAAGTGGCTGTAACAAGTACCAAATAAGCCACAATTGCCAGGAGCGGAATATAAAATTAAAGGGCTTCAATTAATGAATAAGTAATAACACACTTAGAAATAGATGCTAAGTTGAGTCATTGAATGAAGCACTATAACTTATTAGATTATATTTTTAAATGATTTTGAATCAACATATTCAAAATTATGTAAATGCCCTTTGGTACATGAATTTAGGAATGCATAATGCTAATACACTGGAAAATGTAAAATAAAGCACAGATGTATAAAATAACAATATGGCAAGAATAGTTCATATTCCCTAATTCTGAGAGTGTGTGGGTTTGTGTGTGCATGTGTATGTATGAGAGTGTTTTATATACATGTTACACTGTTGTAATAGATTTATACACAGGTATGTGAGGAGATAGTGAAGTTTATTAAGTAGAAGAATTCATATATATCTTATCTATGACCTAGGAAAGAAAGCCAAAATAGCACAGATAAAATACTCCCCCCAAATAGAGTAGAAACAGCAATTTTTGAGACCAGCAGTTGGCGTAATGGCTATGTCACTGGACTCTCATGTAGTGGACTGCGGTTCGAGCACATGTTCAACAGCTTTTTGAGTCCTAGACACAGAAGTTTGAAACTCACACTGGGTGCATGTGCATGCATGCCCAAAATCCCAAGAAGAGAACGAGGAGAAGGGATTGTGGCATGGACTTCTTACTTTCTGTCTCTCTCTGTCTTTCCAGTGAGCACACATGCAAAAACCTCTCCAAAATAAATAAATAAATATAGATAGATAGATAAATAGATAAATAAATAAATAAGTAAGTAAAAGAAATGGCAATTTCCAATATGAAAACTTCAAAATTCTCTACCAGGAGTACTAGAAAATAAACTGAGGACAACAATGTAACTGCCACAGTGGTGACACCTCTCACATCAAGTGGAATAATGCTGAGCTGAAGCCAAATTCACTTGCTGGCCATTTCCCCAGCAACAACCCTGAGATACTCATTTTTAATCAGCCCCAGTAGGGGCTGCTGAAGGAATCATAATAAAATACGAAAAGGTTTTTTTCTCCATACTCTATGGTACAGCCAACATGCATTGCTGGTTTTGGCAGGGATACATGACTTACACAGGAATATATATTAATTTATCAGATGAATAAACCAGCAAACCTATATCACAGAGAGAGGAAAATTTGTGAAAGAACTAGGAAACTTCAATTGGTGCCAGATGGAAATAAACAGCTTTATATATACTGTTTTATATATTGTCATGAGTTCTCTCTTAAGCCTAGATGAGGAAACATCTCAACTCATGGTTTTTGTTTTGTTTTTTAAAATTTATTTATTTTCATCAAAATCTTGTTTATATTACATTGAATCACATATAACTGTACAGTGTATTACATTTTTTTCCAGAAGGAATACCATTCATATTAGTCAATACAGAGACATTAAAATTCCCATGTCACCATCCAATAGCTTTTCATTTTTTTCCCCGATTACTATTATTCCAATTATTTTTTTAAACAATCACTATTTCTCATTTTGCTTGAGAAAGACTTTCACCAACATGACATACTTCTCAGACCAATCCAGTTGAGAATACTATACACGTCATCATCAACAGATAATAAACCGTATCTGTGTCCTGCTAATGTCATGCCTATCTATTTGTTCTCTTGCTATCCTTCTCTACACAACACAGGTTCGATTCCCACCATTTTAAGTTAAAATGGCTGATAAGAGATCACAAGTTGGCTGTATGGATTTGTTATCCCAACTATCTGGACGAAGCATGAAATGGAGCAGAAGGAGGAGATCTTGAAAGACCTCCTGTAGCTCTACTATTCCATGACCATCATGATCTTATGACATCAGACAAGATGAAGGATGGGACCTCCCAGTTTCTTTTGTAAAGATACTTGGTGGGAGAGGTGAGTGAAAGAGGAATGATTGGCTATGGAGAAGCAGATTGAACCTCCAGTCTTGCTCCTTATTTAGCTATGGGACTCCCAGTTAGTCTCACAACCACCCTGGGACTTTCCTTCCTCATTTATAGAAAGCTGCAAAGGACCCTAAAGCTCCTTCCCTCAACTTGTTTGTAGGCAAAGAGAAGCAGGCCAGATGTAATAAGCCACATTGGCAAATAGGCTTCTCAAAAAATAAAAATACATCACAGAGGATTGGGAATTAGGACAGCCTCTATCATTTTATAGAAAACCATTTAATTCATGGTTAAAATGCTCCATGGTAACAAGTGGAGCAGAAATAAGTACACAGAGTTCTAATTTCTATTTGATCCTTGTGTTAACCTATCAATAATAGAGCTACCCGTTCATGCAGCCCTGAAAGTTAACACATAGAAATGTTGCTTGTTTAAGGAAAAGGAGCAAAAAGAAGGAATATTAAGATATATATGAAAAGGTAAAAATGAACTCAAGGCAAATAAGGTTAAAAAAATCCCTCTTTTCTTATAGCTTAACAATAATATTATTATTATCTATAAAGAACATTTAGGGACCAGCAGATGGCATAATTGTTATATTGCTGGACTCCCATGTCACTGGACCGCTGTTCATGTCCCAGGCTCAGTGGCTTAAAACTCATGCCAGGCATGTGTGTGTGTGCATGCCCAAAATCCTGAGAAAAGAATGGAGGAGAAGGGATTGCAGCATGGCTATCCCCACTGGGGAGTAATTTCTCACTTTCTGTCTTTTTGGTGAGCATACACGACCTATAGGAAAAATCTCTCAAAAAAAAGATAAAAAAAAAAAGAATATTTGAAAGAGATAATTTTTTAAAACTTTTTTGTTCTTGCATGAGAGAGAGAGAAAAGAGAATAAGTACCCTTGACAGGATCTCTCCCTGCCACAGTCCTCTCCCAACATACCCAGTCATCTAGGATCAGAGTCATGCACAGATGCACCTGGTACATTCAGGTTGACTTAGGAGCTGAACCTAGGCCTCCCATGTGACTCCACCATCATGCAGTGGCACCGTACCACTTGCATCATCATGGCTGGGCCCAGATAGATATTAATACCCAGACCAAGTCAAACATCACTGAGATATTCGTCTCTGAAGACTTCTGTGGAAACTGATAACTATGAACAACTACAGAAGCAAAATGTAGACATAAATATACATAAAAACAAAAACTCAAAACACATACACAGGGGCTAGCCAGTGGCGTGGTGATTAAGATGGCCAGATCCCATATGACCAACTGCATAGTTCAAGTCCTGGACCCAGCAACTTGAAAAACACATTGAGTGCATGTGCATATGTGCCCCAATACCCTAACACGGGAATGGAGGAGAAGAGCTTTTAGTGTAAACATCCTTTGTGCCCCTAGAAGGTAGTTTCTCACTTTCCCTATATCTTTCTGTCTCTTCCTGTTGAGAGTATGCATCCTAAGGCAAACTCAAAAAACAAACAACAAAAAAAGCACACACGCACAGAGCATTCACTTCTTTTTTTTTTTTTTAAAGAGGTTTTTGCTATAGGGCGCATGCGCTCGCCAGACAGACAGAGAGAGACAGAGAAACATAAAGTGAGAAATCACCCTCCAGGGGGGATGGCCACACCGCATCCCTTCTCCTCCATTCTCTCGGGATCTTGGGCACACACGCACATGCACCTGGCGTGAGTTTAAGCCACCGGGTCCAGGACACGAACCACAGTCAACTACAAGGGAGTCCAGCGACATAGCCATTACGCTCAATGCTGGTCGCCAGAGCACTCACTTTTGACTTACAGATAATCTTTGTATTATAGAGATAATTATCACACTCAACATATTGTTATGCCACTGACAACAGGGATACACTCCTTTAGAATAAAGAAATGGAATAAGTGGAGGCATCCTATTTTCCAATCTAATTTATCAATGTTGAATAATCGGTTAATCATTCTCAGTCTCCAAAGAAACACTGAAACAATCCATGGCTGCCAATTCTGGATATTTGCTGAAGGCAACTATGTACTGAGAAAATATTCGATGCGGTCTTATAATTAAGAAAAAGAAGGAAAGAAAACACTGTATGAAAGAACTCAATCCATCCTCCAAACTAGTAATTGCTTTGTGTGAAATATAACCCTTAGTCCAAATTAATGAGTTACAGGTGTGAATCTAATTCTTTCCATTTTGCCTAAGATGTTACTGTTGCTTTTTTCTGAGACACTTGGCCTCCTAAGGTATTATAGTTAATTTATCATAACACACTCTCAATGCTTAGGGTACACTAAAAAGGAGAAATGGAGCCTTTCTGGTGAAAGAGAGAACTTTTGCTATTCTGTGTGTTGTCATAAATGAATACAGTTTTTCTTACTTGAAAATTTAACATTTAGCCTTTGCTATTTTTCATATAAACTGCAAGACCAAAATAGGTGGCAGAAATGTTTATTTATTTGGGTGCTCCTGTGTTAGGAGCATAGATATTAATAAGCGTTATATCTTCTCGATCTATAGAGCCTTTTACTATGATAGAGTGCCCTTTGTCTCTTCGAATGGTTTTTGTTTTAAAGCCTATTTTGTCAGAAATTAGTATCGCAACTCCAGCTCTTTTTTGGTTCCCAATTGCATGGAAAACCTTTTTCCAACCCTTCACTTTCAGTCTATGTATGTCTTTCTCATGAGGTGGGTTTCCTGTAGGCAACAGATAGAGGGTTTCTGTGTTTTTTTTTTAATTTATTTTTTGTTTGTTTGTTTTTTTGAGAGGTTTTTGCTATAGGGCGTGTGCGCTCGCCAGACAGACAGAGACATAGAGACAGAAAGCAAGAAATCATCCCCCAGGGGGGATGGCCACGCCACAATCCCTTCTCCTCCATTCTCCTCTCGGGATCTTGGGCACACACACAGATGCAACCAGCATGAGTTTAAGCTACCGGGTCCAGGACTGGAACCACGGTCGACTACGTGGGAGTCCAGCGACATAGCCATTACGCTAACTGCTGGTCCTGAGGGTTTCTGGTTTTTTATCCATTCAGCCAGTCTGTGTCTCTTGATTGGAGAATTTAAACCATTAAAGGTGAGAGGTAGGGGTTTAGATTCATCTTTCTGCAAGTGGAAATCCAGTTTTTCCAGCACCACTTGCTGAAGAGGCTTTCTTTTTCCCACTGGATTGACTGGTACCCCTTGTCAAAGATCAGTTGACTGTAATTTTGGGCATTTGTTTCTGGGTACTCTATGCTGTTCCATTGGTCTACCTGTCTGTTTCTGTGCTAGTACCATACTGTTTTGATTACCACAGCTTTGTAGTGTATTTTTGGGTTGGGGAGTGAGATGCCGCCCACTCCACTCTTCTTGTGTAGAATTGCTTTGGCAATATGGGGTCTTTTATGATTCCAGACAAATTTTATGATTGTCTTTTCTAGGTCTGTGAAGAATGTATCTGATACTTTGATTGGCATTGCATTAAATATGTAGATTAATTTGGGTAGAATTG
>NW_006159565.1:7164491-7183751 GCF_000334495.1 Tupaia belangeri chinensis
ATATATAGAAATGCTATCGACTTCTGTATATTGATTTTATATCCTGCAACTTTACTGTAATCATGTATTACTTCCAGTAATTTTTCCATGGAGACCATTAATATATACTGAATGTCTGCACTCTATGACTGAAACTGATTGACTAACAGTTGTACAAACACAAGAGATGGATGTGAATGTCAGATGAGGTGTATGTGGAGGAGTGGGGCCTAACAAAGGACATTTGGAGAAGGGATACGGAGGTAGAACATTGACAGGATGGGGAAGTGTGGTGTTATCAGTTGAAGATATAAAAAAAGGTTGAAGATATTTTGATCAACGGGACTGGGGAGAAATGTTCACATATTGAAATGCTCACATTGTAAGCTAAACAATGCGATTGAATGTATATACAAAAAGAAATAAATTTAAAAAAATTTTTTAAATTTTTTATTTATTTATTGTTGGGGGGGAGAGGTTTTCGCTATAGGGCACGTGCACTTGCCAGAAAGACACAGAGAGACAGAGAGATAGAAAGTGAGAAATCATCCCCCAGGGGGATGGCCATGCTGCAATCCCTTCTCCTGCATTCTCCTCTCAGAATCTTGGGCACACACGCGTGCATGCCCAGCATGAGTTTAAGCCACCAGGTCTGGGACTTGAACCGTGGTCGACTACACGGGAGTCCAGCAACATAGCCATTACGCTAACTGCTAACTGGTCCCAGAAATTTTTATTTTAAACAGCAGAACAATTGGTGTAGGCAAAGTCATTGCCCAAATCTGTATGTTGAATATGCTCTTGGTCAAGCAGAAAACAAATTTTCAAAGATTGGTTTTGTTAAAACAATAAGAGAAAGAGTAAATCAATAAGAATTACAGATGTGGGAATCATAAAGGTGATTTTCAAATATATAATATATCACTCCTTTTTTTAAAACATATTGATTAAATACGTATTTGAGAAACCAGCAGGTGGTGTAATGGTAACATTGCTAGACTCCCATGTAGTCGACCACAGTTCGAGTACAGGACCTGGCAGCTTAAAACTCACACTAGATGCATGTGCATGCAAGCCCAAGATCCCAAGAGGAGAATGGATGATAAGAGATTGAGGCGTGGCCATCCCCCCCGGAGGTGATTTCTTGCTTTCTGTCTGTCATCTCTAACTAGTGTACATGACCTATAGCAAAAACATCTACCAAAAGAAGTATGCATTCTGAAATTAATAAATACTAATATTTATTGTATGCCAGGCACTATATAAAATGCAAACCTATTTTTAATTCTCTCAGAAGTAGGCCTTGAGAGAGACCAGCAGTTGGCATAATGGCTACGTCGCTGGACTCCCATGGAGTCGACTGCAGTTCAAGTTCCAGACCTGATGGATTAAACTCACACCGGGCGCATGTACATGCATGCCCAAGACCCCGAGAAGAGATGGAGGAGAAGGGATTGTGGCATGGCCATCCCCCCTGGGGGGTGATTTCTCGCTTTCTGTCTCTCTGTCTCTATTTTTCTGGCGAACGCACACACACTATAGCAAAAACCTCTCCAAAAAACATCTCTAACTAGTGTACATGACCTATAGCAAAAACATCTACCAAAAGAAGTATGCATTCTGAAATTAATAAATACTAACATTTATTGTATGCCAGGCACTATATAAAATGCAAACCTATTTTTAATTCTCTCAGAAGTAGGCCTTGAGAGAGACCAGCAGTTGGCATAATGGCTACGTCGCTGGACTCCCATGGAGTCGACTGCAGTTCAAGTTCCAGACCTGATGGATTAAACTCACACCGGGCGCATGTACATGCATGCCCAAGACCCCGAGAAGAGATGGAGGAGAAGGGATTGTGGCATGGCCATCCCCCCTGGGGGGTGATTTCTCGCTTTCTGTCTCTCTGTCTCTATTTTTCTGGCGAACGCACACACGCTATAGCAAAAACCTCTCCAAAAAAATAAATAAATAAATAAAGTAGGTCCTGAGACAAAAATGTGAATTCAAGTAACTGACATTTGAAAAGACTCCAGGAAAATCAGTAAGGGAATGAGAAATGAGACTGGGAAGGAAAAGGAAAGAGGTACCATCAAGCAAGCAACTTCTATTAGCAACTGGAGCTCAGAGTCCTGTTGGGGGACTCTGGAAAATGAAAATATACTTAAGAGGTATCTCAAATAAGGAACTGCTTTTGGAGTCATTATATATGTAGACTTTCAGTTTGCTTTGGAAAGAGCCAACCAGGATCCCGCTAGCAGAACAGAGACAGGAATAGCAAGCATTCTCAGGAACGTCTGAGGTGTACAAACGAGTGCCCCGGCAGAGTCTGTCACAACACACGATATTATTTAAACTCCACAGTGATCTTATGATGGTCTTATGAGTATTAACACCGCCATCCCATGAGCAGAGGTCCAGAAAAGCTAAGCAACTTAACAACGATATATGGGACCAATAAATGATGTTGCAGAGACTGGAAATCTCGAATTGTTGGACTCCAAATCTTAGTTCTGGCCAGATTGCTGCATGGTAACACAGGCAAGAAATGAACACGGAGTACATTACAGCATGTCAAGGATGCCCAAGTGTGAGACAGCAACATGGCTAGAGCCCTAATTTCTTCCTAGTGGCAAGAGCTAGAGGGACTGAGAGGAATTAATAGAGGGTCACATGTGACTATGAGGACCTTGCCAAGGACAAACAGAACTATCATCCTTGGTTATAAATTTAGATAGTCTTATAGTCATTTTGCCAAAAGAGCTCCAGCTTTAGAATTCCTCCAATCTGGTGGTTGAACAAGCCTTGGTTCTAATTATGTGGCAAATGAGATGCATCTGTGTGCTAAAATGTCAGTAGTTTGGTTTTCTGTTTGTTTGTTTCAAAATTTTTTAGTAGTTCTTGAGTCACATGTAGGAAGTACTGTAGCTGTCTTGCTATTCAAATTCCAAAGTTTTTAGCTATTGTCTTAAGTTACTGTCTTATCGTTAAATCCAGTGATCAAATAATCTTGTATTGTTTTCCCTAGTATTAAACAGGAGAGGACTTTGATAAGAAAAAATGCAATTCTCATGGAATAAGTGATGTATCTGAAATAAACAACAATGCACATGCTATCTCAAAATGCTGTCTCTATCTCAGTTTAGAAAAAGAAATATCATGTTGCCATTGTATAAGATAAAATAGTGTGGCAAAAGTAAACTTTGCCTTGTAATTTTGAAAGATAGAAACTTATTTTTAGAACCAGAACACTTAAAATCACTACTGTGAGGCTACTCAGTTTAGGTCAGAGGAGACATTTCTGGATGAGGAGCCTTACTAGCCAACTGTCTAAACTTCTATGTAAAATAATTGAGAGAGAACAGTGATAGAAATATAAAATGTGAGGCAATTATGTATTTACAAAATTGTGATGAGATAACCTGCCCTAGTGGGGTTCCTCTGTGCCCTGCCTTGGCATCTCTCCAGTGACCAAAGAGTTTTAGGGCTTTTTAAACTATGACTGTTTATCATATAACCAAGCTCCCATTAGACACCCCAGTGGAATGTATCATAAGAGAAGTGTTTATACATTTATAATTATTCTGTGAATGAACAAGAAATAGAACCTACTAAATAGCTGAGACACCATCTCACCCTAAGTTCCCTGGGAAGTATCAATAGCATCAACACAACCCTGGAGAGGGCATGAGATTTGGTGAGGTGCTGGGGGTTGTCCCTGAATGAAGCTCTCAGGTCGTCAGGGAAGTCATGATGTGTTTTTGTATTAAAAAACATAGAAAAATACATCATGATTTTTCTGATGACCCAACAGTTGGAGCTCATGAGAAACAGATCATCATAGCTGTGGCTGGAATGAGAGACAAGTGAGGCCAAGAGGATCTAGAGGCACATATCCCGACATAGCAACCATGCCAACAGTCACGAAGCTATGTCACATCATCACACGTGGACTTTCTCACATGTAATTATGTATGCTACATTCATTTCTTCTGCTCTCCCCTCCCTCTTCCCTCTCCTCCTCCTCCTTTTTTCAGAGGCTTTTGTCTTAGGGCATGTGTGCTCACAGAGAAAGAGAGAGAGAGAGAGAAATTACCCGTCAGGGTAGATGGCCACGCCACAATCCCTTCTCCTTCATTCTCCTCCTAGGATCTTGGGCATGCACACACACATGCTCAGTGTGATTTTTCAAGCCACTGGGTCTGGAACTCAAACCACGGTCAGCCATGTGGGAGCCCAGCAACATAACCACTTCGGTACCTCCTGGTCTCTCTACATTCATTTCTTAGCTTTATTTCAGAATAGCAATGTGATTCAGATAGCAGCGAGCTCTGGAGTCAAACAATCCAGGATGTTTAGTCTCTTTCATATGCTACCAGCCCCACTCCCTCCCCTCACCACGTGCTAGTCCTGTACACCCTCCACTGAGTTCATTTCCCTGGTCACCAAGGATTTGAAAATTATCCTTCAAAGGCAGGACACACAGCCCTGCCCTCTTCTCCCTTACCCTTCTCTCTTCTTCTAGTCCCCTCTCATGTGTTTTGAGATTAGAGCTCAGTTATTACTAGTTCTATGGAGGCACCAATTTCCTCTCCATAAAGTTCTTATAAACCGATTCTCTTGACATGCTGACTACTTTCCTGGGCCCTGTTCTTCCAGGCATTTCATCACATCCTCCTATGACAGCATTGTCTTAAGTGGACTAGTCAGATTGCCCACATTTGAGAAATGCTGCATCTGCTGTCCCTGTCTTGGAGAGTCACAGTGCACACTAGCATAATGATTAATACCGCAGGAAGGAAATCCATGTAATGACAGTTAATTCAATACTTCCCAAACTTATCTGATCTCAGAACTCTGTTTCAGACATAACGCCTCTCGACATTCAATAGGCCTAGCATTCTATGGAGTGGCTATGGAAACTCTAATCTCTCTTGTTCTGCACTGTCTTGAATAGAGACAGTTCCATGGTTGTCTTGTTTCCACATCTGCGAAGTAATTTTCAGCTCTCAGTACACAGACAGTGCTTATACCCCATTCACTCCTGCTTTTTTCCCTCCAATATGAATGTTTATGATAGACAAAATAACATGAGTTCGCTTTTCATTTTGGTGTTCTACTCAGAACTGTTCTGACGACTCTTCTAAATGCCACAATTTTAGACTCTGTAGTCTACTGGTTAAGGTAGCTGGATACCATAAAGTCAAGAGGGGTTAGAATCCCGGCCCCTATGGCTTGAAAAACACACTGGGTACATATGCATTCAGATTCCGAATCCCAGTAGGATAGAGAAATTGAGGAGAAATTATTGTGGTATGACCATGCCCCATTGAGGTGCTTGTGCTTTCTCCCTCTCTTTCTCTGGCACATGTATGTGCCCTCAGGTGTTATTTTATATATTTATATTATACATATAAATATATACAAATTATATATATATTTATAGATATATATAATATAAATATGAAGGCTGCACTTTAGAATATAAAGGTATATTAACAAACAACTTTTTTTTTTAAATGGGATTGGCTTGGGCCAGCAGCTGGTGTGGTAGTTAAGGTGTTGTACACATATGTGGCGGAATGTGATTTGAGTCCTGAACTTGGTGGACTCAATTTGGTGGCTTGAAAATCACTCCAGGCACATTTGCATGTGTAACCAAAATCCCAAGAGGAAAAGGGATTGAGAAGAGAAGGGATTGAGGTGTGGCCAGCTC
The DNA here is from genome assembly GCF_000334495.1 of Tupaia belangeri chinensis. Taxonomy (NCBI): domain Eukaryota; kingdom Metazoa; phylum Chordata; class Mammalia; order Scandentia; family Tupaiidae; genus Tupaia; species Tupaia belangeri. The sequence continues at coordinate 7,170,187 of NW_006159565.1, forward strand.
CCCTGGGCAGGTGATTTCTCACTTTCCCTCTCTCTGTCTCTCTCTAGTAATCATATGCACCCTATGGCAAAAAACTAAAAAATTAAAAAATTTAAAGAAAGAAAGAATAGGTTTAATATACCTGCTCCTCAAAAGAACTCACAATTTGTTGGGAAAACAATATATTGGATCATCAGAAAACTCATGACACATTTTTGCAAAGAAAAAATATGTCATGACTTTTCCAAAAACCCAATAGAAGGACAAAAGGAACTAATCTCCATAGGGCTCTGTGACCACAGAAGAACATCTGGCTGTTTACTGTCAGTCTATATGAACTGAAAGGCAGAAAAAGTCAGTTCCATTTGATTTTTGAACCTGTAAGAAAAAATAATTAGTAATTTTGACAGTGTAATGCTAAACCCTGCCATGGCTGAGAACCATTTATAATCATTCCATAAATTTTTATCTCCATCATTATTTCTTAAAAGCTCAAAAGCAGAGCAGAGGTGAAGAAACAATTACTAAAGTTGTTTTTCCAGTCCAGCATAAGGCAATAGATCAAGATTTTCAGATATCAATAATTAGGAAATGGGATGTCAGTAGTGACAGCCACTTACTGAAGAGCCAACTATTGAAAAGTCAGACTAAACACATTTACATGACAAATGTTTAGGCTTTCTACACCTCAGATTCCTTAGTAAACCATGAACACATCCGACTCGTTCTTTTTCCACAGCGTATTAGTGGTTAGGCATGTTTGCCTCCCATACTCAACCTCCTCTTTTCCAAGGAGGAAGACTTACCCACTTACTTTCCCATACTGAGCATGGGAAGACGTTCCCCATCCCTTACCCCTCACCCTACACCCCACTCCCCCCCCACACACACACACATTTTAGCCATGCAAGCAACTGGAACAAATCCACTCAGATTGACAGATGCTCATGTTAAGTCTAGGTATTGCAAGAGGTAACAAAATTTCTCCTCCTATCTGCTGCTCTTATTCTGAATGTATAGATTTCAGTTTTCTGACAGGAAATTTATTGGCTCAATACAAAGCTTCAGTCTGTAGAAGCGCTGCCAAGACAAGGTGTTATCAGACCATGCATGCCCCAGCTGGATCCAGAGGCATTAACTAAGAATATTTAACCTATAGGCCCAGCCCCACCCCATCTGTGACTCAATGAGAACCAAGCCTGGGTGTGAACTAGATGCAGAGTTCTAACAAAGGGGACCCTGACACCTAGCATACCCTTCCAGACCCCAAGTGCAATAGTTACAGAGCTACATCAAGATGCTAACCCCCAACAAATGTGGTCAGCTCTAATGACCAAGCTCCAACCTCAGTTCTTTGTTAGCATTTTACACCCTTTAAGGGAGCTGCTGTCCTTGCCTGAAGATTGGCTCTCCAGGCTAAAATCTTGGATCCTTTTCCCAGCTGAGGCAAACTCCTTTTAAGGGGCTAGATCGTATTCTTCCCACTAGGGCTGTGGTCATGGCTCAGGAAGGATAAACATTTCGATAAGCAGTGGAAATGCTCTCACCTCAAGACTCAAACTACTGGGACCAGCAGATGGCATAACAGTTACTTGTTGGACTCCTGTGTAGTCAACCGCTGTTTGAGTCTCAATCCTGGTGGCTTAAAATTCATGCCAGGTGTGTGTGTATTCATGGCCAAGATCTCGAAGAAAGACTGGAGGAGAGGGGATTGCAGCAAGGCCACATCCCCCTGGGGAGAGGATTTCTTACTTTCTGTCTCTCTCTCTCCAACAAGCACACACGCCCTATAACAAAAATCTCTCTGTAAAAATAAATAAATAAAAGACTCAAGCTACTACTCTCCAGATATTCCTACCATGAGAATAAACTTGCTAGATAACAGTAGTGATCTATAACTGAGAAAACTGACTTCTCTTTCTCTGGGAATTCTATTTGTGTTGGTCCCAGGAATCTCTAAAATTCTTTCCTCCTGCCAGGCAGTCCATGCTCCACAGCGGAGCTAACTGACCCCATGACAGCAAAAAGGAGTGCTGGACAATAGAACATCAATTGCTATCAATTTTTTCTCCATGTTTTAAGAAGTATATCCTTAATAAAACTTGGAAAGGAGGTGGGAGCCCTAAGTATGAATAGCCTTGAGTGTGACGTGAAGGAGTTTGGCCCTCTATAATTCCAAAACATCCATAAATTCCAGTTCTTCTGTGAACAAGAAAGCACATTAATTTCAGAGGCTGCTTCATGTATCTGTGGTATCGCACTTTCAGGAGAAAACTGTGGACTTTCATCCTTTTCTTATCAATTTTTCAATGAGATACAGGAACTTAAAGCCCTAGAAATTGAAGACTAATTGTTACAGGTGAAGATGACCTTAGTTAATAGACATGCTCTTTGTTGAACACATATGGTATAAATACACAATATTGTGCAACTATTAAACAGCAAAAATTAGATCTTTAGCAAGATCCAAATGAATTCTCACAACATATTAAATAACTTGCAGAATAATATATCAAAGCAATAACCTTTCTTTTATTATTTATTTATTTATTTATTTTTGCCATAGAGCACAAGTGTTCACCAGAGAGAGCCAGTAGGAGGGAGAGAAAATGAGAAATCATCCCCTGAGAGGATGGCCAAACCACAAGCCTTCTCCTCCATTCTCCTCATGGGATTTTGGACACTCGTGCACATGCACCCAGTGTGATTTTCAAGTCATCAGGTCCAAGATTCGAACTGCAGGTGGTCCTCTAGGAGTCCAGGGCCTTAACCATTATACCACATTCTGGCCCAAGCAATAAACTTTTTTGAGTGTAGGTGTGTATGTGTGCGTGTGTGTGTATGTATATATATATACATATATATATATGTGTGTATATATATAAATTTATCTATTTAATTCCATTTGCTATTATTTTTTTAAAATTTGATCATAGAGAGAGAAAAGGGAAGGGAGAAAGCAAGCCATCAGGGTCAGGATTCAAACCATTGTTGGCCATGTGGGGGCCCTTAACCACCATGCCACCTGCCAGCCTCAAGATTTATATATTTTTAAATGAACAAAAAGAAATAGAAAGATTCACATTAGATTGCTAGAGTATAATATTTGAACATTTTAATGCTTTCTGGTTTAACATAGCTTGTTACCTTGAGCATTTATTTATCATGTATCATATTTTTAAATTTAATAAAGAGATTATAGAAAGATTAGAGGGAAAACAAACCAGATTTTAAATCTTATATAGGTACATTCAGTTATAGTCTTTAGCGAACCAGCTTACAAATTTTACAAATGATCTCATATACTTTATGTGTAATGTAAACATTTATATTTTTGATATTTGCATTTATGGAGAATAGTAAAATTATACAGGATCAGTCATCCTACATAGGAAAAGAATTCCAATCTTTAGGTTTCTTTATTTTTCCCCCAATGAACACCACATTGCCAAGATTTTAACCTGTGACCTCACCCATACCACTCTATTCATTTCTTTTTTAAATATTTTTATTATCATAATCTTGTTTATATTACAGTGAATGATATATAACTTTCCAGTGTATTACATTTCTTTTTCCAGAAGGAATACCATTCATATCAGTCAATACAAAGACATTAAAATCCCCATCATCATCTAATAGTTTTACATTTTTCCCAGATTATTATTATTCCAATTATTTTTTTAAATGTTCAATCACTATTTATCATTTTGCTTGTAAAAAGACTTTACCCAACAAGAAATACTTCTCAGACCTGTCCAGTTGAGAATACTAAACACATCATCAACAGGTCCACTCTATTCATTTCTAATGTCACAAAAATATGAACTATTATTACTCTCTCAGTCTCCCCCCATCCAGTAACATATGTTAAGCACTATGTATAAGGCACTTCAGAGGCAAAGATAAATAAAACTTGGGCACTGACTCTAGAGGGTCTTAGTCCACTGAAAAGCTTTTTGTACTACCTGCATACGATACAATGGCAGTTCTTTGGGGGGAAAAATGTGGTCTTGGATTTTTCTCCTTTTTAAAGTTTTTCTTTCTTTCAAAAGAGAAAGAAAAACAGAGACACAGCACTCCCAATAGGGTCCCCATACTGCCAGCCACTCCTCACCCCAACCTGACCCACCTTCAGTCTGCCCTGTGTCATGGGGAAGCACGTGCCCATACTCAGCAGACTTGCCTAAGTACTACGGACATGAACTGGGAACCTTCTCATGAGGAAGGCTCTGCCTTCTGGCTCCTAGTGTTGGGTGTTCTGAGGTAGTGAGGAAATATGTTGCTCTCCTGAGGGAAGAATAACAAAGGTAGTCCTAAAAGAACTAAGTCTTAGTGCTAAGGAAAAAAAAAAAAAAATTCCCAGGATGGTGGTGCCTGAATGATGAGAGGTTTCCTGGGGATGATGTTTCCCAGATCTGGAGGGTCATCTCAGTCAAGAGTGGCAGGCATATTTACCTGCTCTAGTCACAAAGGTGTCTGTCATTATTTGTGAAAAATTGCTACTACTGGATTATATTTTTAAAAATGTAATTGGATGTCTTATGAGGAATCATAGGATCCAGTGAGAACTTAGCCCACTGTTTCCTGAGAATCTTGACCTGAGAAACAATTGTGACACAAATATTGAGACTGAAATGGTGTTAGCCATGAAAGTTCTTTCACATTTGCAGTCCAATGAAATATTTCACATATTTTATAAATGGCACTTGCTCAGTCTTTGTTTAAACTTTTTTCCCAGGAAACAAAACATCATCTCTTGTCATTACACCACCCTCAGCATAATGAGAAAATGTTTGTGCATTCAAGTGGGCCAGCAGGTGGCATGGTGGTTAAGGTGCTGCACTCCAACAAGGCAAACCATGGTTCAAGCCTCATACCTGGCAGCTTAAAATGCAAGCTGGGTGCATGTGTGTGTGTGCCCAAAATCTCAGAAGGAGAATGGTAGAAAAGGGATTGTGGCATGGTCTTCCCACCTGGGGGTGATTTCTCAATTTCCCTCACATTGTCTCTTTTTCTCTCGTCAACAAGTACACACTCTGTGGAAAAAAAAAAAAAATCGAATGAGATTTTTGCCTTCTCTAAAATACTAGAAGAAAGCATCAGCTGCTAAAACAAAAACTCAAATAATTAAACAGCCTGGACAACTTAATCTAAATCCTTGAGTTCTCAGTTCCAGGGCCCCTGGAGATCATGTAGTATATTTCTAATATACAAATAGATTTTTCAGGGAAACTCAAGAAAGGCCAAATAAATCCCCTTGAATTAGTAGCTATTTCCTGTATGGCCAAGGCCCTTGAGTGAGGTAGAGAATGGTTTAACTAGGATTCTCTCAAACCTGTTTTAGAGGGAAAATATTGATGATTAAAATCACACAGGAGATGTGACAGAATGATAGAGACATGGATAGGATTATCAAGAAGGTCAACAACACATCCCCAGATGTGCAGAAATATTTCCGGCCTCCTAACGAAATCCCAGACACCCACACGTGTTTGTGTGTATGAGGGCAGATGAGGAGACACACCTACATATAGTGGCCATGTTTTAATAGAAAGAAGGGTGACATGGTAAAGAAAAGAAATTACACAGTACCTTCAAAGACTTCTTTTAAGTAACAACAGGAAGGCAGTTCTAGTATTAAAATGGGAAATGACAACAGAATTAATTATTTAAATGCAGTTACCTCTTATGAAATGAGGTATCATTATGTTAGGAATAAGGGTTTGATGACAACACAAATGATGCAACGGCAAAAGAGGAAGCATGCTACTCATTGTTTCTACAACATAAAAACAAAACCCTGCTTCTGCCATTATCAAAAGAAAGACCAACTTTTCCCTATGGAACTAAAATTAAAAAAAAAATAAAATAAAAAAATAAACCACCATGACAACTTCTAAGAAGAATTCCCTGAGTCCTGTGAGACATATATAGAGCTAATGATCCTGTGATCACTGGATACTGTAGTGGTACGGTACCATAATGGATAATACGATGGCATCATATTAATAGACTTGAATAGTAATGAAAGATTTGGTCAAATCTGAAAGCTGTTTGTTTGGGAAAAGGAAAACACTTGAGAAATAAGGTAGCTTCATCAAGGTTCGATTTTCATCACAGGTTTTATGAGATATCACGGAACATAAGTGCTTTTATGAGTTATAAAAATTGCTTCAATATTTGACACTCTGCGCTTCAAGGAATCCTGATTGGCAGCTGATTAGACTTTTGCTCCAGTCATTAGCTTCCTTAGTGGAATTAGTAGGCTAGAAAATTGCATTGTAATTTATCAAGGGGAAACTAACATTGCAAGAGATCTTAAGGCCCTGACGGTATATTTACTTAGTATACGACAAATTTTTTTCAAGCAATTTCTAATAAAAATGTGCTGGACAGTATGTATTATTGGTTCATCTGGAATTATGACAATCCATTTCTGCATATTTGGTCTCTAAATGGAGAAGTTGTATCTGCCTTTAATTCCTGTGTTTGGGCATTAAAATAAATTACACAGAGAATCTGATCTCTGTTATTACTATCTCTTGGATACTACAGTTAAAAATATCGTGAGCATCAAATACTTTTGAAAAACTTCGAAGGCAACCAATACTCACAATATTTTCACCCTAATAGGAGCAAATAATTAACTATCAAAACTTCTGTCATGCAAACAAAAGTGCTACAATATTGGAGAAATATTACACATGGAAATATAGTAGCTAAATAATGATGTAAATTGAGTGACAAAGTTGTAGCTAGATCTACAGTAGTAAAATAAAAATGTTTTTAAAAAGATTACAAGTTGAACACACCCCAAATAGATTAGAAGAAAGCAAGCCATCGTATGGCTATAGTTCTAGTCGACAGTACTCAGAAGTCAATTCTAGTCATGTTCTCAATATTTTGCTTATTACACTAGTACAGGAGAGAAAAGTTTATAGTTTATAAAAATCTGCAAGTGGTAAAAAGAAGTATCAGAAATAAAGTGACTGAATAGAATGTATTATTCACTCAACCAGCCACAATGACAAATTCAACAGACATGATGTCTTATTTATATCTTAGACACATGGCTAATGCATTTAATATTCAACAAAATAAAAAGAAGCATCTAGGAATATATTTTTCACAGAGATTTGATTGTATTTCATTTTAGAGTGAAGGAAAAATGCAATAACAGGAATAGTATTGATTAGTTAAAATAATTTGAAGAAGCTGGATTTTGCTTTTAAATGAAGCTATTTATCACTGACAAGTAGTAGCTAAAATAATCATTATCTCCCTGAAAACAAAATGTTTGGCCTCTTGCTAAATGTTGCAAAATGTATGCATGTAAAATCATCAGAACACAGCCTCGTCTCAGTTTTTTGTTTGTTTGTTTTGTTGTCTGCTCTTGGTCACTGCTCTGTGCTCACACAAACAAATGGTTATCTCGTGTTACTATTGTATCTGGCTTTTGTACACAGAGGGATATAATTTCACATATGTAGCCAGAAATCAAGCAAGGAAAACAAAATAATGCCATGCATATGCAGACTATGAACAATATCTTCAGTCATATATGCATTAATTCTAAATGTTATATTGGTAAAGTTCATTCATTGCATATTTGATAAACTTAAGTAAAATGGAACTCTCTTATAAAAATGTATCTACAGAGGTTTAGGAAACTACAACAATGAGAACTTAAAGTGGGGTGAAATGTGGGATAACAAATTAAATCATACTATGTAAATATGTAAAGTCATCAGATGCTAAATTATTAACATAATTTTTGAAAACTCCATGAGAACATTTCCAAGTTTTTATTTTAATGAGTTACCAGGAAAAGGCAACTAAACTATTTCAAAATAGCAAAATGACTTTGAAATGGGTTTTTGAAGATCAGCACTCATATTTATTGATCACCAGTTTCTAACAGACCACTGTAGATTCTTCAGTGTCACTAACAGTTAAGCACCTACATAAGGGTCTTAGACATGAAAAGAAAGCTCTTAGTGATGAAATGTAACTTTCCAGACACAAAGAATAAAATATTACAATACAAGTTGGCTTCTGTTTCATAGACTCACAAGAGCAGTTATTTAAAAATAGTTATTCTATTATTATTATTTTTTAATTTACCCTGGGGGGGTGGGGAGTGAACAGCCAGGTCAGGGACTCAAACCGCAGTCGGACATGTGAGAGTCTAGCATCCTAAGTACCACACCACCTACCAGACTCTACAGAATAGTTTTAAAAGCAGGCAGAAAATACAGTTATCTAAAAGAACTTGAATATTTTTTCTTCTTCTTTATAATTTTTGTAAATTTTTACCATAGAGTGTATGTACTTATGGAAAAATCAGTGAAAAATCAGAGTGAAAGTGAGTAATCACCCCCATGGGTGATTGCCACATCACAATCCCTTCTCCTCCATTCTCCACTCTAGATTTGGGGCACACACACATGCATGCCTAGCTTGTTTTTCACATCATTGAGTCCACGTCTCAAACTGCAGAGTCAGCCATGTGGGATCCAGCACTTCTTTTTTCAGAAATTTTTGCTACGGGGCACAAATCTCTGGAGAGCCAGAATATGAGAAATCACTCCCTGCGGGGGTGGCCACGCCACAATCCTCTCTCCTCCATTCACTTGGGATTTTGGCCATGCAAGCACACATACCCAGCATGAGCCTCAAGCCACCAGGTCTGGGACTCAAACTGCAGCCAGCCACTTGGGAGTGTAGTATTTTAACACCACCTGTTGACCCTGGGTCTAAGCACGTTAATCACATGCTACCTCTTGATCCTGAATTTGTCTCATTTTTGTTTTTCCTATGGGGCACTTAAGCTCGCCAGAAAGAGAAAAAGAGGGGCAGGAGAGTGAGAAATCACCCCTCAGTGGGATGGCCATGCTACCCTGCAATGTCCTCTCAGGATTTGTGGCACACATGCACATGTGCCCAGTGTAAGTTTCAGGCCACCAGGTCCAGGACTCCAACCACACAGCTGGACATTTGAGATCCAGAACCTTAGCCTCTATGTGACCTGCTGGTCTGAAAAGAACTTGAATTTATATTTTATTAAAGCCATAATTTATTGAGCATGCACCATTTGCTATCCATTCTGCTAAGTGCTTTCTATACATAATTGCTTCTAATTCTCACAACAATTCCATCAGGTAGGTATCAGTGCTCTCATGTTGCAGATAAGGAAATGAGATTTAAGTTGGTTTTTTTTTTTAATTCCACCTGTTCACACATCCAGACATGAATCTATGTATTCATTTATCCACCCATGCATTCATTTAATAAATATTTTTAAAACTTCAGATGTTAGACACTGTGGTAGGAGCTGAGACCACAGCCATGAACAAAGGACCCAGAATCACCAGAGGAGCTATTTCATCTGACCTTTGGGCACACATATGACAAATGGCATGTGAGCAAGCTAAACTGTATTGCTAACATAAAAAAACAAGTAGGCTAATTAATATAACCAGTTTTAAAATTAATGTTCTTTTCCTTTTTCATTCCCTTTCAGAAATAATAAATTATGAAATGGCGTAACATAAAGTAAAACAAAACTTTAAAAAACTCTGCTATAGGACATGTGCACTTACCAGAGACAAAGAGAGAGAGGAAAAGTGAGAAAGCACCCCCAGGGAGCAGTGGCCACATGGCCATCCCTTCTCCTCCATTTTCCTCTAAGAATTCTGGGTACTCATGTACATATGCCTGGCATGTCTTTCAAGTAGCCAGGTCTGGAACTAGAACCATGTAGTCAGCTATGTGTGATTCATCTGCCTCAACCTCCATGCCATCTGTTAGCCCACAAAACATTTTAATATCTTACTTTATTGACAAATTTAAATGTGCAAATACTCCCAAAGCTCACCAACACTCTTAATCTTGGATGAACTAACTGAATTATAACCTTTTTACAGTGTTTCCACAAAATGCTAATACCACTAGCAGTGAACAAAAACGTCGGTGTGTGGTGTCACACTGGCCCACAGTTACATGAGCTTGGAATTACTTAATGGTTTCAGGGCACAATCTACTCATATGACTACCTTGTAACAGTTACTCTGTTACTCAACCACCGAGTCCTTAGCACTGCACTTCTTTTAAAATAACTTTAAGATGCTACAACTAAATTGATCAATTAATTTTTTGCTTGAATCCATTCACGGTTCTATATATTTTGAGTTTCTATATAAGAGAATGTGTAAAGGAGAACATGGCAGTGGGCATCAATGGTACTTCAAAAGCAGAGTTGGTGGGGGGAGAAGCGTGCATGCATAAAATTGCATTCCCATAGAAAACATGTAAATTTGGGATCAGCATGTCGTCTAGTGGCAAAGGGAGCTGGATCTGACATGGTCAACCATGCTGTTCAACCCAGGGGCTTGAAAAACACTCTGGGTACATGTTTGTGTGTGCCCAAAATCCCAAAAGAAGGGAGAAATGGTGAAGAATGGATTTCCAGTTAACCATGCCCCATAGGGGATACTTTCTCCCTCTTCTATTCTCTCTTTTGTGAGTGCATGTACCCTCTGGCAGATTAAAAATTAAAAAAGAAAACATACGTTTTTATGTGGATTGTTATACAACAGTAAAAATATTAATGTTTTCTGTAGATGACTTCATTAATCTCGAACTCAAATTTTATTACTTCTTTTCATTTTAAATTTTATTTATTTCTTCATGAATTTGAGACAGAGGGACAGGCACCTCTAACAGGGTCCCCATGCTGTGACTGACCTCAAGAGTCAGCTAGTCTTGGGACCAGTAGTTAGTGTAATGGCTATGTCACTGAACTCCCATGTAGCTGACCGCAGTTTGAGTCCCAGATCCAGTGACTTAAACTAATGCCAGGCACATGTGCATGCGTGCCCAAGATCCCGAGAGGAATGGAGAAGAAGGGACTGTGGCATGGCCACCCCCACTGGGGGGTGATTTCTCACTTTATGTCTCTTTCTGGTGAGCGCACACGCCCTATATCAAAAACCTCTCCAAAAACAAAACAAAACAAAACAAAAACAAAAACAAAAAGAGTCAGCTAGTCTGGACCATGAGCAAACACCAGCAGGTCAGGGAAGTCCTGGAACATAAAGCCAAGATCTTTCCCATGGGAGTCCATCTGTATCAACCCTATACCTAACTGCCCCTTCTTTCTTCTTAATATTAGATTTACTTCTGGGTGAAATGGAGGGCTGATAAATATCTTGGGGATGTTATAAAATTCACCTCTTAGCACTTGTTAATCCTGTCACTTGCCTCTCTTCTTAGTTTCTCAAGAGTGGGAAACAGGATTTATGAAGCTCTATGTTTTCAGGGACTTTTAAAATCTATAAACTTGAATGGAAAGGAAAAATAGAATTTTCAGGAACTTCTGAGTGAATCTTATCGTTTTCTTCACTTGTGAATGAGAAGAATAAATAAAAATAGCTTCAGGAAAATTTGAAACATGACTTTGTCCACGGTGGAAATCACAGATCTTCTCTTACCATATTTCCATTGTTACAGAAATCTCGAAGTATCAGTTACACCCATCACTACTCAGGAAATAAAATAATCTCTTAGACCCGCTCCCAGCTCTTATTATTTTATGTATTAATATAAAAGCATGCAAATTATGGATGAATCTATCTTTAAATTGTGGTTCATATATTTTTATAAATATCGATATCCTAAGCAATTTATTTATTTTTTGTATTTCACTGAATGCATTTAAAATACTCTAAAGAAGGGTCCATACGTAACCCCTAAGTATCAAAGAAATCAACATCAAATACAAAACAAAAAAATATTAAGCAACCCTTACAAGAGCCTGGAGGTGGAATGAAAGGAAAGCAAGAGGGAATTGAGAAATTTTACAATCTTAGTGGTTCACATGCCAGCGAGAATGACAAAAGTATCCCCTAAACTGAGCTTGTAAAAAAAAAAATATATAGCCCCCATTAGACTGACTTAAGCTATTCTTGTGCAATACTCTGAGTGTTGATGTTTCATTCCTAATACTTAAGTGATCCTGAAACTCAAGAACTTAAATCAAGGAGGAATTTGAGGGTAGCTCAGTAAATCCTGTTTTTGATAGTAACAGTGGCCATTGTGCTAAAGGGCTGTGAACTGCAAGAGAATTAGACAAGCCTTTAGACTTTTATCGAATGATAGTAAGGCTCTAATCAGCTTCTGCAAGAGGAAAATGGAGAAATCCCCGCTGAACTGTATAAGTCCATCTTGATTGCAAGTGAACTACTCCACAGTCCTGCCTGGCCGCAGTCAGAAAGACGACTGATGGAAGGACCTTCCCTAGCCATAGGAGTTAACTTTACTAGAACCTTCCAGAGGAGTTTCACAGAAAATAAGTATTTCAGAACATACCAGACCAGACTGAATTACCTAAAATGGGGCATAGAATAAATGAGCTGGGTAAGTTCAAGGAGAAGGTGCCTGGATCTTACTTATGTGCTAACTCCTTTAAGAGGCCATCCCCTCTAGGGGTGATTTCTCACTTTCCCTCTCTGTTTGTGTCTCTGCTTCTTTTCTGGGAGCTCAGATGCCCTAGATCAAAAACTTAAAAAAAATTAATTCTATCTATTAAAAAATTAAGTTTACTCATAACAGGAAAATAAAGGAAGGGATTACCTTAATACTAAAATACAAAATGTTTACACTTTTTGTTTTAGGTATTTGCCTTAGGGCACATGTGTTCACTGAGAAGGACAGAGACATATAGAAAAAGTGAGAAATCAGTGATCAGGGGCTTGGCCACGCCACAATCTCTTCTCCATTCTCCTGTGATTTGGGGCAAGCACGCATGCATACCTGGCATGATTTTTAAGCCTCTGGGTCCAGGATTCAAACCACAGTTGACATGTGGAAGTTCAGTACCTTAACCATCACACCATCTCCTGGCTCCAAGGCTTACACTTATTAATAATTCCACATCAGTCAGGAAATCCAGAGAATTTTGTTTCCTTTAAGGTAACACTATGAACTCTATTGTTAGATAAGATATCTATTTGGCCTATTCCAAAATGTGAGACTGGATACAAGTTAAATATAGATGTATTTTCATTTTATTCATCACAGACATCTAAGGCCTACTGGATGCTGCTAACCTAAGTGCTTTACATCTATTAACTCATTAATTATTTTGACAATTTGATGAGGTTAATATAATTTTTATACAAAAAATTACACTAATATACTCCATTATACAAATGAGAAAAGTGGGTAAGTATGGGGAAAGGTCCAAAGTGACCTAAATTAGAGTGACCAGCAAGAATCACTACAAACGACAGCATGAAGTAGAGAAGGAAACATTGGAATAAAAAAATAAAATCAGGTATTTTTAAAAGACTTTCATTTCATACTCTTAGTTCTAAGTGAGAAAAATTCTGATGTGTCTAATTTACTCCCCAATATTTTTTCTCATTTCCACTTAACAATTTTAGGGATTGAGGAAAAGACAGATTGTACAAAACAGGTGATACATGACAGATTTGTAGGTTTAAAAAGCAATAGTATTGCCCTGCGCCGAGTGCGCGAGGCGGCGGCGGGCGGAGTAGGCCCTGCGCCGGCCCAACCGCGGC
>NW_006159565.1:7192959-7216262 GCF_000334495.1 Tupaia belangeri chinensis
AAAAAAAAAAAAAAAAAGCAATAGTATTTTAAACAATCACATGATACCCAGAAATAGTCAGTAAAAGATTTAGACCTTGGCTTATCAAAAAAAGTTCAATTGAAACTCTAACAATAATTAAACTATTAGTAAAAAAAAAATCCTATCATGAAATTAGGTTGATGAACCATGCTCTACATCAAACTAAGCAAAAACAAAATTGAACTGCCTTTTCTTTCCATTTTGGGTTATAAGAACAACCAAAACTCTAAAGTCCAGAAAGAAAAAAAACTCATGATTCAGACTTCAAAAATGAAATTATAGAAAATCACAACTGGGAAAAAGTTGCTCCTCGACTTCCAAAATCCTGACAAGAATTTGACAGGAAACATTTTTTGGAAGTCAACCATCTAAAATGTTGTTTATTCATGATGTTGACAGAAAATAGAGAGAGAAGAATGAAATTGTAATCTCCCCTTGCCCAGCTGTCAAAGAAGACAGCAAATTTCTCTTCCACTGAAGAGAAAAAAAATTGAAAAAATATCACCCTGTGAAAAAACACATATCACCTCAGTGGGTTTGAGGAACATCTAAAAAGGGATGTAATGTGACAGCAGCCACCTGGACACCAATTCAGAAATGACAAAGATTATTGCTGTAGTACAGTGTGAGCAAAAGGGAATTGGCAAATCATAATGAAGAAGAGACTCTACACAAGTGAAATGACACCGAAGGCATGATTAGACCCTCAGGGTGTTGGGGAACATAGAGATACCGAGCAAGGTGACAGTTTACAATCCTCAGATAGATTTTTCTTTGGTGTTCACTTTAACATTTTACCTAGCCATCATCTTAACATAGCTACCAATTAGGCAGTGTAATGATAATAAATCAGTGACCCTGGTATGATTACCAACTTGTATAGGAAGAATATATCTTGATGGTTAGAACACTAACTAGTATCTGAAGGGTACTTTCTTTCATTTAAACTATTTCTTCTGAGAAAAGAACCCTAAATAGGGTTCTCATCCTGCAATCCACCCCAGTTTCAGCTGACCCCAATAATGGGGAAGTGCAAACATGCCTGGTGTACTCATAAAGGTCCCAGGACATGAACCAGGATCTTTCTCATATTGGTCTAGTCATGCCACCAATGTGCTGTATCTGACCCCTTAAGAGAACTTTTAAAATGTGACTAATATCCATGACAGATAACTTTTTATAATGCTCAAGAGAAGTAGAGTCAGCTCTTTAAAATACGTAAGTCAAGGCAAATTAATCCTTTAAACCATATAGAAAGGTAACTGGAAAATATTCGATGGAAACCTTTTAGAACTTTCCTCCTACTCTATTTTCTTATGTCATCCTCCTGTCAGCTCTCTCCAGTTTCATTTACAATAAGTGAATTATATTGACAAACCCAACTTATTGGTAGACCATGGAAATCCACCTCAACTCAGTAAGTCTGTTCTTATCTAACACCATTATTCTACATCTTGGCTTTGGGGGTATATATGTGTTTTACCATTTCACAATTTAGTGTCTTCACTTAAGACTCTATCAAGTTTCAATATATTTTTCCTCTGGATTCCTTTTCCCTTACCTGTAATTTATCTGCTTCTGAAGTTCTTCCCGAAACAGATTAGGACTTACATTAATTTTTGTATCTCTGACACAGGGCATAATCCCTTAGTTAGTAGGTGCTCAAAACTTTATTGTAGTTATAAAGTATACTACCCCAAAAAAGCTCTAGAATATTATGTTGCTACCCATCTTTTGCTTTTACAGAACATAAAAAAAAATTTTGAGCACAGGTGTATACCACAGGAACTTTGTCATCTAGTCAACCTAGTGATGAACTGGAACAAAATCTCTATGCTTCATTTCTTGTCTTCAGCAGGGCTCCCACTTGGCATTTCAGGATCACTCTTGTCTTTCTTGCCTCAGTATTGCAGGTATTTCTCATGGAGACCCAAAAAGGGATGTTCATCAGTCAGTGGTGTGAATTTAAATATTATGATGCACCCCAGTTAAAGAAGGGCTTCTAACTGATTGCTAATTACAGATTAATGAGATTCCATCAGAGAAAAGGACTCTCTTCTAACCTTCCCCTTTTTTGCTTCATTTTTATTATCTCCTCACTTCCAAAATATCTAAAGAAACTGCTTAGTTTTAGGACACATGGTCTAAAGCATATTTACATTGTATTCATTTGAGGATGGTTGGAGGGCATATATTTGAGGACCCTTTGGGCTGCGCTTCGGGGGTGAGGCAAGAGATAAAGGTGGTGTAGTGGAGAGAAATATAACTTCAGGTCATAGTAATAATCTTCTCTGAAAACAGTAAAAGAGATGAATAGGTATCTGTTTAGAAATTCATTTCATTTCAGTTTTCAAGATGAACTGATGAAAAAAAAAAAAAAAAACCTAAAAGCAGCTATCCACGTTAATATCATTCCCAAATATTTCTGGCATAGTAAGAACTTCTGAAACAAATTTAACCATAAAAAATAAAATTAAGTTTAACCCCTTTTCTGTTCATTATCACATTCAAAAGATTCATTTTCATACAATTCTTATTCTTATAGATGACAAACTCTGTATACTATAATAAACAATGAATTACATCAAGCAAACATGAAGATAAACAAGCCTTGAAAACAAATTGTGAGGTATTTAAAAATTAATAAATGCAGCAAGGCAAAACATAAATAAATCAAATTCCATTTTCCAACTGAACAATAGACTAATTTAGTTTTACAAACATGTTCTTAAAATGTTGTATTCTGTCAAATTGGCGTCCCATCATTGGGAAAACTCAGCATTTATTACCATTTGACATTGTATCTTCATATTTTTATTTTAGTACTACATGAGAATTAGTTTTTATACTCTTGGCTTTGCTTTTATCTTCATGAATTTTCAAAGGATGTGTACACTCATCATTTGTCTAAGAGTTGTCATTGAAAACTTCAACATAAATCAAGACTATGATATAATAAGGGAGTTCTATACATAAATAAAGGATTGATCAAAATAAAATCTTAATTGAAAAACTAAAATAAAGTCTGTGTGCTTTTAAATCATAAATTAATCAGGCAGAAAGTAATTGTCATAATCTGGGAGCAGCAGATGGTATAATGGTTACATCTCTAGACTCCCACATATTTGACCACAGTTTGAGTCCTGGACCTGGTGGCTTAAAACTCACTACAGGTACATGTGCATGTGTGCCCAAGATCCCAAGAGAAGAATGGAAGAGAAGGAACTGAGGTGTGGCCATCCCCTCAGGGGGGAGGGATTTCTCATTTTCTGCCTCTGTCCCTCCAGCAAGCGCATGCTTGCTATAATCTATTTATAAGTAAAATCAATTGTCAGCACAATATACAATCTTATGGTAGCTTTTTTGTTTGTATGTAAAGGAAATCTTATTTTTGGGCACTATACTTACGGGACATTTTTTGAGCACAGAGAATTTAGCTTCAATGAGCTTTATCTCTACTGTGAGTGTAGTTAGTATTGATGTTACATTTTGGAACATTGAAAACAATGAAGTTTAGTGACTTTCCCCGGATGAATCTGGCTGGCTCTGTCAGACATTTTCTAGGTCAGACCTTTGCTAGTGGGTTAAGAGAAGCAACCACTAGCCTAGACTTTTACAAGCTGAATGAAAGTGCTGAAAAAGTAAAGCAATAACTGGCAATGTTACGGTTTCTGTATGGGCATCTCTAATCTTGAAGACCACAGAAATAACAATATGGATTATATAACAGTGATGTTTGCTTCCTTAAACACTCTCTGTATAGTTTCCCTGTAGTGTGTTTCTGGCAAGCATCAAGACATAGCTCCTTGGGACCAGCAGTTAGTGTAATGGCTATGTTGCTGGACTCCCACGTAGTTGACTGCGGTTCATGTCCTGGACCTGGTAGCTTAAACTCACACGGGGCACATGTGCATGTGTGCCCAAGATCCTGAGAGGAGAACAAAGGAGAAGGGATTGCGCGTGGTCATCCCCCCTGGGGGGTGATTTCTCGCTTTCTGTCTCTCTCTCTCTGTCTGTCTGGTGAGTGCACGTACCCTATAACAACAACAACAAAAAAAGACATAGCTCCTTGAGATGTGGGCTAAAACATCTGTACCTCCATATCCTCATTGCACTTGTGCTCAATAAATATTTTTCAGGGGATTGTTGACTAAAATCTTAACCCTAGAGTTCTACCTGAGAGAGAAGACTAGAGCCAAAAATGTCCCTGCAGATCACATGGAGGTAAAAGAGATTGTGCTTGGGGGTCGACATGAGTCTACTCTGTTTATTATCTTCCTTGCCAGAGTTTTGCCTTGAGGCCATAGCTTCCTGTCCAGAGCTGTTAGACTCAGGTAAACATATAATTTTAGACTAAGAAGAGAGAGCAGGTGTATAGCTTATACTACTACATGCTATACCTATTTTGGATATCTTGAAAATTAAAAAAAAATAATCTTTTGTTATTAAAAACCAGAATCCTTTCTCATAGCCTATGTTCTAACTCCATACCCTGTAACATTTGCAGCCTCAGCTGAGTTATGCAAAACTCTCTCATGAAGTCCTAGGTTTCTCAAATTCTCTGAACAATTCTGCTGACAAAACTATAGAAAAAATAAATGAGAACCTCCAGTTTGGAGAGGGTATAACAAGGAAAGAGCCAAAATTGTGGTCTAACGTTATTCATAGAAAACAGTCATAAGGATCATGAACAGGAATGTGATCAGAGCAGCACACAGAAAGGAGAAACAAAGTGATGTGAAAATGGAAAATGATTTTAAATTGTAGTCATTAAGAAATTAATTTGGGAAATATCTATTAAATGCTTTATCCGTGTTAAAGACTACAAAGATATTAGGTTGCCAGGAAAGTTATTATGTATTTTTCTATACAAATATGTGTCCCAACAACCCAATATGTAATAAGAGATGAGCCATAATTTCTGCTCACTAAGTGCTCACCCTCCAAAAGGAGTACTTATGACTTAGAATGACTTCTTCATTCTAAGTACAAGGTAAGTTGTCAATGCAACAAGCATTACTTAGGAGTGTGAGAGGGAAAATCTTACTTCAGGCTTGAAAAGCACACTAGCATGTGTGTGTGTGCACCCAAAATCCCGTACAGGAAAAACAGAAGAGAAGGGAATTTGGCATGATCATCCCCCATAGCGGGTGCTTTCTCACTTTTTCTTTCTCTCTCTCTCTCCAGCAAGTATGCACACTATCTAGCAAATTTAAAAAGGAAAGAAAAGATTAGAAAACAAATCAGGGCCAGATTCAGGCAGACTAAGGAGTTTACACACAACTTCTTATGAAATAAGGAGCCACACAATGTTTCTGTGCATGAAAATTAGATCCCCAAGGTAGTATTTGAGGAATATTAGCATAGTTGGTGGAAGATGAAATGGAATAGGAGAGACCTGGACATGGGGTTGTGAGTTAGGAGGCTACTATGATACCCCAGTCTTTAAATCAAAAAGGACTGAGGTAGTATTAACTGATACTACACAGGATGTGTGAGAAAAAGAAGCAGGAGTCAGAGATAACTACCAATCAAGCCTGATACCCAGAATGATGGTGACTCTACTATGAGAACAAGGAGCCAAGAAAAATTGCTCTTCTCTGGGACAGAGATGATGAATTTGGTTTCCGATGTTCATTTGAATTTACTTTCTGTAACGGGAAACCACTCATGTGGAAATATGTTGTAGATACCTTTCTACGCAGCACTAGCTGGAAAAAGAGAGGTTTCATATTTATTACTAACTCATAATACATATAGTTTATTGTAATGGCTTTTTTCCCATTGGCTTTCATGCCTTTAAAAGGAAGATTAATATGAAAAAATTTGCTAGAGTAAGCTGAACGGCCCCCAAAGATATCCCTGGAATCTGTAAATGTTATCTTATATAGAAAAAGGAACTGAATAAATGTAATTAAGAATTTTGAGATGGGGAGATTATTTTGGATTACCCAGATGAACCCAAAATGAAATCACAAGTATCCTTATAAGAGACGCAGATGGGGAAAAGACCACGGTACCACAGAGGCAGAGACTGGAACTCCCACCCGTGTCATGACTTCTGCCTAGTGATACTGATTTCAGACTTCTGGCTTCCAGAACTGTGAAAGAATAAATTTCCCTTGGTTTATACCCCCCCACGTTTGTGGTAATTTGTTACAGCAGCCTAATGAAACTAACACAACTACAAATGAAATTGTATCATTTAAATTAGAAATCGCAATACACGCTGAAATCATGATAATCAAGGTAAGGATTTTTTTTAATCAAGAATTTCTTATTTTATTTTACATTAAGATTTTTTAAAATTTTTATTTATTTATTTATTTATCATAGAACGCTTGCCAGAGAGAGGTAGGGAGAGACAGTGAGAGGAAAGGTTAGAAATCACCTCCAAGGGCGATGGCCATGCTGAATCCCTTCATTTTTCTCTCAGGATTTTGGGTACACACCCAGTCAGCATGAGTTTCAAGCCATTGGTTCCAGAATTTTAACCATGGTTGACCATGTGGGAGCTCCAGCACCTTAACCAGTACTCTACCCACTGGCCCTAAAATTTTCTGATACCATTCTTGTCATAATGTTCTTTGAAGTTAAAGAACCTGGGAACTAGCAGTTAGCGTAATGGCTATGTCGCTGGACTCCCATGTAGTCGACCGCAGTTTGCGTCCCGGACCCGGTGACTTAGAATTCATGCCAGGCGCGTGTGCGTGCGTGCCCAAGATCCCGAGAGGAGAATGGAGGAGAAGGGATTGCAGCGTGACCATTCCCCCTGGGGGGTGATTTCTCACTTTCTGTCTCTATGTCTCTGTCTGTCTGGCGAGCACACGAGCCCTATAGCGAAAACCTCTAAAAAAAATTTAAAAATTAAAAAAGAACCTGTACTACAATAAAATTCAAAAAAATTTTTTACTGTATGCTTAAAAAACCATTGTTGCATTAGACATGAAAAAATTATAAGTACTTATTCCTTCTTAGTTTACCAGACTAAATAATAAATGTCACAAATGAGCAATAAGTTGGTTTTGAGATATGATCAATCGTAATATAAAAATGACAAAAAAAAAAGATGTAGGAAAGGAACTCATGGGGAAGCTGAACATTTATCAGGATGTACATTTAAAAATAGGACTGGAAATCTTTTTAAATATCTTTCTTTCTGCATGAATTGTACATATAGTTGACAATGCCCTAAAATTTCCCATAGCGCTATAGTTTACAAATTTGCTTTTACCTACCCAACCAAATAACCAAAGAGTTCCTTGAAGAAAACAGGTTTTAATGTTTCTTAATATTTTCTTACATGTTCCTAATGTTAAACCCCTGGCACACGATATTTAAATAAATCCTAAATATCTCATGAGAAAATTAAGAACTTAGTTTTGCCAGAATTTTGCCTTAACAAAGTCAGATTCTGAATGACCACCCTTAATGAACAGTAACATCATTCATGTTGCAGTTTACCTTTTTCTCTGAGTTTCACTTAGACTAATAACATAATCAATATTCCTTATACATAACTCACTTTATCTTAAATAATAGTCCAAAAAAGAACCTATTAATCTCAGGGAAAAGCCAGTTCAGAAATTAAGATGTCATTTCAATAAATTACAAAATAAATAATATACTTAAGAATTTTTAAAAACAGTGAAATTTTTGCTTTTTCAGATGGTCATTGTCTAAGGCTCCAGTTGGCATATTCATTGCAATAGCATATGGGCTGAAATTTAGGATACTGAATATTCAACACACTAGTATATGGGTGGCAGGAAATGCCACCCCAAGATATGATGCTTTGATGTGCAAATTACTTTGAGTTTAGGGTACTTGGGGAACCCAGGATGCAGGCATTAGCTTTCTCTGAGCTCCCATCATTTGCCTAAAGATTGGATCCTCCAAAAGAACTCAATTGTCATGAATCCCCTCCTCAGGACTCTTATCAGCTAGGGAAGAGTAACCTCGGTCACAAGAGAGAAGACTAGAGGGTGACACATAACTTATTACCTACTCTTCTTAAGGCTACCTCCACGTAAGTTTTATTACTGTTATTTTTATCTTCATAACAAGACATTATTTATTCACTGTACATTTCCTCTCTTCACTCTCTAATAACTTCTGCACCACTGCCTCATCAGAAGCCCCACACCATGACTTTTTTCTATAATTCAGAATGTCATATAATCTTCAGTCATCCAACCCTTTCAGGATTCTCTTATTTTGTGGGACTCCTATGCATATGTATGTAATTAAATATGGTTTTTCTCCAGTCAGTCTGTCTTATGTCACTTTAATTCATAGCCCAGCCAGGAATCCAGAAGGATAGAGGAAAGTCATTTTTGGTTCCCCTCTAGTTATAATACAGAGAAGATTGCCAATAGCATGTAACTTTATGAATAATTCTTTCAAAAACAAAGTTACAACAAATTTAAAGACCTAATTGGCTTTTATTGGATTCTAGAATCAAGTTATATTTCACTTTATAAAACTGAATGACTAGGAGGCCAGCTGTTGTCATGGTGGTTAAGACAGCTGGATCCCACATGGCTAACAGCATGACCTGAGTCAGAACCTGGCAGCTTGAGAAACACACAGGACAAGTGTGCATGGTGGACCAAAATCCTAAGAGGAGAATGGAGGAGAAGTGATTGCGGTGTGGCCATCCTCCCTGAGAAGTACTTCTCTCTCTCTCTCTCTCTGTCTCTGTCTCTTTTTCGCACAAGTGCATGTAGAATGGGTATTCTGGAGAGCTTAGTAGAAGTGGGTTTTAGAGGCAGACAGTGCTAAAGAAAGCATAAATGGTGAACAAAAGCTAATTAGTCATTTCAAAGTGGCATTCCTTTCAGGGTTTAAACAGAGACTTTCTTATCAGGCTAGCAAAGATTTATTGGGTCCCTTTTGGTCCCTTTTGATTGGTTGCTGTGACTCTCCTGATTTTTTTTTTTTTTTAAACTGGCCTGTTTTAAAGTTCTGTTTGATTATGTGGCACTTAGCACAAGAGACTCTATTCAGATTAAGGGTGGTCTTCTGGACCTAGGGCAGGAGCTCGGTCTGAAACAATGGCCTCCCGTGGATTTTGATTATCAATCACATTTATTATTGGAAAAATTAGGTATTTTTAAAAGACAACAAGTAGAATGGTACTAATAATTCAACGCTGGCTTGTAAGAGGTGGACAAATCATAGGTTTGTTATAGAATCACTATTTTGTTACAGACCCACAAAAATGATTCTATAAATGAGTTACATTTTTATGAAGTGGGAAAATGGGAAAAAAAAAGAAAAAAACTATACATAAGGGATAGTGTTTAAAATTGTTAGAGTCCACTGAAGATCTGTAAATCATATCCTTGAGAGGATGTTCCAAACATACTTCCAAAGAGATTAGACAATATGCAATTCTTTCCAATGTTGATAACTATATTGTTTTAGACTTAAATTTTGTTAGCTGATCTTCTTGAAATGCTTATAAATGCCTAAATAAATTTATTCTCTTGACAATGGACATATTTATATTCAAATACTTGTCATGCAGGCTGGTGTGAATCAATTAAAATCTTATTGTGTAAGAGTTCAATAAACTGGAGGGAAAAGCATTATAATTAGAAGTAATCTGCATATATAATTTATGTTTTTTGAGGGCCTAAATCATTGCTAAGAGTTACATGAATTTTTAGAAAACAATTGCTAATTTTAATTCACTTCACTTTGATTTTTGAGTCTCTGGGGCCTACTTCTTAAAGCCTCAAACAAGTTTAGATATTTAAAATTATCTCCCTCTACTGTGTAACACATTTAAGCAGGAAAAAATATGCTTTTCTGACTTCTCTTACAGTTTAAATTGTAAAAATCAGTGATGATGAGCTTGGACTCTTTTAATCTTGGCCACCTGTGAAAAATGTCTCCTCTTTTTTCTCCATTGTTGCCCAAATCCCCCAGTTGTATTCTGTAGCACACTAAATAGCTCATGTTATTTTAAAAGATCACACTGTGAAAAACAGGATAACATGATAGTTAAGAGGCTGGGCTCAAGTGCCAAGTTGTGAGACCAGTACCAAACCTGGTCCTGCCACTTTCCAGCCAGGAGAACTCAGACAAGTGACAATAGCCTTTCTCTGCCTCCATTTCTTTTTCTGTATTGAGGGCATAATAACAGTACGTTATAAAGATATATGTGTATTTAAATCTTAGCACATGATAAAAGATAACTCCGGTAAGAGTTAGCTAATGCTCTGATTGCTTTGTAGATATGCCTCTTTGAGAGAAAAAAAAAAAAAAAAAGGAACAAATCTCCCTAGAGTGAAACTTTCAAAATATTGGGTGTCTGGAAAAGTCACTGCATTTTTGCGTAGAAAAAAATACGTCATGACTTTTCTGACAACCTAATATTAAGATTAACCAGGAAATGAAAAGATGGACCAGGTTTCTTGAAGATAGGAAACAAAGGGCATTGCTAGAGGGAGAACACCCAGGACTCCAAAACTGATAATAACTGTAAATCTTTGCGGTCTAGCCTTCTCTGAGTCTGTGCATGTACACCTTCAGAAACTGGGCAAGGAGGAGTCGGGGGGTGGGGGGAGGGGAGAAAAGATGAAATTGTTTACTCAGGACTTGGAAAAGCCACTGTTTCTTACAGCTTCACAATCATGACTTACCTGAAATACTCTACATTTACTATATATTCATCTCAGGCAAAAAGATTTTTAAAAGTCATTTAACATTCTCCCCCACAATGACTAACAAAGTTTGCAGTGCAGGAAAATTATCTCCGATTACTAAAACTTACATCTACTGCTTTTAAGGTTTAAACAAAGGTTTATTTTTAAGAAGAACAACTACTTTTCACAAGTCAAGAGACTGTGTTGTGTTTGGATTGTATTTGAGGGACTTTCCAATTTTTGTTAAAAATCATTTAGTGGCAAGGGAGAAATATTCAAGGGGTGAAAAATAATTTAATGCGTTTCTTACTCATATGACCTGACACACACCAATTACATCCTAAACACATGTTCTAACATGTAGTTTTATTTAAAGCCTACTCAGGTTTTTTTATATGTAAGTACCCCATACAAGAACTACCTTTGGGGTACCTGCTCTAGGGAAGTGACAGGTAGACTCATGTTTCCCTGGGGCAGTGATTCATATACTGTCCTAGGCAAACTTTTTAATGCTAATCTTGTTAAAGATCATTACAATAAATATAGTGTGTCTAATTAAGGTCTATACAGCTTAATAGGAACATGGAAGACTTTAGTAGAGACCCCCAAAAATTTGTAATTAGAATGACAAGGAAAGATTAAGGAACCTTGGATTGTTTATCCTCCATATGACACCACAATGAATAGCGTCTCTTAACTCAAGATTCCCACAAAGAAGAAGATGAACACAAATAACTCTTTTTCACTATCTTTGAAGTGGGAATTGTCCACAGCTCCCTTCTCTTGCCAGTCTACATCTGCTCCTGAAATGAGACCATTTACAGCTTTTACTGTCAATATGATATGGATTCCTCTCTACCCACACATACAGTTGCCTTTGGATACCTCAAAATTTCTCTACAAAATAAAATCCATCAACCTTACCCTTTATGCATTCATCTCTACATGTACAAATACACACACTCATTCCACCATTACCTTCACTCCCACTGTGTGGTTTGGTGATACACTTCAACCTTCTTGCCCAGATAGACACCTAGGGCCACTTTTAACCTCTCTATATTCCCACATCCATCAGCTACTTTTATTTTCTCTCTCTCTCTCTCTTTCTCTACCTACCTACCTACCTACCTACTTATTTCGAGAGAGAGAGAAAGGCAGCCCCCAACAGGGTCTTTATACCATGACTCTCCCTAGTCTTAGCCAGTCTGGGTCATGAGCACTAACATGTGAGCCTGGCATGCTGAGGGAGGTCCCAGGACATGACATTAGGACTTTCCCATATGGCTCTAGTCATAGTAGCACTGTGTCACCACATGGGTTCACTTTGGCCACTTTAATTAATTCCATTCCTTTCCACACTTAGGAATCCATTATCTATTTCTTCATGTCTCTTGCTACTATAATAGTTAAGCATTTCTTAGCTACTGATAGATTGTTGCAAAGAACTCCTGATGGTTTCATCTCTTACCTTGTCGTTTCTTTCTTTTTTAATTGCCAGAGGGTATATGTCCTCATCAGAGAAAAGCAAAGACAGACAGGAGAGGGAGAAAGTACTCCCTAATGGGGCATATTCACACTGTAATCCTGTCTCTTCCATTTCTCTATCCTTTAGGGATTTGGGACATGCCTAGCATGTTTTTCAAGCTGCAAGGGCTGGGATTCAAACCACAGTCAGCCCTGTAGGATCTGGCTCCCTTAACCACCAGGACATGAGGGCAGCCCATCTCTGATGTAGTGTTTACATTTATTTCTACTAGGAGTAATAATTCCAAAATCAAAATCTGGCCTATTATTACCTGTCTATGCTGTGGATGCCAAAGCTCTCTGTATTTCACACTTACCTCTATCACACATCTTGGTCTAATGCTAAGGAAGTGTTCTCTCCTCCAAGCCTGTTCTCTTCTGACCACATGCTGATCATACTCTTTGAACATATTTTGTTATTTACCTAAATAATTTCTACTTATCCTAAAGGTTCAAATCAGATACTTCTTTCAGAAATCTTAACAATGTTTTCTCTATATCACACTGCTCAACAATCTTAACTATTGGATCATCAGAAATCATGACATATTTTTCCTGTGTTTTTCTATGCAAAACTGTGTCATAACTTTTTCGATGATTCCAGAGATGTCTCACCTCTTAATGCCCACGACATACTCTAATAATCATAATATATTTTGGGGGAAAGCAGATGGTGTGATATTTAAGGTGCTGGAATCCCACATGGCTGACGGTGGTTTGAGTCCTGGACCTGGCAGCTTACTTTCTCATTTTCTCTCTCTCTCTCATCAAATTAAAAAAATAATAATAAATAAGCAATTATTTTTTAAATTGTAATATATTTTAAATTATTTATTAATTTATGTTCCTCTTTAATTATCTGGTCCTTCAGGTCAGGATTCTTGTATTATTTATCATTGAAACCAGAAAGACTGGTATAGTCCCTAATACTCAATATGCACTCTTTCAGTTGTTGAAGCAAATAGAGTAAATAAGGACATAGATGTTAAGAATTAAAATATGTAAATGGAATGCTTGGTGATGTATCTGAGAATGTTACTATTGAGGATTTATTAACTCTCTTTAACTAAAAGGTTGTGTTTTTTTTGAGAGGTTTTTGTTATAAGGCGAGTGTGCTTGCCAGAAAGAAAAAAGTCACCCCCCAGGGGGATGGCCATCATGCAATCCCTTCTCCTTCATTCTCTTCTCAGAATCTTGGGCACACACGCACATGCACCTGGTGTGAGTTTAAGCCACTGGGTCCAGGACTCGAACTGCAGTCAACTATATGGGAGTCCAGCATAATAGCCATTATGCCAACTGCTGTTCCCTAAAAATATTCTTAATTTAAATTATATTTTGATACTGGAGTCAAGACTCTAAGTTCTCCCTCCCCCCCCCAAAAAAAACAAATCAACAAAAAATGCAAAGACTCTGAGGCAGAGATTTGTACGTAGAAAGATTGAGGAGTACTCCAAGGAATGATTCCTATAAGAGAAGCAGGACTGAACAGAGGGAGAAGTTGAACTATAATACAGTTGTAACAGAACTCAATTGATCCTTCTGGGACCTCTGGACCTGAGACCCTTCAAAATGAGGCCTTACCAAGAGAAAAATGATTTTTGTTTTTTAATTTTTTTGTTTTTTAATTTTTGTTTGTTTGTTTTTGTGCTTCTTCATCGACTAGTTCTTAGATGCAAAGTTTTCCTAGGGAGGGACCATAACCTTTGTGAGACAACTACTTCCAGCAGAGGTCAATTCCCATTGAAAGAATTAGTTCTGAAACACCAACAACAACTCAGAGAATATCTCATTCTTGAACAGGAAATCTGGGTGGAACACATAACACCTGTTTTAATTTATCTCTTGGGCCACTCAAATGTACTTATTTTATGTGGTCAGTTCTCATTATCTTGGAACAGCTTTTCTAGAATTCTTGTTTGTCTCTTCTTGGAAAAATCTACAAGAGGAATGTTAGTGAGACAGGCTTTAACTCCCCATGCTAGTAGTCTCAAGACCACAACTGATTTTCATTGTCTCCCTCCACTACTATCTGTTCCCATTTCCTCTCATCACTGGCTAGTGACTCTGCCAGTATAGGTTCTATTGGTAGAATCAGACAGACCTTCATTTGTGAAGGATCTTAATCTGAGTCTCATTCTTCATCATTAGGCTGTCTCAGACAATGGCTGCCATAGTTATTCATTTATAAAATGAACTACTACGTGAGACCCAAATGGATTAACTGATGCCAAATATATTCGTCCTCCTATTTTGCAACAATGGCCATACCTCCTCCTAATGACAGGGTTTTTACCCCTCCTGGTATGGGTGACTCTTTCTCTTGCCTGCTGATTGATCTCTTGGCTTAAGAAGCCTAAACTGAACTGGTAGGAACTGCACCTTTTCAGTTTGATGGAAAGAGTCCCAACATGTCTTCTGGTCAAAGCATTCCCCCTGTTAGAACTAAGACTGCTCAACAAATAAAGGTTAAATATTGGGTTATTGGATAAGTTATGACATATTTTTCTGTCTTTCTATGAAAAAATGCATCATGATTTTTCAACCACCCAATACAAGGAAATGGAAAGTAAAAATTTCCCTAGTGAGTGACTAAGGGAGACAGTATACAGGGATAATTTTATTTCCACTAGTATTTAGAATACATCACTATAAAATTGTCATTGGCCTAGACTATCTACAGGAAGATGGTATCCCATCCTCACAGGGTATCATCTCTAAGCTAGTCACTTGCAAATATCACCCTCAAACTGGCACCTAAACTTCATAAGACCCTACCATGATTTATGAGAATGACTGCTTCTAGGAGATATGATATGTCATAGGAGCCTATGGACATCTGCCTTCTCCCACGACCACCCTTGCTGTAAAGTGTGTCTCTTTTTTTTTTTGAGAGATTTTCACTGTAGGGCGCGTGCACTCGCCAGACAGACAGAGAGGGACATAGAGATAGAAAGCGAGAAATCACCCCCCAGGGGGGATGGTCACGCCTCAATCCCTTCTCCTCCATTCTCCTCTCGGGATCTTGGGCACGCACGCACACGCGCCCAGCGTGAGTTTTAAGCCACCAGGTCTGGGACACGAACCGCGGTCGACTACGTGGGAGTCCAGCGACATAGTCATTACGCTAACTGCTGGTTCCCTAAAGTGTGTCTCTTAATCTAAGGCAATGCTATGCCCTATATTGAGTTGGTGGAACAGAAATTCTGAAACCTTCAAATAGTGACGGTAGTTGACCAGGAACAGCAAAGTCATACCTGGAACATGTGTGAGTTCTATTCAGTATAAATCCTCATTCCTCCCAGGGAGAAAGTTGGCGGACATCATTGATTTATGCCCAAGTAGCTAACTCTCCTCATAGAGAGATGATGCCATATCAATGGTCTTGGTGTTGATCTCTGTTGTCTTCAGGTTAGACATTCAGCAACAACAGCAGCTGGTAGTTCAGCCTTGGTGAGTGAGTGAGAGTGCACATTGTATGGACCATCATAGGGCCCATCGTAGAGTCTACCCTGTTCAATGTATCTATTTCATTCGCTTAATCACTATGTCAGCACTGGAATGGCCAATGCCAGAATCAGGCGGGTAACGGCAGTCATTCTATTTTATTTTTAGTGCTTCATCTGAGTCCCTATTACAGGCATTAACACATACTACAAAGATCTCACTCTGCATGCTAACTCCATACTTCCATCTATATACCACTTTCCAAAACCTCTCATTTCCAATTTTTCTATATTTCTCCCTCTAGGTCTCATCAAAAGGCCAAGCTATTCATCACTGACCATGAATTAATATACATTCTTAATCTGGACCACACAAAAACATGATCAGGTGCAGTGTCCCAAACTCCAATAGGTAGATTTCCCCTCATTAATGTCATTCAGGGTACCCTAGGATGGAGCAGTAGTACAGCAGCAGTACCTGTCTCACTGGCACTCATCTACTAAGTAGACCTATTCATAGATCAAGAATGTCCTCCTCCCTCTATCATCTAGGAAGGCATCTTCCTCTTCAAATGCGGCCATTGCTGTGAGCACTAAAAGAAGCACAGCTGCAACTGTAGTATGTAGGGATCTGGGACACCTTCTGGCTCAATTCCAGAAGTACCACTTCCACTTTACAGTGGATTGCTGCTGGACCCACAAGCCTCATGATTTCCAATGTTGGACATAATCCAGCTCATGTTTTATAGTTAGATGTTCCATTCTACTAACCCCCGATAGCACTCCTGAGCTATTTTTCATTAAGTATATAATTATCATCTTCAGGTGTCATGAACTTTCTCCTTAACCTGGAGGTCTGTTTTGTGATTTTCTCATGAGAATTTTTCATAAAAATCTGCAAATTATAGGACTTGAGTGACAGGGTTGTTTTCCCTGTGGCATGAATTTGTTGTCTAGATTTTTTTCTGTCCTGAGTCCTACTGAAAGCTGACATTATTATATGTCCTTTGATAAAACGTTAAGCTGGTATTCTACCTATGGAATATGTTAGCTCCAAAACCTGAAGAGGCTGGCTAGGTGCTGCGCTTCCTTCTTAATACCAGGCAGTGTGAATTATAAGAGCTTTTCCTTTACTTTGGAGAGGATGATGCAGCATGTTTGAATTTCTAAAACGTTTAGTGATATCAAAAGCCCCTCAATTTCCATAAGGCTTATCTTCCACTTTCTGTATCACATACACCTTGCCAAGGCTTGCTAATTACTACAGTTCAGTCTAATAAATATATTATCAAGTGATAGGCCAAAATGATATTCAGAAGGACCAGATTCTGTAAAGAGTGCAAAACAGAAAGCATAGCCCTGGGCCAAGACTATAAATCGGTACTGTTTTCTAACTCAAGTGACTGCAAACTGCTCTGTTCAACTCCTTGACAGAAATGGGAAATAGTGAATTTGCCAGATAGATGGCCACAAATCATGTGCCTGAAGCTTGGTTGTATTTGTAGTAGTCCTCTGCTATTCATCAGAATTTATCTGATTTTTGTAGGAATCAGACTCATACCCATCATTTCCTCTCCTCTGCTCTCAGAGAGCCCAGTTCTCAACATCTTTTCAATCAATGTTGGCCAACAGAGGATGGCCTCTGAGCCTTTCAAGGATGATGGTGTTTCTCTCACTAATGTTTTCTTATCTCTTAGGCTCTAGGTCCTCCTGAAGAACATGGACATATGGCTGGTTTTCCAGCCTTATGTGTATGTACAAAGACAACTGCTATGAGATTTTCAATTCCTTTATCTGTCACAGCAGTACTTCCATTTATTATAGTGTTGGCCATAACTTTCTCTAGGCTTCCAAGAACCATCTTAGCAATATGTTAATAATGTTAACACAGTTTCTGAAAACCTTAGTCAGGCTGTTAAATTCTGTGTCATAGGCAAATCTTCCCATGTTAATAAATTTTCCCTTATTCAACTTTATGCTCCAGCTGCTTTGGTCCAGCACTCTGGATCCAGTCCAATATATACTCTCTAAATTCCTGGAGGACTTAACAGTATTTTGGGCTTTCTCTCATAGCCCTAGCCCTTTCTTGGCCATGTCATGATGGGAATTGACCCTAGATATTCTGATGGCCTGGAAGTTGGTTGGAAAAATAAATTAGACTGTAATGCCGATGCAACTTGAACCTCAGCTAATCTAATAGGGAATACTGGCACTGGGATAGTCCTGAAATGTAATTTCCCACTCAAGCAAGGGCCAGTGGCTTTGTACTATTCCGTACTGACTACTCACTGGATGTGAGCTAGCTCCAGGAAGGCAGACATACCTTAGAGGGGCTAGATCCCTTCACTGGCCATCAAATCTAGTAGAGGAAATTATCTGTGAATCATCTGCAGACACACTCCCAGTAGGGAGGTAAACAGTACTTCAATTCCAAAAGGAGGTCTAGGTGCCACAAAAGAATATCCAGTTCAGGCAATATGCCAATAAGACTAAAAATAAGGAGGCAACCTTACGAACTCTATTATTACCCTCTTCTTGGGCACCTGTGAGAGGATAAATGGCTCTGGTAATCACCTGTCATTTCATGAGGTCAACATTTTTAGGAGAGAATATAAATGTAGTATGGAATTTGTTCTTCTTACAAAGATTTAGACCATCACAAGAAGTGAAATATTTATGAGGAAATAATGGTGCCTCAAGGGTAGTCCTAAATATTTGGATCCTCTGATCCTAGAAGATGAGGCTCTGAAAACTTCTAGTCTTTCAGAAATTTCTAGAAGTGCTTATCCCCATGGTAAAACGGTTACATCAAATCCAAAAACTCTTATGTAACTTGATCTTAAACATTATATTATTTTGGGTAAGTTTTATTGTTTTGGATGATAAATCTCTCCCATGTTCATAGTCCCTGGTGATTTTAAAATATAATGCTGTACATGAAAATATCTGAAGACAGACTTGAAGAGGGGAAAAAAAGGAAAGAAAAGGATGTCCAATAGTAGCAAAGCAAATGACTGAAGCTCCCATTCAGATTTCTGACACTTCTTGTTCCACTTAACAGACTTCTCAAAAAGCACATATTGACTAATTTTTCATCATGCTATAAGATGTGTTATTATTAGAATATTTCAGCAGATGGTGTAATGGTTATGTTGCTGGACTCCCACATAATTGACCATGGTTCAAGTCCTGGACCTGGCAGCTTGAAACTCACACTGGGCATGCATGTGTGCATGCTCAAAATCCTGAGATGAGAATGGAAGAGAAGGGATTGTGGCCTGACCATCCCCCCTGGAAAGTGATTTCTTGCTTTTTTGTCTCTCTGTCTCTGTCTCTCTCTGGCAAGAGCATGTTCCCTATAGAAAAACAAAAAAATTCTCTAAAAAATAAAAGAGAAAAAAGAATATTTCAAGAATTCCTCATATTTAGTATTATTAACATTATTACTGCTAATATTATTATTAAAATACTGTTCTTAAAATATGTATTTAAGGAGGGACCAGCAGTTGGCATATTAACTATGACGCTGGACTTCCATGTAGTCAACTGTGGTTCGAATCCCAGACCTGGTGGCTTAAACTCACACTGGGCATGTGTGCATGCGTGCCCAAGATCCTGAGAAGAGAATGGGAGAGAAAGGACTGCAGAGTGGCCATCCCCACTCGGGGGTGATTTCTCACTCTCTGTCTCTCTCTGTCTTTCTGACAAGTGCATGCGCCCTATAGCAAAAACCTTTCAAAATATATACATATATACACACATATATTTTTAAGGGCTTGTTAACTCTAGAACAAATTAAAATGTTTAATAAAATAATTAATACAATTTAAGTAGCTCATATGCATAAAATACTTTTCAAAGATTTTTCCTTCTTTGATCCTTTCAGAACACTGTGAGATAATAAACTATTTTATATATACCCTATATTTATATATGGAAACTGAAACTGATGTTAAATAATTTTGTTAAAACACACAGCACTAATAAGTAATCCTCCCTAAGGCCTGACCATAGTCTTGCTTCAAAGCCAGTGTTGTTTAGCTGTATCATGTAGTTATCTACAAACACCATGTATACTTGACCTCCAAAAGAATACCTTGTTTTATGTGCCTAGAA
This sequence comes from Tupaia belangeri chinensis, assembly GCF_000334495.1. Taxonomy (NCBI): domain Eukaryota; kingdom Metazoa; phylum Chordata; class Mammalia; order Scandentia; family Tupaiidae; genus Tupaia; species Tupaia belangeri. The sequence continues at coordinate 7,212,725 of NW_006159565.1, forward strand.
ACACATTTCCCAAAAGAGAATCTATAAAGAAAATGAAACTTAATTTGGGCTGGGACTTTATCTTTTTGTAAATGCAAAACACAGCCACAGATCAGAATTTTTCTCCTCGGGAGGATACCTCGCTTGTTTTCATCCTTGAAGCAAACACTGTGGGAAAATTAGAAAGAGCTGGTTCAGCTGATTTAAAGTTGTCTGAGCAAGAACATTTCCTATGTTATGCTGAAGTAGAAAATGCCTGAAGTTTCAAATTTTGCACGTTGTTAGACTTCACTGAAAGAGGGTTGTATGAGGTTTTAAAGAATTGATTGATACTTTTAAAGTTAGAGCAATTTCCATTTTTTAAAAAGAAAATCATTCCCTATCTTTTTTATCTTGCAGATATACTCTTTATAATGATGATTACTCTAGCTTCCAAGTATTTTCTCCAGGCAAAAAGGAACTTGAGCAGCACATCTATAAACTTATCCCAACCCCATAGCCCACGTGGAGGCTGACTTCAAAGTAGAAAGAAGCGCTAATAAAAATTAAACACAACACACTAATAATACTTCTTAATGATAGCACCCAACAATTATACAACGCTTTCCACTTTCAAAGCACTTTATAATCATTAATTAGTTTATACACACAACATCCCTGTGACTTACGCTGGTATTATTATCCTCATTTAAAGATGAGAAAACAGAGATTCAAAATGAATAAGTGCCTTGCCCAAGGAGATGCAATAAATCAGTAGCAGGATCTGTACCTAAGTTCATAACACTCTCATTCTCAGGACTAACAAAGACTATGGAAATCCTTAAGGTCCACAAACAATCTGCTTGGATCACAAACCTGTTATTTGTCCAATTGCCAAAGTACCCTCCTTTCTTGATTTATGCCTATAGAACGAGGCAAAGAAATTAAGAATCTGCTTTTTAAAATACCTATATAAATAACTCTTTTTAAAAAGAGAGGGACCAGTAGATGACATAATGGTTATGTTGCTGGACTCCCATATGGTCGACAGTGGTTCAAGTCTTGGACCCAGTGGCTTCAAACTTACACCAGGTGCATGTAAACATGTGCTCAAAATCCTGAGAGGAGACTGGAGGAGGAGGGATTGCCGTGTGACCATCCTCCTGGAGGGCGATTTTTCACTTTCATCACTCTGCCTCTATCTCTCTGGTGAGCACATATGCTCTATAGAAAAAAAAAAAAAATCTCTAAAAAAAAAAAAAAAAAGTTTTAAAAAAAAAAAAAAAGGAAAGAAAAAGCCAGTATATTAAGAATATCATGTCCCCTCCAATATCCTGTCATTAGAATAAATGCACTGGGTTGTCAGAAAAGTCATGACATATTTTTTCTGTTTCTCTATGCAGAAATGTGTCATGACTTCTATTGACCCAATATTTGTAATAGATCACTAAATGGTGGTCTGTTTTTAGTAGAAAAAAAAGTTGACAGCCCAATGCCACCCACCAGTTATCATTAATATCATCTCCTTGCTCTTAAATATGACTACTCATAACACCAGCACCACTACCACTACTCAAAAGTCAACCAGAAGAGTTCGGGTAAATATATATATATATTTTCCCTGTGATAGTAAAAATCCTTCCTGGGTTCTTTAAGTTTGATTATATACAAATCTAGATTACCAAAAGAAAACTATTTTGAAATTTATTCTAAAATGGTCCCTATCTGAATCCATTTCATCCTCACTCAGATCCAGACTGACAGAACCATAAGCATCTAGATCATTCTGGCAAGAGAAAAAAATATTCGAAATTGCACACTAGATTTTGAAGCTTCAGCATGAAAGCGACACATGATCCTTACTGACGCTTCACAGGCCAAAGCAAATTACATACTCATGGCTAAGTCATCTGTGCAGAGAAGTGCATTTCCCACCACATGTGCAGAGAAGAACCAGAGTAGATGGGAAGATGCCATAACAACTGCTCATCTTTCTGGTCACCAAATACTTGGCACATTCCCTTTCCAATCTACTTCCAGCTTCAAAGTGACAAATTCAGGGCCAAGTCTTTTGGTCAAAGACCTGTGTTAGGAGCTTGATCACAGTTTGCTATCTTTCCTCCCTCTCTTGGGGCCACTAGCAATGCTTCCAATGGTGGGGGCTCTGTTGGCCTGAATGAGTCTGAGACTGAGTAGGTTCTTATCCAGTCATGGAACTATAGCATGATCAGGAATTCCCTTGTACTGTCATTGTTGATTTAAGCTCTGAGATTCTGGAGTTGTGTGTTATTATATACAAACTAACCTGGCCAATCTTGACTAGTACTTCATCTTACATGGTTTCATGGACTGAAGATAGTCTTATTTCCTTGACTAAAGTCAGATGAACAGCTTCATTACAAACCAACTCCAAAAGGAAGGGAAATAAGGAGTGAGAGGATTGGCGTTGACAGCCATTAGGTCTAGTTTTCCGTACACCCTCTTTTATTTCTTAATTTATTTCCCCTCTCTCCTCCCTTCTTTCTTCCTAGTTTCCTTCTTTATTTTTTTCCCAAACAAAAATCTCCTAAAAGCAGCTTAGTTAGAGTGAGGCTTTAGAATCAGAGACATTGCTCAATTTGTAATATTTGTAGTTATAGCCAGGAGTTCATGGATAAGAAACTAAGTTCCAAGAATAAAGAAATAGCTCTGGAGACAAAATAGTTTCATGGCATTTGTTACCTAGAAACCACCTCGTTACTTTCTGGAGAAGCATGCAAATGAAATGGTGCTGTCTTTATATAATAGTGTGTATTTTTTCCCCAATCCCTTGGACTCTGAATTTTTATTAGTATGATACTTATATTTAAATTTTATCATCAAGTACATCCCTGTGATGCACTTACAATTCACATATGTAGTTTCTTATTTGATATGTTATACCAGAGCAATTTTTTTACTCAATTCCACATGCAGAAACTAAGTTCTAAGACCTTGATTAATTTTGCCAGGAGAGGCAGCTAACGAGAGGCTGAGCCAATATCAACATCAGATTTGAGGGGCAATAAAACCCATAAAGTTTCTTGGGCATCCTGTCTCATTTTCAGGTGTTCAGTCATTCATCATGTGAGTATTTTCACACTGGTTGCAAGATTTCAGCATGGCTTCTGTTAAACATTTTTGGCTATAGAAATCTGGGGATCTTTATGGAGTGTAAGGAGAGAGGCAAGGGTCTTCAGAGGCCCACCCTAAAACCCCATGATTCCATATTGTTTAAGATGCACTTGTCAAAATCCAGGATTGCCTCCATAAAAAGAACCCCATGAATTATAACAGATCCCACTGACTACCCATTTTTAATTTAGGCATGTTATTCATCTAATGTCACTTTCCATGGTGTCAGTTACCTAAAGTTAACCATGATCTGAAACTAGGTGAGTACAGTAAATAAGATACTTAGAGAGACTAGATTCATCTAACTTTCTTTACTGTATATTATTATAATTGTTCTATTTTATTATAAATTGTTAATCTCTCCCCATGCCTAACTTATAAATTAAACATTATCATATCTATGTATGTATAGGAAAAAATAAAATAG
>NW_006159565.1:7216291-7268863 GCF_000334495.1 Tupaia belangeri chinensis
CATTACCTGTAGCTTTGGGCATCCACTGGGGATCTTGGAACATATCTTCTGCAAATAAAGGGGAACTTCTGTGTAACAGCTAACACAGATTGAGTGCTAATCATGTACTAGATATTAAGTACTTTACATGATTTGTCTTACTTAACCTTTACAGAAATATTGGAACATAAGTTCATTATTATCTATATTACTAGACATTGACACACAGTGAGATAAGGGACTTGCTGAAGATCACATAATTTGAACAAAGGAAGTCTTTTTCTAAAATTTACATACTTGATAATTCTACTAAGCTGTCTCTCAAAACAAAACAGGCCAGGTATTAGGGAGTGGTGCAAAGAACACTGCCTTAAAAGAAAGACAAATGCTATTCTGAATTCCTTTATCCCTTGGCTCTGGTCATCAATGCAACCATTCAGTAAATGAATGGACAAGGCTTTCAAAGCACCATGCATTATTTTTAAGTACTTGACATATGGTGGTGAAAAAAAAAATGAGGAATTGGAGGGGGGGGTTATGTGTGGACTGCACAGCCATTCAAGTAGCTTTGACTAAATCATTTAATTAGTCAGGTGGCTAGTTGCTTTATTACTTTACTCACTAAGACATTCTTCCTTGCTTAAAAGAAGGCAGATTGAAGACACTTCCTTTCATGACCGTTGGGCTCCAAGACTCTGAAGACCAGTTCTGCACAATTCATCACCTATACAAATAGCCACCATTCCCCTTTTCCCTTCATGGTTGTGAAGCTTTGACAAAAACAACTTAAAGAAGGCTCCCTCTAACATCATCTATAAGGGCTCTGAGTTTTAGCAATAGGATTCAAGTTCAACAGAGTCTCTCACAGCATCTTGACTCTGCTGCTGAGGAAGGAAAGTACATTTTACTGCACGAGGCATAAAAAATGGATGGGAGAAATACTTGAGTGAATTAGACTTCTGAATGGAAAACTAGTTCTTTTTTTTTTTAAAGGATTGTTTTTATTTAACTTTACTCATTATTATTATGTTTCAGTTTGATCAGAGACAAGCACCTTTAACTACCATGCCACCCGCCGGCCCCGGGAGAACTAGTTCTTATAGTTACTTATTATTCTTTAATTGGATTTCTGTTGTAAGTATCACTAAATATCTTTGAATAAGTTTTGTTTATGGTTTCTTAGTTTTTAGATTAAAAACACGTGCAGAAAAACTGAGGAGAGTGGCATGTATCCATCTTTGTTAATAGAGACTAGCTTGTGTCTACCCATAGATCAGGCACAGAATCATATGTACCACTCAGAGAACAGGAGTTGTCTTAACGACACAGAGAAGGGCAAAATCTCAGATGTGAGCTCATCAGTGATACCGCAGTCAGGCAAGTGATAAAGTATCACAGTGAGTCATTACTACAAGAACTTTCTTGTAAACATTAACCAACAAAGGAGGAAAGATGGGCCACTTGGAAAAACACACTAATGACTTCAGATTATATATAAATCATTTCGAAGAACTAGTCTGAATCTGGGAGGAAAAAAAAAAGAATAAGAAGAGTTGCAAGGCAAACCAAGGTTGAGTTCTAATCAGAGTTGTGAAAGGATTCTGACTGACAATGTCAAACAAGGTAGTTCATGTAATAGGAGTGGATGATATATGACGAGGAACTTCCCAACAAGCTTGATTTATCTTCCTTTGAGAAATATTTGGGGACCATAACCAGATAAACTCTAAATTGAAATTTCTTTGCAAAGCAATAAAATCGAGGCTCTCAAGTGTCTATACCTCAATTACTTTCTCCCAAGGTTTTAAAACGGAAAGAGAAATTGTGCACAATTCTGCAACTTCACAAAGTAACTAGTTGGAAACTAATGATATTATTGTACAGTACATTTTGAATTAGGGCTCATTTAAGCTGTTCTTAAATGAAACACCCTAGACATTAAGATGAAGTTGAAAATGTTCTTACATAATGACAAATTACAGGATGATCAGTTCATCCATTTCATTTTTGTGAGAGGAGAAAAAAGAAATTTTAACAATATTAAAGCATACAATGTCCCACAGCTGAGTCCCTCCGAAGACAGTGTTTATATCATTCCAAGACCTCCTTCCAAGGTTAAACAGCTATAAGTATGACTTAATTTTTCATTTTGTTTAAGTCCTGAAATTAAATCACTGAGGGTGACCTTACACTTCACATCACTGACAGGGGCTCAGAATCCCTCTTGCTTAAAATAATACCATTCACCAAAATTCATTTAATGAGAATTAGAGTTTAATCCCACAACTACAGATACTTCAGGAGTAGATGACATGTAGTCGGAGAAACCAACATTGTGGTATTAATGACCATTTTTGACAGAGAAGACACACTATAAATGGAAGATAAGTGCTTTAAGGACTTTGAAGCAAGAACGTGAGAATACTGATGGCTGGCATTTTGAGGACAAGCATTAGCTACTTTGCAGCTTTGTCTAGCAACATCTAGGACAAACCTCCATTGTGACTGGAAAGTCCAAGGGTAATAATATTAACAGAGGAGTCATGCACTGGCTCAATGGCCTAGTAGTTAAGGAAGCCAGATCCCACAGGGCAGACTAAGGCTTGAATCCTGGCCCCAGTGACTTAAAAAAAAAAAAACATTCCGGGCACACGTGTGTGCCCAAAGTCCCAAAGGGAAGGAGAAATGAAAAAGAAGGGACTATGGGATAATCACACCTCATTAGAGGGTCCCCTTTCCCTCTCTCCCTCTCTGACTCTGTGTCTAATGAGGGAAAGCATCCTCTGACAATTGAAAGAAAGAAAAAAAAATTAATTCAAATTAACCTGAAGAATTTACTTTGATACCGGCTCAATGTTCTCTGCAAAACCTTCGTCATACTTTTCTCCTTCTTTTCTAGTAACACTACAAAGTCGCTGTCCTTCCTGGGTGTTCTTATCTCCATCACAGTGCCTTTCCTCACTACAGCTATTCCCTACCTACTGATCACTCACATCACTGTAATGGTTCTGTCGCTGGACTCCCACGTGGCCGATTGTGGTTGGAGTCCTGGACCCAGTGGCTTGAAAATCACACCAGGTATGTGTATGTGCATGCCCAAGATCAAGGGAATAGAATGGAGGAGAAGAGACTGTAGTGTGGCCATAACCCAGGGGGTGAGGGGTGATTTCTCACTTTCCCTCTCACTGTCCCTGTCTAAGGCGAGAAAATCTCAGGGTTTTTGCTAAAACTTCTTCACTCCCTCCTCCCAAAAAATAGCAGTCAATCTGAGGTCTAACTTGTCAACTCCGCATCTATACTGCCTCCAGCAACCACCCAGCTTTTTGCATGTTTCTGTCTTCCTGCCTATCCCAGTTACTCTCTGCTGATGTTGTTTTTACTGTACAGTTTCATTGGCTTGCTCCCTAATTTGCCTAATCCCAAATTCTTCCTCTAATGCAGTTTGAAAATTTCCTTCTCAAATCCCTTTGTTAAAAGTGTGGTGAGCAGGGACCAGCAGGTGGCATAGTGGTTAAGGGTGCTGGACTCCCACATGGCCGGCTGTAGTTTGAGTCCCAGACCTGGCAACTGGCTGGCTTGCTTCCTCTCTCTCTGTCTCTGTCTCTGTCTCTGTCTCAACCTCCCCCCCAAAATAAAAATAAATAAATAAATTTAAATAAAATAATCCTTTAAAAACATGCAGTGAGCTTTGTAAAGGCATTAGAGAGTGAGAACTTAATCTAAAGATATTCTTTAATGGTGGACACTTTGAGAGGTGACTAGGATTAGATAAGGTTGTCAGGGTGGGTCCCTCCACCTGAAAAAGATTTACAAGAAGAGGGAATGAGACCAGAATGACATGCACACATACACATGTTTCTGCCTTCTATCATGCAATACAGAGAGAAGATTCTCACCAGATACTGGTGTCAAGTTCAGTAAGCTAAGTCTCCATTTACTTACATTACCAGACTCAGCTATTTCTGTTATCAACCATAAAACAGACTATAACAGCTCCCATCTATTTCTCCATATTGCTATCAGATTAATCTTAAATCTCCTATATTTTCTTCTATCCTCTTGAATGGCAACTCAATTAGGCCTAAGTTGTTTAGCCTGGCCTTCAAGATACATGATCTTCTGAACAAATCTATATTTCACATTTCCCCACCTTTACTTCTATTATTTCCTATATGTAGAAAGCCCTGCATCTCATCTCATTCTCTTGAAATCTTGTATATCCTTCAGCATCGAACAATGGCATCTACTTGGGAAAATGATCCCCAGTTCACCCTGGCTCTTCTACCTAAATAAATGTGCTTTTTCTTTGAGCCAGGGTACTTTTTCCTGCTGTTAATCTATTCTATTACATATGGTGGGAGTGGTGATACCCTACTCAAATCCCCCTTTAGGAATGAAGAATATAATGCCCTATCTGCTGGGAAAGCTGCCAGAGGACACTCTGAGCTCAATTCTATTTGGGAATTGCTTCAGATGAAGAACATGCCTCACTCAGTCCTTACATCAGAACCTGCTCTATCCATGTACTGATCACTGACAAGGAATAAAAACCTGGCCCCTCTCAGTCCAACTTAAGACAATGAAGAATTACTTCATGCCAGAAGTCCTTCTGAAGTTCACTGAAAACATCATAGGAAATCCATTAAATTGTAACTGCTTTCCCTGTCCAGTTATGCTTCTTCCATAACCTTCTCTTACCCATACACAAAGATGTTGCTCCTAAAAATACTTCCTAACAAATGTGCTGTGCGCTGCATTTTAGAACCTGCTTCCTGGAACCAGCAAATGGCGTAATGGTTATGTTGCTAGATTCCCAGGTAGTGGACCACTGTTCAAGTCCCAGACCTGGCGGGTTAAAACTCACCCCGGGCTAGCACATGTGCACATGTGTGTGCCCAAAATCCTAAGAGAAGAACAGAGGAGAAGGAATTACAGCGTGGGGTTGATTTCTTGCTGTCTCTCTGTCTCACCCACTTCTCAGGCGAGTGTACATGTCTTATAGCGAAATTCTCTCTCTTAAAAAAAAAAAAGAACCTACTTCCTAGGGCACTAAAATTGCAACAGAGTGCTTAGACATGGTTAGTTTTTCTTATGGTAAAGTCATGTATGTACATGTTCATTTCCCCATCATATAGTAGATTATAAACTCTTTGGGACAGGAGTTGCATTTTCAGATCACAAATGCCTGCAATGTTTAACATTGAGACTTCAAAGTGTATAGCATGTATAAATGATTAAATGAGGTAATGAATAATTAATGCTTAAAATTAGCACCTCTGTGGTACTGCAAGGTCTTTACACATCTAAGAAATCATCAACATGTTTTCTTTAATTGATGGTATTTAATGAGCATTAGTTACAAATAAGGCACTAAGCTTGCTGCACTGGGAAGGAAAGCTTAAAAAGAAATAATAGTCTCCCTGCCCTCAGGAAGTTTATAATTTAGTCAGCAGGATAATTACTGTCAACATTTATGGCTAAAGTTCTCAACTCTGGCTGTCATTAGAAGCAACTCTCATTAGGAGTTTGCGTGACTCTCACTAGTGGGACCCACCCCAAAGAATCTGATTTAATTGGTAAAGTGCACAGCCTGGGTACCAAATTCCCCAGGTAATTCTAATGTGTCACCAAAGTAGAAAATCACTGAATTATGAAGAGCTTATATGTTCTAAGCACTGTTCTAAGTGCTTAGTCTAAATTAACTAATTTTGTCCTCATAACAACATTATGAGAAAATTACTATAATCATCATCGTTTATAGACAAAGAAATTAAGGCACAGAAGATTGGAGTAATTTGCCCAAGGTCACACAGTTGGCTAGATGTGGAGTTGGAATTCAAACCCCAAAACTCGGTCTCTGAATATGTGGCTCTTAACTACGCTACTATACTTCATCATTTGCAAAGACAAAGTGAAAAATAAACTTATCTGTGTTGAGTATATTTTATATAAATATTTTATCATACAAATATTGGGAGGTCTCTGTGGTAGAAATAATAATTACAACAACAATTACAACCTTTGAGATTTAGATTGTACTTTGGCCTTAAATATTAGCATAAGAGAATCTTATTTCATCTATTAAGAGAAGCTAAGATTAGTGATGAATTTACATAGGCAGATAGAATGAAAATAAGCTAGATAAATAAATTTGATATTTGTTTAAGACTTTGTAGTTCACAGCTGGAAGTAGATTCTTTTCCTATCTAGTTGTTCTATGATACAACTGGAATACTCTTTACAGTTTTTAAAAATCCCCACTGTTCTACTGAGCATTAATTGGGTAAAATAATTTTAAGATACTCATTCCTTCATATTTAAAAACAAGTAACAAGAAACAAAGAGGAAAATTGGAAGTCATGTGAATCAGAAAAAAAATGGTGGGAGGTATCCTTTCTCTGCCGTTTTTTGGTCTTTTGTTTGTTTTTTCGTTCTTTCTTTCTTTCTTTCTTTTTTTTGTTTTTTTTTTTTTTATCTCCTTAATACTATAGTCTCTTCTTAACCAACCTTTTCATACCTCCATGGTTTACAGATTTGCAAATAGATGTCAAATAACTGGATCTTTAAATTACATTCTTTTTTTTCAATAGCTCTCGCCCACACTTGCTAAGTTCTCTTTTTTCCTCTCTTAAAATAGTTATTTCTGTTACCTTCTAGTGCTCTTCATATACACCAAGTGAGAAAAACAGAAGTATCTACCTGCCCCAAATAAATCACTCTATCATAGGAAAATAAAAGCCCCCCAAAAAATGTCCATAAATCTCTGTTAACCTTAGAGGATGGTTTTAGGGAAGGCTTATGGGTCAAATGTTATTCTCTGGGTCTATATGTGTATTTCTCATACACATTCACGTATCACAAACGTACTTCAACTGATAGAACTAGAGGCTACAATAACCACGTTCAAAACCTTCACATTGTCAAAATTGGACCTGAACATAAAATCCTGATTCTTCATTAAAACAATTTCCAGTGTATCTCTGTGTTTAATACCCTATGCAAAATAGGCTCAAAATTAATATTGGGAATTACACCACAGGTTTCCAGTAAGACATTAAAAACCAAAATACTATTTTTAGGTTCTTCCTTAGGAAGATTTGAGAACACAGGATCTTATACTACAGGTCAGAATATTTACGACAACACTGCAGATGCACATAAGAAATAAAGTACAAAACTGAAATGTGTAATGGGAGATATAGAGAGGTACACAGACAGACAAAGATACAGACATTGTTATAGATATAGCTACATAGTAAGACATAAATGATTTTTGTTAAGTAATGACTGATTTAGGTTCTCTTTTTATTTCACAAACTCAAACCTTCCATGGTTTTATATTAGAATACCTTTATAATTAAAAAAAAATAATAGGGACCAGCAAAGGGCATGGTGGTTAAGATACTGGATTCCCACATGGCTGACCACAGTCTGAAGCTCTGGACTGTGCGGCTTAGAATTACTCCAGACGTGTGTGTATGCATGCCCAAAATCCTGAAAGAGAAAGGAGAAGGATTGCAGCATGGTCATCCTCCCGAGGGGTGATTTCTCACTTTCCCTCTGTCTTTCTCTCTCATAGCACAAAACAAAAATGTTTAAAAAAAAAAAAAAGGAAATAAAATTGAAGAATACCTCAAATTCACTATAATCAAATTATAAGACCTTTGTAGTTTCCAGCCCGATTAGCTTTGGTCTTCAATGTGTAGCACATCAAACATGTTAAAATATGCCCAGATTTTGCATGAATAGAGTTTCATAAGTGACTCTGTAAGAGCTGAGCTGAGCTATAGTTGAGCAACTGGAATAGTGCAACATTATGTAATCTTAACTTTATATTTGTGCATGCTTTTGTGTATCCCACATGCACCATCCTATCCCTGTTCTCAGATATTTTCATGGCTTATAATCAATTGGTATGATTTACCTGGTAGAAAATTACAGTGCAAAATTATATCTGTTCCAATACCATAAACTCTAGAATTGACATATTGAAGTCAGTCAATAACCAAAATTTGAGAAACTATCCGTAATAAATAGAATGAGCTCTCAGTTTGCAAAGTTTAGAGCATTTAATAATTAGACTTTATTTCTTTCATTTTATTATGTTATATATATATGTGTGTGTATATATATATGTGTGTGTGTGTGTGTATATATACACACACACACACACACACACAAAATCAAAATCAGTAGGCCTGATTTCGTGGCCTACTGCTGAGAATTAACTACTTGATAAATGAGGACTGTGTTAATTGTATTTAACTTGTTTCCCCTTGGTGTTTAAACATCTGGCTAGGTAATTTGCACCTAAACATCTCTATAAACAACACACTTCTTAACAGACAGAGCCCAGTATTTTTAAATGCCAATTTGATTAAAACTGCAAAATCTAAAGCAGGTAAGAATAAAAAGATCATATTCCTATTTCCTTTTACAGATGATAATCCCCTACCTCATCTTTTAGAAAAATTGACCCTTTTGATTTTTAAATGTTAGATGGATACCACTATGTAATTTAAAATCATACATTTTAAAAGGTTGCTAATTTAGGACCTGAGAAAACATGAAATAGCTTAATGAACTATAGCACATGTTTTTAAAAAGCTTAATATTTGACCATAATACTATAGCTTGAAAGTTTCTGATTCTCCTGAAGTTAAAGGTTGCATTTAATATAAGAATGCTAGACGGATTTACTAAGAACGCAAAAGCAATGCCTGTTTTTTATTTTATATATTTTTTTTCTGTTTATCACAGATTGGAATCCCAGCCAGAGACAAGGAAGAAGAATGAGGTCTTCAGAACACCTATTGCTTAGCAAGCATTGAACCAAACCCTTTGGTAGAGCACAAAGTCAAGATGCTACTGTTTTTTTTTTTTTCCCCTTTTGAAGTCAAATATTTGTTTTCAAATCCTGTGCCTTAATATTTCTATTTTACAAAGTATAATAATTAGGAAAGTTCTACATAAGCCTCCTACCCAGTAAATAAAAAAACTCAGGACATTTCTGCATAATAAATATGATTATAAACAGGACTAAAGCAATTTAATCATTAAACTTGAACTTTGACCAGACTTCTACAAGAAATAATAATTGCTGATATTTGTGTTCTTCAATGTGCTAGATATTCTTTAATGTTTTACCTATAGTAGCAGAATTAAGCATCAAAACTAGGCACTATTATTATTTCTATTTATAGATAAGAAAAAAACAGATGTAAAATGCCAATATGACTTGTCCAAACTCTTACATATAATAAGTGCCTTGCGTGGGACTGTAATCTAGGCAGTTCGGCCCATAGAGCATGTTCATTTCACACCATACACTGCATCTTTTGACAAAAGTCTGAAGGTAAGTATTCCTAGAATTTAATTTAGATGCAATGTAATTCCACCAAAGCCCTCTATGAAATGCCTAATATATACCTGTTAAGATGAGTCTCCAATACAGAATTGTAGTTTGTCTTTATTATTTAATGCCTGAATTATTATCTAACCAAGCTAACGGCATCCCTAGTATACTTTAACAATCACAAATAATGATAATACAAATATTTCATATTTGTCTACTTTTACCATTTTCAAAGCACCTTCATCTCGATCCAGCTTTCATTATTTTTATTACTAATGTATTCTTTCACATATGTTACCTTGAAAAAAAGGGAAAAAATTCCCTAAAATGATGAGAGGCTTAACTGATTAAAATATGTCATTCTGGGCACCAGCAGTTAGCGTAATGGCTATGTCGCTGGACTCTCACATAGTCGACCGCGGTTCGAGTCCCGGACCCGGTGGCTTAAACTCACGCCAGGCGCATGTGTGTGCATGCCAAGATCCCGAGGGCAGAATGAAGGAGAAGGGATTGTGGCATGATCATCCCCCCTGGGGGGTGATTTCTCGCTTTCTGTCTCTCTCTGTCTGGGGAGCGCACACGCCCTATAGCAAAAATCTCTCAAAAAAAAAAAAAAATCTGTCATTCTGTATTTTCAGAATCATGTAAAATACATAATAGGAAAAAGTGTATTTATGCCCAAATAGAATATCGACAACATTGTACTTATTTATAAATAAACATTGTACTTATTCATAAACAATTTATTTACAACATTCAAAGAATAACTATTTATGAGTTTCCTTGAGAAATAAATTCATCAATGAATAAAGAAACCCCAGCCAGGTAGGAATGGAAAATTACCAGAAACATTCACATTATAACAAAGAGTAGGAGAAACCTAACAGTGACAAATATTGCATTCATTGAGGAAAATGAAAGATTATATTGTGTTTTCTTGGAGAATGAAGAAAAAATCCTCATGTCACTTTATCTGTGCATTAAAGACATTTAGATTCAATGCAATACAGAAGGTCCATGCTAGATGAAACAGATGTGTCTCAGAAAAACTGCTTATACAATTATATTTTAGATCTTTTAATGTTCATATTAGAAGACATTCTAAATAAACCTTTTTTCAAAGTAAATAATCCATCCTGTTAATTTTGTTTTGTTGTTGCTCACTCTTTTGCCAAATCAAATTTCTCAACTTAAAATAGGGAGCAAAACATTTGGATCTGGTTACAAAAAATGTCTGCTTATTGCTACTTGAAATGCAAAGACAGAGTATTGTAAAACTCTGAGGTATATAGACATGACTTTAGACTAACATTAAGAAATAAAGGGACCAGAGGATGTCATAATGGTTACGTGGCTAGACTCCCATGTAGGCCCGGTTGAGTCACAGATCCAGCAGCCTAAAACTCACGCTGGGCATGTGTGTGTGCGTGCCCAAAATCCAGGGAGAATGGGAAGAAGGGATTGTTGTGTAGCCATCCCCTGTGGGGATGTCTCCCTGTCTTTCTCTTTCTCTTCAGGGAGTGCGGCCGCCCTGTAGCAAAAACCTCTCTTAAAAAAAAAAAAAAAAAAAGAAAAGAAAAAAAAAGAAACTTTTTAAAAATTTTATTTAACTTTATTCATTTTTTCTTTAATTTGACCAGAGAGGGACAGAGTGAGAAAGAGAGAGAATGAACAAGCAAGCCGCCAGGTCCCGGACTCTAACTGCAGTTAGCTATGTGGGAGTCCAGCATCCTTAACCACCATACCACCTTCTGGTCCCAAGAACAAGAAATTTCTTAATCATTCCCTGGAACGGGATCAAGTTCTTGAATCTTTTTGCTGGTTAGCTATTCATGTTCCAATACTAATTCTTCGGATTTTTCTTTCCATTATAGAAAATAAGCCTTCTATTACATAGCCCATGGCCCCAGACAGTCATGGTATCTACATGAGTCAATGATAATATGGCAGATGAAGCAAAATGGGGATGTCTGTTTCCACATAAATCCCATCACTTTCTCTGGAACCACAACTGTGAGCACGTGATTTATTGAGAATTGGTCATATGCATAAGTATTTTTGCAAAGAAAAAACACAAGATGCCTCATAATATTTAGTATTTAAAAATTAAGTGCAAATCAAATACAAATACAAATCAAAGTCAATGAAGTTTAGAGTAAGAAGTCATAAAACATTGCCTGAAAAAGGTACACATTCTACCTTCTTGAGTAACCACAAAACAAAGGACACAGAGGGGAAAGAGCACTTTAAGTACGCCTCCCACCCCTTACCCTCCACACTCACCCACCCACTCACACACACACCCACACAACAAACCTACAAGTCCTCTAACAAATCTTCTCTTTAATAAAGGGCAATGTAACCTTCCCAATTGTTCAGGCCCCAAACCCAGGAATCATCCTGATTCAGCTTTCTTCATTCCAGCATCATACAACAGCAACTGCTAGCAACTCGCCTTCTACAATATAATCTGAATTTTCCAATTTTGCTCTTTTTCTAATGTTATGAATCAAATTCAAACCATCAATGTCTCTGCCTTCTTCAAAAGTGTCTTAACACATTTTTCTGTTTTCACTCTTATCGCTAGAATGGTCTTTATAAAACCTTAAATGACAATAGGTAGATTCCTTGGCTGAGAAGCCTCTAAAGGCTGTCCACTGCAACAGTAATGAAATCCAACTGTGGCATACAGATCTCACCTAACTCTGAAACCTCAGCAAGAATCCTTCTCCCTAAATTCTGTTTCTTCCACACAGGCCTTCTCACTGCCAATAAACAGAACTAACTTACCCTTATCTGAAGGGAGTCAACTTTATCTTCCTTTTCTCTGAAATTCACACCCCTTAGCTCTCTTTCCATCTTAGCTACTTCATCAGAGAAACCTTTCCTGATCATCTGTCTATTGTATCCTCCTACTGCTCTTCCCAATTACCTATTTAATTTTCCTTACGGCTTCTTTCACTTATAAAATTATAATTATCCATATACTTATTTACTGTTTATTTATCCTTGTCAGTCCCCACTCCCCTCTCAAAAGGCACACTTGTGAGGCTAGGCATCTTATGTATTTACCTCTATTCCAATATAGAGGCACATCCTCAGTGACCCATAAGTATCAGATAAAGAATGAATGAAATGCAAAATAAATGCCTTGGGCTATTTCTGCCTGTGGCTATAAAAGAATGACAAAGGAGGCACTTTCTCCACCTGTAGAAACCTTGGAAGATATTAGAGCTAATTCCTGAATAGAGGAGGAGAAGTAATTTTGCCTCCCAGATAAAAATCCGAAAATATCTGGAGAAGTTTTTGTCATAACTGGGGAGGTGAGAGAGCATCTAGTAGGTGGAGACTGGGGATGCTGCTCACTTTCTGTAATTCCCAGGACAGCTCCAAACAACAAAGAATTCTCTATCCCTCCATGCCCACCATGCTGAGGTCAAGGAACACTAGTATAGTCTTCACTGGGGCCTGAGTGTTTACACCCCGCTTTGTGGGGTCAGCTTGGAATAAGAGATGCCTTCTTTTTCCTCCCAATATTCTTTATTCAATAAATAGTAAAACAGTTATCAGTGTGAATTTTATAAATGTCAAAAAGAAATAAAAGTATAGAATTCTCACAATGGTTATTGTGTGATAATGATACATCAGTAATAAATACTTCCCAGGAACTTTAATAACAATTAAAAGTAAATCAACTAGCTGTTCACTATGAATAAAGCAATCTCCTTGGGGGCCAGCAGGTGATGTGGTGGTTAACTCTCTGGACTCCCATATGGTCAACAGTAGTTCAAGTCCCGGACCAAATGGTTTGCTTTCTCACTTTCCCTTTCTCTCTCTGTCTCAATCCGATCAAATTAAAATAATAATAATAAATAAAATTAAAAATAATTCTTTTCTTTTTTAAAAAAAGGGTTTTTTTTTGTCTTCTGCTTCTGTCTTTTCTTCTCTTTCTATAACCTTTTCATGTGACTCTTTTTTCTTCCGTGATATTCCTCCCAACTTGGAGACAAAACTGTCATGAGTTTATTGGTTTACTGTACCCATAAAAAAGGTGCCAATCATAAAGTAGCTCTAGCAAAACATCATTCTAGCCTAATTGTTGTACGGTGTTAACACAAGGGAAATTGATTTTATTTGAGAAAAATGTATTAAGTGTCATTAGTGAAGCAAAAAGCATTGAGTAAAAGAATTCAGAAAACATGTGTTGGTCTGCAAGACATACTGGGAAAAGGACAGAAGGAAGAGGAGAAGGCAACAGGTTATGCTCTCATTACCACAGGAAGGATGGGAGTCTAGAATAATGTAAGTTCATAAAATGAAGGTACAGTAGAGACAGAACAGTCCTCCTATGACTCTCCTCTTCAGTACAGTGAACCTCGGCTACACTCTTATGGTAATAAAAGTCCTCAACTTTTATTCAAGATCCTAGAGCCAACTGTGCTTCAGAATTTAGACTTTTTGGATTTTGGAAAAGTAATCTAGTGTAGCTTCCACACGGTACATAATAGAATCTGGGCAACATCGAGCACATGTATGTCTTGATAGCTAAACTTCTTTTAAGGTTTTTTGCCACAGGGCACGTGTACTCTGGAGAGAGACAGAGAGACACAGTGAGAGGGAAAGTGAGAAGTTACCCCCAGGGAGGGTGGCTGCACTATAATCCCATCTCCTCCAGTCTCCTTCTAGGATGGTGGCATGCACATGCATGTACCCAGGGTGATTTTCAAGTCACAAGACTCAAACCACTGTGGGCTATGTAGGAGACTAGCACCTTAACCATTCTACCACCTGCTGGCTCTGATAGCCAAACTTATTAACAGTCACATGAATATAATAATAACTACAAATATCTTCATGTTGGTTAAGTTATGAAAAAAAAATTATTTTAGCACTTTCTCGATTCTTGAAAACCTAAACCTTATTTCAGAAATACAGATAAAGGATTATGACTCTTTAATAGTGTAGTGAAAGATAGATGTGCCAATGAAATAAATTGTCATTAATTCCACTTAGAAGAGAGACAGAAATAGAGTTGGAGAAAATGACAGACAGTAGACAAAGTGTAAAATCGTGAGAGATGAACTTTGGTTACCATCCTTCTAACCTGGAAAACTTTTTAGGTGCCTCAGAACTTGTTTCTCCCAGTTGACAACAGCAGATGATGGAAATATATTTCAATTTGTGAATTCATGCTACTTTAGCAGTCCTATTTGGTACCATCCACACAGGAGAGGAAATCTACATTATTGAAACCTAAAGGATTGCCTAGGTAGAAATGAGTGTTGATCCAGATAAAATTTAATTTACTAAAAAAAGAGTCAGAAGATAACATTAAAAGATGCTATCTCAAATGCAAACACTGATTTTTTTGTGCAGTGAGAGACTATGGGTGCCTTGAATGTATGTGTGTGTACTCATGCATTTCTTTGCACATGGTCATTTGCTGCTTGTACAATAGAAGATTGTTTACGTAAGATTTTTTAAGTTGATAAACTAGCATTTGAAAATAAAAGTAGATAATATCATGGATAAAGGCAACTCTAATAAATAACAAAAAGTCTTAGGAATAGAAAACCTAGAAGAGTGTATGATGCTTTAAAAAAGAAAGCAAAAATTAACACACATACAGAGAGAGTGAGAGTGAGAGAAAGAGAGAGAGAGATTGATTAGCTGATTTTCTACAGGGAGCATACACTTGCCAGAGAGACAGAGACAGAGCAAGAGAGAGAAATCACCCCCTACTCCGGGGATGACCACGCCACAATCCCTTCTCCTCCACTCTCCTTTTGGGGTTTTGGGCACATAGACACATGTTCCTGGCATGAGTTTCAGGCAGCTGTGTCCAGGGTTCGAACCATGCCTAGCCAAGTGGGAGTCCTGCACCACAACCACTATGCCACTGCTGTCCCCCCTCAATTCTTTTTAATCTTAGTAGTTTCTAGATAGGTTCTAATTCAGTTAACATTGCTAGTGGTACAGAAAGAACTTACTGCAAACCATAAACCCATTAGATTCATAATTACTATCTCTTACATAAAACAAAGATAATGTATTGCCACCTATGCTTTTCACACTAGTATAAGCAAGAAATACAGCAACTCCTGCTCTTCAGGCTCAATGTTAATAGGATAAAATAGTAATTACAATTTCAATGAAACTAATTAATTTAATTGGTGATGACAATATTGTTGATGTTTATTATCTGCTCAGAGTACCCAAAACTGTTGTAATCATGCTACATAAATTTTCTCATACAAGATTCCCACAAGCTCTATGAGAAATATTGTCCTTTTATCCCAGTTTTGGAGAGGAGAAAACTGAGGTTTCGAAGTTAGAGACTTCCAAGGCCACTCATACAATAATAGTACAGTGGAGACTTAGCCACATTGGCTTTTTTTACTCCACAATTCATTTTCTAGCTACTGTAGTATATTTTTTCTTAACTAGAAATAGTAAAGATACTGACAGTTAAATTCATTTGTTTAAACTTAAGCATCTTGATGTTATTCTAGGACATGGTTATAAACAGTAACAAGTATCCGATCTATTTTACAACTTTAAAATTACTTATTTATGGGGTGTCTATGAGCTAAAAAGAGAATTACATACATAAAGGCAACCAAGCAATAGTGAGTAATTTTTTCATTCTATCATTCCTGGATAAAGTGACTAGGCAACAACAACAACAACAAAAAAACATACATAATTATAACTCAAGGTGCTCTGTATTTACTACATGCCATATTTATTTATTTATTCTCTTTAAAATTCTCTAGAAGTAATTCTTAGAAAACTGATTAAGGCAATGAGAATTTAGATTATTATTTTTGTTTTTTGAGAGGTTTTTGCTAAAGGGCGTATATGCTAGCCAGGAAGACAGAGAAAGACAAAGAGACAGAAAGGGAGAAATCACCCCCCAGGGGGGATGGTAACACCACAATCCCTTCTCCTCCATTTTCCTCTCGGGATCTTAGGCACGCACGCACATGTGCCTGGCGTTGAGTTTAGCCACCGGGTCCGGGAATTGAACTGCAGTCGACTACATGGGAGTCTAGCAACATAGCCATTACTCTAACTGCTGGTCCCTAGATAATTCCTTGATGAAATTTTAAAACAAAAATCCTGTAGAAAAATCAGAAACCATTAAATTAATAAAAAGTACATTTCGAACAAATATTTTAATAGTAAATAGAAAAAAATTAAATTGTAATAGTCTTCAAAACATGAAGCAAACTTTGCAGTAGTTACTATCAGAAAATCTAACTCATGCTGTGGGTTTTTGATCTGTCATAGGTTGAATTTTGTAGCCCATAAAACATGTTGAAATCCTAACTATCAGCACCTATAAATGTGACCCTGTTTGGAAACAATCTTTTCAGATGATCAAGATAAGTTAATGTCATTAGAGTTGGTCTTAATCCAACATGTATCCTTATAAAACAGAGACATTTGGACAGAGAGAAAGATGTACAGAGAAAGAAGACAAGAAGGACCCATCTACGAGCTAAAGAACTCCGTGAGCTATCAAAAGCTATGAAACAGGCATAGAATAGCCCCCAGAGAGAATGAATCAACCCTGTCAATGCCTTAATTTCCGACTTCTCCAGAACTATGAGCCAATTAATTTCTGTAGTTTATGTTACCAAGTTTGTCTGACAACAATACACAAATACACCCCTTTACCAACTATATGGGACAAGTCTAGGTTTACAGGTTTCAATCCTTCTTCCATGAACTGGATAAATGAATATGTATCATATCTACCTCATTGGGTTTTGTAAGGAGCAAAGGGAACAGTGTAAACTGTGCAGCATTATGCAAAGCACGGTATAATGAAGGAGTGTTCAGGTAGCAATTAAGTGGAACACCCAGAAAGGACAAATTTTTAAATGATACCAGACTACCCATATGTAAAGGTAGACACTGATTTTTCTGGCCTCTTGAAGGTATCTTTTTTATCATGTGGACAGGAGGCATGAGGGTAACTTCTTTGAAGTAGTGGGGGGGGGGATTTGAAATCCAGCCAAAAGTACCATTTGCCTGGATTCCTGATGCTCCTAGAATAAAGGATCTAGCCCTGCTTCCTAAAATTCAAAGTCTGGGAAACCTGTCACGATGGTTCAGGAATACCCTATTTAAGGAAAGAACAATCAGACATTGTAATAAAATTGCCTTAAGGAAAGGGAGCACACCAGCTGAAGATTTAGGTTTGGATGTAGGGGTGGTTTTGAAGATGAAGGATATGTCCAGTTTGAGGCTCATGCAGCAGGATCTTCTAAAGGACTACACTGCCTCCCTATTATCCTGATTGAAATGTCAACTATAAGAGCCATAATCATGGTGCCCTACTTGGAGTAACTTTGTAAAAGGACAAGAGACCTGTACCTACAAGGACAACCAAGAACTGTGCAAGTTAAGTCTACCATAGCAACACTGTACGACAGTCAGAACCCACAGTAGGAATGAATGGCTCAATGTGCGTTCAGTCTCTGCTTCACAGTTGGAAGGTAGAACGAACCTGATGGATTTAGCAAGCCTTGTTATTCCTGAATAATTAAAGAGGTGTGGAAAATCCCAGGAAGGAGAAACCGAACTTCCTGCTATACAGGTATGTAACAACTTTAGTTATGTTAACAAATAAAAGCAATGTGACTATTTACAGGATAAACTCAAAAGATGAGAGAGAGCATTTAATATCCATGACAGAGGAAACAAAAATGTGGATTGAGGTCCAAGATCAAAGATGGAAAGTATCTGAGAAAAGTGAGCCTAAAAAGAGTCAAAGAAAGGTTGTTTTAGATGAAATACAATTTTGGCAGGAGTCTGACCTGTGGTTAGATCTTACTATAATAAACTAAGGAACTTAGAAGCAAGGAAGTCACAAATAATAGGATATATTAAAGTAAGATAATCTAGAATTTGATCCTAAAACTGCCAGTTACTAACCATAATATATTTTTTAATTTTTTTTTTAAGAGAGATTTTTGCCATAGGGTGTGTGTGCTCGCAAGAGAGACAAAGCGACAGAAAGTGACAAAAATCACTCCCTGGGGGGGATGGCCATGTCACAGTCCCTTCTCCTTCATTCTCCTCTTGGGTTTGTGGGCATGTGCACACATGTGCCCAGCGTCTGTTTTAAGTTGCCCAGTCTATGACTGGAACCACAGTTGACTACATGGGAGTCCAGCGACATAACCATTACACCAACTGCTGGTCCCACCGTAATAGTTTTTCTAAGTTACTTAAAGTCTATATAGCTCAGTTTTCTCATCTATAAAATATCGATAACAACAATAATCTCTCTATGGGGTAGTGAGCATAAAAAGAAATAATGCCTATGAAAGCATTAACACGTTATGCCTAGAGTAGATATTATTATTACTAAAATGAGAAAATCATCCAGTAAAATCTCACATCAAGGAAATAATAGCCCCTTTTTCAAGCCAGCCATGCTTTCTTCATAACAAAAAATTTAAATGACTTTAGAAGAACCTAATAAAACTGAGACTTCCATTATTCGATCATGTTAAAATTCTGAACTTTCATTCTCTATACATGGGTACACATTGGTTATTCAAAGGTAAAATCAACCACTTCTCATTAAAAGAGTTAAGAATGGAAATTTATTTTCACAAGTAGCCCACCCTGTTACAAGCTGCTTGCAGTACATTTGAGAATGAGTAACAATTACTCTTTCCTCCAACTTCTTTGATGTCAACTGGTACCGTCATCCACAACTGTGCAAACGGCAGTTTCTCTCCCGTCCAGTGCCTCATTCTTCTACATGCCACAAGCTACTAAAGTGTCAAAACTCTTCACATCTGAGGAAGTTGTAAGTCAGAGTACGTGAGAGAGAAAATACAAATGAAAAACAAAGTGGCCCTTGACAGTCTTTCCAAAAAAAATTACATGGGACAGACTAATCAGCAACCAATTTCCTAATAATCTATGTTTTCTGCTCTGCCATAAACCTAGATGCTCAAACCCTAGTAGTGATACGTGTTGTCTCCTCTATGTAATTAGGTACCGCTGGTCTCTCTTTGGTACTGAGGAGTTAAGGCTCCTTTTTCACGCACATGCTATATTCCCATTAGGTCGGTGGGACACAGAGTCATTTCTAATACTACAGTGCATCCGTGCAGATATCAAAGGTCGTGCTATTTTCACAGGCCCTTTGTTAAAATAATTTAGTAAGAGAAGGAAATGTTGACAAACTAATTTATTGAACATTTCAATTTTTTTAAAATAATTGGGCTAGTAGAGAGTAGTGCTGAAACGTATAGAAAACTCATAAGAAGAAGGTAATTTTGTAGGACAGATGGTGATTTTTTCATTTCAGATAGCTAATGCTTTAGATGAAATCTTAGTTACAAAGCATGTTCACAAACAGCAATTAGTAACCTCGGAGTCAGTCAGGTAGGATCCAGTGCCTTCACCACGTCACCTGCTGGCCCTCTGAATGACTCTACGTGCCCTGTATTCTGCTGGCTACTGGGGACACAGCACAGGCTAAGACACAATTTATTCTCTCAAGAATCTTTGACAGTCAAGTAGGAGAGTGAGATGTGTAAATAAATAGTTTAAATATGGTATTAGATGCTTAATCACATAATCCAGAGGTAACCTAAAACTGAGGAAATAATTAACTATTTAGGAAGGAGGTGTTAGAAATAGCTTCTTGATTGAGGAAATATAAAGGTCAGTCTTAATTTTATTTTAATGGATATAAACTAGAAATTAGCCGGCTAATGAGTCAACAAACAAAATGTATCAGAAAAGCATTATGGCTCAGACACTAGAAGAGGCATAAGAGTTTTAAGGAACACGTGAGTTTTTTTAAAGGTTGGAAATTATATTTTACAACTGTATTGGTGTAAATATATTAAATCACATATTATTTCATTCAACCTAACGTTCATTTTTTTTCCCTTCTGAAAGTAATACTATATTAGACTAAAACACGTCTGTAGGCTCCTGAAAGCATTTTGCGTTCTCTACACTGTGCCTGCCAGGCCTAAAAGGTGAGTTAGCCCTGGTGATTGACTTCTCAGAGACAGGCTCAGTTGGCATTTCATGTGTTACATTATTTAACTCTTTATAATGAAGTGCTTACAGATAAGGATCCAGGGTTCAGGTGGTAGGCAACTCTTCCAAGGTCTCATGGTTTTACAGCACAGAATGCTCCAATTTAAACCAAGCACTTGGACTAAATCCAAAGCCTGTGCTCTCTCTCCATGCCAAGGAACTTCCTCTCTAATACACGGCACATGCACACAATCCATTTACCTTCAGAGCCAGGAAATGGGGTGTGTGCGGAGGTAAAGGCAGTACATCTGGGCCACAAGAGCTTTAGAAATAGTGAAGAAAATTACAGGGAAGGTCACATCAATACAAATGCAATAACACGGTAAAGCATGGTCAGAAGCAGGTGTTTACCCATGGGGCAACATGGACTATTTGTTAGGACCTTGCTTCTGGAGCCTAAGTGGTCTGTCTTTAAGTCCCAGCTTTGTATATATTTAATGTCTCTGAATCTGAGTTTTCTCACCTGTAAATGAAAATAACACATATCATGGTGTTCGATAAATAATTGAATTATTTAAAATTTGAACAGTATTTAGAATTGTGCCTGGCAGCTAAGAGCCCAATACAAATTCAGTATCTTAATACATTTTTTGTATTTGTAACCTCTTACAATGTACAATTTAAAAAATTAAATTCTGGGCCAACAGGTGGTATGGAGGTTAAGGTGCTGGATCCCATATGACTCACTCCGCAGTTCGAGTCCTGAACCTGGTAGCTTGAGAATGTCAGGCATGTGTGCATGCATGACTAAAATCCCAAGAGGAGAATAGAAAAGAAGGAACTGTGGTGTGGCCATACCCCTTGGGGGGATTTCTTACTTTCCCTCTCTCTCGCTTCGTCTCTGGTGAGCACATGTGTCCCATAGCAAAAACTAACTAAATAAATACATTAAATTCCTATTTTTGGAGGTCTCTCAATATATTAATAACAAATATAAATATGCATACAGCCTCCTATTATAGATTTTTCACCACAGTAATGCCTTTAATACAATCCTGAAATTTAGGAGATGGACACTTACTTCTCATTTGATATCTGAGCAAACTAAGCTATTGAAAGATAAAGTGATTTGACTGAGATATAAGTAATATTACATTTTTGTGTTTATTATACTAATGATGGTCTTGTCACATTTTCAAAATTTGAATAGTTTTTTACTAAAAATAATAATTTTTATAGTAATTTAAATTAATAAATTAATATTAAAATATTAATTTATTTTAATAAATAATGCTGTGAACTCAATAGTTGAGTTCTACTCTCTAGCCTCTTAATTCCCAGTGACTACTGAAAATGTCAGCCTCTGTGTTGTTTCAACACCTTAATTTGGCTCTTAGCCCTGGTCCTATGGCCCTGAGTGAGAGCTAGCAGTCCCTGAGGTTACCCTCTTCCTTATCACATGGACATGAAACCTCAACTTGTCCTGAAAGCCTCCTCCATGTGTCTCTCCATGTGAAGCATTGTCACGTCTTGTCATTTCCTCATCCACAGTGTCTTTCACATCTGTTCCCACCTTCCCATTACTACTGTCACTGTCTGTCCCATGCTAGGCTTTATTAAATCTGCCCCTCACTATCAGAATCCAATTACTACCTCCTGACACAGCACATGGCTCTGCTTCTAATCTCTACCTTCTAATCCATCCTGAACACTGCTACTGAGAGAATCTCCCTACAGATGGAATAGAAAGCAGCTCAATTCAACATTTTAGGTTTCCAGGACTTGGTCTCAACCTACTTGTCCAGCCTTATCTCCCTCTTGTGCACCTCATGCACAGCCAAACAGGAGTATTGCAGACTACGTCCGTCTCGTTCGCACAGGTGTCATTTTACTTCTGCTGTTTGACTACCTGGGCAGGCTTTGCTCCATTGTGTCTATCAGAATTCTAGGCACCCTTGAAACTCTCAAACGAAGGTACCACCTTCCAGTTTACTACCATCTATCTCCCACCAGAAGTTCCTTCCCCACCTTCCACCAATCTCATGTGCAATGTGTTAATGGTTCTTATCCGTTTTTTTTTTTTTTTTTTGTAGACGTTTTTGCCTTAGGGCATATGCCTTCATGAGAGAGAAAAAGAGGAGAGAGAGAGAGAAGACAGTGAGAGGGAAAGTGAGAAATCAAACCCCCTCCCCCCAAGGGATGGCCACATCACAATCCCTTCTCCTTCATTCTCCTCCCATGATCTTGGGCACACATGCACATGTGCTCAAAATGAGTTTCAAGCCACCAGAGCCAGGACTTGAACCAAGGTTGGCCATGTGGGAGTCCACTGATGCAACCACTGAAGTACAACGTAAGCGCCCTCTCTTCTGAAAGACTTTGTCATCTTCAGCCCCTCAAATCTTTCCTTCTGTTTTCTTGAGTTTATTTTATACCTTTATTAATATGTGTAATACCAGTTTTATAGCTACTTACTGCTTCTTCATTGCTTGATGGTAAATTTCTTATCCTGACTTACCTTTTATGGACCTAGACACAAATAAGTATTCTTTTAATAAATGCATACATACCAACACAGCTATCCTCATTAATATCTATATTTTGTGTTAATCTTTCCCAAAGCTAATATAGCCAAAGCCAAAAACTTAACGTGTTTATATGATTATAATACATACATAATTAAGACGTGTTTAAAGTATGGTTTTCTTTCTGGAAACCTGATGATTTATATCATTCTTTTTTATATAATTTTATTTAACTTAATTTTATTTACTTTAATTTGACCAGATAGGGACAGAGAGAGAGATGGAAAGTGAGAAAGCAAGCCACCAGGTCCAGGACTTGAACCACAGTCAGCCATGTGGGAACCCAGTGCCTTTAACTACCACGCCACCTGCCAGGTATGATTTATTTATATATTCTTTACCTTCAAATCTATTCCAAGATTTGTGGCATGTGCCATCACATCATAGAGAATATACATCATGTGAAATTGCAGGGCAATAGGAAATCTGAACTCCTTCATTAAATGCTCTCCTAATCTTCAAACTACTTTCCTGATTACATTTCTTAATATGCACGTAGGCTACCGGGAAAGCTTCACAGTATTTCCATAGTAGGTACTTCTGGTGAAAATTACTTAATTAACATGTAAATCAATTAATATATCTAGGTTCTCCAGAGAAATGCCGGTTAAGTCATATGAATTAAGAACTCAACATATAAACAAGGTATATTTAAGCACTGGATATAAAAAATCATATTACCCCAATAAAATGATATTCTGTGCTACCACTACCATTTTTAAAAATCATAGACTGCAGGCCATAAAATTCCTAGTAGTTTCACTTTTTTATAGCAGAACAATTAGAATATTTATAGGGAAAGTCAATTTAATCTTAAAAGGAAAAATATTCCCGGAAAAAATTATTACTGTGAATATAAAAATATAAAAAAGAAAAAAGATTAGACTTTTGCTTTACATTTTAAACTAGAAATACCAGAAGAAATATGAAGAAAAACTGCACATAGCTTAAGCAAAATGGTCTTAAGCAGAAAGAATTTTTAATATGATCATGAGATTTGAATGATTCTGCAGATGAACACACTGCTTTCAGAAATGCTTCTGGGACTGTCCATATGTTTGATTGTAATGTTCATTGCTTTTAAACTCTAATTAAAATAAACCTCCAACCCCAGTCCTTACTGCAGGCTGTAAGCAAGCAAACAAAGGTAGAAAAACATAGATTTGTTTATGCTGGAGACCTTTGGAAAGAGGGATTTCTATTTAATCACTCATAGGTAGGACACAAAGCTATAGTAAAATAAAATAACTGAATACAATGAAAAGTTTAAAGTGTACATTTTAAAAGTTACAGATTTTAGATTTATGTCAGTGATTTATATAAGTGAATGCAACAAACAACTTCCCTATATCCTGTTAAAATTCCAAAATCTTAGATCTATAAATTGGGAACAAGATTGGGAGATTTTAAGAAACTCAAGAAGGGCAAAGGAGAAACAATTAGATTTTGCCACACCTGAGGTAAATAGCCACAGTTGAGCTAATTATAGCTTTTCCCCTAAATGTGATTATCCCTAAGGCTATTGTTTAATGAGCCAGATTTTATTTCAGCCAACTCGCCTTCTCTATTTTCCTTGAAACAAGATAGTTGGATAAGCCAGTTCCTTAGTGTTAGAAGCTTAGTTTTCAAAGCAGAACTTCCAAAATGATTCCAGATTTGAAGATGCAAAGTTTCTTGATATTTTGCACATGTTTTTGAGGACTAAATAAACACTTCCAAGTCAACTTACTCTTTGGGCGCTCTGCCCTCTCTATTTCTTCAAAAACACTATTGTATTTGGAAATTAAAAGATTAAGGAATGGCTTTGTGAAGAGACAGGAAGCCAAGAGCAACAAACTGTCTTCATTCCCACATAAGACTTACTTGGTTTCAACCAAATGTTTACATAGTAATTTACTTATACAGTAATGAAAATATATCCACTGCATATAAGCAATAAGGAATGTTATTTCAACAAAAATTCATCACTTACATCCCCTGAGAGGGAATAAGACTATAAAAATTGTTCTTCAAACATAATGCCTTTATGCTTTTAAAATTCATCAATAAAATATATCTATAGATTAATAAGGGAGACATTTTTTGTAAGCCATATTTCTGAGATGAAACAGGCATTTTGAAAAGACAAAATCACATTATAAAATTTCAAGATAGTGATGTTTAAAACCAAGGTGCTGAATATCAAATTTCAAAGCATAATAATTTACATAGAGGAAGTAATTCTGAATGTGAAATGCTCAAATGCTAACTGGCAGCACCTATGTAGAGCTGTGCAGATTACAGTAACATTTACAAACATATTTCAATTGATTCTCGAAACAATCTATTAAGTTAGGTATATTAACTCCATGGTACAGATGGGCAAACTGATTCTCAGAACGGTTGAGCAAGATGTCTAAAGTCACAAGCTAGCAGATGTAAGATAATCAAAATGGATCTTCATATGATGCTCTCCAAGGCTGACCTACATGGAAATGTTCCAGGAAGCCTCCCTGAGTACATGAGACGTGTATGTGTGCCCATCATCCAGGACTGGCTGAGGGTGGGACAGTATCGAGACCTGGTTTAGAGTACAGTCTGTCTCTCTCTCATTCATGTAATAAATTAAGGGGCCAGCATGTGGCATGATGGTTAAGGCACTGGACTTCCACCTGGTCAACTAGTAATCAAGTTCCGGGCTGGCAGCTTGAGGCTTGTGCCAGGCATGTGCATGAGTGTGCCCTGGGTCTCCAGAGGAGAATGCAGGACTAGGGACTGTGATGTGGCCATCTCTCTGAGGGACTAATGTCTCACTTTCTTTCTGTCACTCAGTGAACACATACACCCTATAACAAAAATCTCTCTCTAAAAAAAACAAATAAATAAAAAAAATAAAAATAAAAAAATTCTGTTAAAAAAAAAAACTGGGTCTTCAAATGCCAGTATCTTTATATTTCCCCACCTCTAAAAGTTTAAAGTTTAAGTATAGCAACCAAAACAGACACACTGTCTTAATAATTCGGCAATTTTATTAGGATAAGTAGACAAAAGTACTGAAAGACAACAAAAGCTCCATTTCCTACAGACCTTAATCATAAATTTTATAAGGAAACTAACTAAGAAAAAAATTCAGTCAAGAAAATCAGTTCTCGGGAACCAGCAGTTAGCGTAATGGCTATGTCGCTGGACTCCCACGTAGTCGACCGCGGTTCGTGTCCCGGACCCGGTGGCTTAAAACTCACGCCGGGCGCGTGTGCGTGCGTGCCCAAGATCCTGAGAGGAGAATGGAGGAGAAGGGATTGCGGCATGACCATCCCCCCTGGGGGGTGATTTCTTGCTTTCTGTCTCTATGTCTCTCTCTGTCTGTCTGGCGAACGCACGCGCCCTACAGTGAAAATCTCCCCAAAAAAAAAAAAAAAAGAAAATCAGTTCTCAGTTACAGCTTTAATTAAGTCATAGATGTGCATATTATCTGTGAAAGTAAGAGCTTTGTGACTTTGTTTAATCAATTTAGCCCAAGAGTTCATCAACTAAATACATAGCAGTGTGGAGAAAGGAAAGTGTAAATAATTATGTTAATATGTAGGAAGTCATATTTATGTGGTTTATACTGTGATTTCCCTTTACAGATTTTTATCATAAATATAAAAGTCTTCACTATAGGATTTTTTTTCCCCAATCATATTTAGTTGTTTGAGAGTAAGCATGGAAAAGGAAGAAAACAAGAGTCAACCTAGATGAAGTTTGATAAGAGAATATAAGAGCGAGGAATGGAATTAAGGGTATTTGCATAGGGCTTATAATGATATACCATAGAATATAAGTTATACTAGGATAGGCCTAACGAATAGTGGTAAGGTCAATGGATTAGTCTTTGACCTGGATTCAAACTGCAGTTGATGATATGCACAGCTCCCTATGCACGGCACTTAACTACTGTGCTGTGGAGCTAGCCCTACATTTCTTTTTTTTTCCTTTTTCGATTTTTGCCATAGGCCATGTGTGCTCTCTGGAGATGAAAGAAATACAGAGAGACAGAAAGTGAGAAATCATTCCCACCAAGGAAAGCCACATCACAATCCGTTCTCTTTCATTCTTCTCTTGGGATTTTGGGCACCCATACGCACACATGCACCCAGTGTGATTTTCAAGCCATGAGGTCTGGGATTTGAACTTCAGTTGACCATGTGGAAGTCCTACACCTTAATCACAACCCACCTACTGGGTTAGTTCTTAAGTAAGGTTAAAAAATTGTAATGGGGAACCAGAGCAAATAAACCAATGGTGAAACAATGGTGTGCAAGAAAATGAGGTTTCAGGTTCCAGTGGTACAAAGCCCAGAATGTGACCATGGAAATAACTAAGTTGGAGAAAAAAGGTAAACATTGGAGAGGAAGACAAGGAATTTTAGACAGGAAAAGTCAGGGCTTCTCAATTAGAACCTGAATGGCCATCTGCATGGCCATTCAAAGTGACTTAGTATGATGACAGCAATAGAAAACGAGAACATGATGCAAGAGCGTCATTCTTTAGAGAATAAAGCAAAATGAAAGAGACTGATAATGACAGTAAAAAGAGAAAAGATGAGATCTATTTTATAGTCAATAAGCAACTGGGGATCATGATTCAAATTTCAATACTTGTGATTGGGAATATATGCAAACCACAAAAGAGTGAATGAGAAAACCAGCAAATTGTACCATTAAAGAAAGGAAATTTCTATCCAATTCCATGTCTCCTGACTTTTAAGAAGGAAGGCAAGATGGAAACAATACTTTGTGCAATTTATTACCCATCATTTGACATATAGCTAGGACAAATCAGCTTCTATAAGTTCATACAAGATAAAGATTCTATTTCATTACACGTATCAAAGTTACTAGAAGTCTTGAAATTTTTGACCCTAGAGGAACCTCTCTGACCAAAGGGACCCCTTAACACTGTGTGCCCACCCAAACAGGATCAGAGGGCCTAGATTCAAATCCCAGGCAGCCTCCACCCCTAACAAAGCTACATTACTCAATCTACAAATAGTCTCTACCACAAAAGTATGTGTAGACACCATTCACATAGATTCTAGCCAGTGAAAATATACAGAGCCTAAATTACTCACCCAAAACAGAACTTAAGTTAAAGCACATGACACAATTAATACATAGGATATATCTACATGAAATTATCCTTTTCTACAAAAAGGAGCCTATAAAATAGGAAGAAGTGATTGGTCCACCAGATGCCCAGATATCTATGTAGGGAATATGAAATATAAGAAAAACTAAAAAATATGTCACCTCCTAAGGAACACAATAATTCCTAGTAACAGACTACACAAAAAATGAAACCTAAGGGGCCAGTAGGTTGAGTAATGGTTAAGGCACTGGACTCTCGTATAGCCGACCATGATTCGAGTGGTAGACCTGATGTCTCAGGAAATTAAGGATGCCAAATATATTTAACATAAAAATGATCATCTCAAAACCATGTTATAGTTACACTTTAAAAAGTTAAAGAAAATGAAACAACCCTAAAAACAGTGAGAGAAAAACATCAAGTGACATATAAAGAAACTTTTATCAAATTAATAACAGGCTTCTCAGCAGAAACTTTACAGGCCAGAAAGAATGGGGATTCTGAATGTAAATTCATAATTTTTAAGAAAATTGACTTTCAACCAAGAATACACTACACAACAAAGCTATCCTTTAAAATCTAAGGATAAATAAAATCTCTCCCAAACAAAACCTGGGAGAATTAATCAATACTAGACTAGTTCTTTAGGAAATATTGGGTCATCGTTAAAGTCATGATGCATTTTCCTGTTATTCTACACAAAATGTGTCACAAGTTTTCTGACAGCTCAATATCTAAGGGAATTCTGCATCTGAAAGCAAAATAAAAAGACCACCATGAAATCACATAAAGATCTAAAATTCACTAGTAGAGTGATCACACAAATAAGAGAAAGGAAACAAATCATATTACTATGGAAATATGCCAAACTACAAAGATAGTGAATAAAAGAGGAAGAAAAAAAAAAAAAGAACGATCATATTACAACCAACAAAATGACAGGAGTATGTCTACATGTATCAGTAATTACCTTGAATATAAACAGATTGAGCTCCTCAAATGAAAATGTACAGACTGGTTGAACAGATAAGGAAAACAAGACCTCACTACATGCTGCCCATAAGAAATACACCTCATCTTTAAAGACATAATAGATTGAGGGGGTACAATGAGAATAAAAAGATATTTCATACCAGTAGAAATTAAAAATAAGCAGAAATTGCTATACAGAGAGCAGATAAAATAGACTTCAAGCCAAAATTCATTAAAAAAAAGAATGTCATTATATAATGAAAAAGGGATCGATTCAGCAAGAGAGTACAACAATTATAATTATATATGTACCCAATATTAGAGCATCCAAATACACAAAACAAATATGGTTAGACCTAAAGGGAGAGACAAACTGTAATACAATAATAATTGGAAATTTCAATAACCCACTCTCTCTACACAGAAAATCAGCAAAGAGGGACCAGCAGTTGGCGTAATGGCTATGTCACTGGACTCTCAATAGCTGATCGCAGTTTGAATCCTGGACCTGGTGGCTTAAACTCATGCTGGGCACATGTGCGTGCATGCCCAAGATCCTGAGAGGAGAATGAAGGAGAAGGGATTGTGGCATGGCCATCCCATTGGGGAATGATTTCTCACTTTTTGTCTCTTTCTCTATCTCTGTCTTTCTGGCAAGCACACACATCCTATAGCAAAAACCTCTCCAAAAAAAAAAAAAAAAAGAGAAAAGAAAAGAAAAAGAAAATCAGCAAAAAGATGTTAGAGTTCAACTGCACCACGGACTAAATGGACCTGACAAACAAACGTTTAGCAAGCTTCTCACCCAACAGTCCCAAGATACACAGTGGTCTGATTAGCATATAGAACATTCTCTGGAATCAATGACAGTTAGACCCTAGAACAAGCTCAAGAAAAATTTAAAAACAGAAATCAAATCAAGTATCTTCTCCAACCACAATAAAACTAGAAATCAACCTCTGGAAAATGTACGAACACCTGGAAGTTAAACCACATGCTCCTAAATGATTATGAGGTCAAAGAAGTTAACAAAGTAATTTTTTAAATGTTCAAATAAATTAAAATGGAAACAATACATCTCCAAAGTAAAAGCAACACTAAACGTGAAGTTTATAATAAATGCCCACATTAAAACAATGCAAAGATGGTGAATACTGCTAAAAAACCTAATGATGGATCTTTAGAAATTAGAAAAGCAAAAATAAGCTAACTCTAAAAGTAGTAGAAGAAAAAACAAAGATCAGAGCAGAAATAAATAGGATAGAAATTTTTAATATATAAAAGATTATCCATACAAAAAGTTGGATTTTGAAAGAACAAACAATATTGACAACCATTAGCTAGAGTAACTGAGAAAAAAAAGAGAGAAGGCCCAAATAATCAAAATCAGAAACTAAGAAGAATACATTACAACTTATACCACAGAAATACAAGATTAGTAGACCATATAATGAACAATTATGTTCTGGTAGCTAGAAAACTTAGAGAAGAAAGATAAATTCTTGGATAGAAATGACTTGACAAAGTTGAACTTAGAAGAAATAGAAAGCCAATAGACCAATAGGATACAAAGTAATGGCAATGAGGATAAAAATTGTTAAAATGTACATATTACTCATAATGGTCTACAGATTAAAATCAACTCTTATGAAAATATCCATGGTCTTCTTCACAGAAATAGAAAAATTAAATTTGTGTGGAATCACAAAAGGCCCTGACTAACCAAACCAATACTGTAAAACAGGACGAAGTTGGAGGCATCATATATTTCAAGGCCACAATAACCAAAACTGCATGGCTCTCAAACAAAACCAAATAGATCAATGAAACACAACAGACTCTAGAAATAAATTCACAAATGTACATTCAACTGATTTTTTTTAACAAAGTTCCCAAGAATACTCAGTAGGGAAATGATGTTCTACTTAATAAACAGTGCTGGGAAAATTGGACATTCATACACACAAAAAAATCTTTATTATACACAAAATTTAACTCAAAATTGATTAATGACTTAAATGTAAGATACTCAACTATGAAATTACTAAAGGAAAGGTAAAATGCTTCAAGACATTGATCTTGGCAAAGAATTTTAAAATAAGACCTCAAAGCATAGGTGATTATGGAAAAATGGGATTATGTCAAACTAAAATGCTTCTGCCTAGTAAGTGAAGCAATCAACGGAGTAAAGAGACAATCTTTAGAATGGGAGAAAACATTTGCCACTTATACTTCTGACAAGAGATTACTAACCAGAATATATAAGAACTCAACTCACTAGTCCTCACTCTCCAGGAAAAAAAAAAAAAAAAAAAAAAAAAAAAAAAAAAAAAAAAAAAAAAAACCAGAAAAATTCATTAAAAAAATGGACAATTGAACTAAACAGACAGTTCTCGAAAGAAGACATACAAAAGGTCAGCAAGCACATGAAAAAATGTGTATCACTAGTCATCAGGGAAATGTAAATCAGGATCACAATGAGGTATTACCTCTCCCCAGTTAGAGTGGTTATTATCGAAAAATTAAAGAATATGAAGTGCTAGTATAGTTGTGAAAAAGTCAAAACTCTCAGATATTAGTGGGAATGTTAATCAGTACAGCTATTATGGAAACAGGACGGAGTTTCCTCAAAAGACTAAAAACAAAAAACTTTATGATCCAGTAATCCAACTACTGGGTATGTACCCAAGAGAAAGAAAATCAGGATAGCAAAGAGATACATACAAACACATTTGTTGTAGAACTGTTTACCATAGCTAAGGTATGGAGTCTACCTAAGTCTCTAACAACTGAGAAATGAATAAAAAAAATGTGATACACATTTACACACTGGAATATTATTCAGTCACAAAGAAGGATTAAATACAATATCTGAGACAACATAGATGAACCTGGAGGAAACAGTGCTAAATGAAGTAAACTAGGCACTGAAAGACTACTATAAAGTCTTACTCATTAATTGAAACTTGGAGATTTAAGAGCATACAAGAAGAGAGTGTAATAGTGGATACCAGATGTTGGAGAAAGAAGAGGAATGAAGAGAACTTGGTTAACAGACACAAGAATGCAGGTAAATAAGAGGAATAATTCTAGAGTACTACATGGTAGAGTAACAACAGTAACAATTCAATATATACTTCAACATAGTTACAAGAGTGAATTTCGGATGTATAATAATAAAGGATAAAATACTTGAGAGGGTAAATATGTTTACTGCTCCATTTGATCAATCACAATGGATATAAGTTTGGAAAACCATATTACCTCCCATAAATATACACAATGATCATATGCAGATTAGAAATTAAAATAATTTTTTAAATATAAAGTTTATTTTATTTTTGGTAGAGAGTTGCTGAACATTCACGAGAAAAAGAAGCATGTCCACAGGATCTAATCATGCCACAATTCCCTTTTCCTGGCCCTCCAGCTTGTCAGGATCTTGAGCACACACACATGCACCTGGCACGTTTTTAAGTCAAACTCGGTATCTGAATCTGCAGTTGGCTATGTGGCTTCCAGCGCTGCAGTTCAATTTGCTACCAACCAGCTACAGTACTACACTGGGCCAGGACAGTTTTATATGAAGAGAAAAATGAAAATTGAGTTGAAAAATCAGAGATTACATCCTTGGAAGTAAATAATTCTATATTTATGACATCCAGTAAAAAGAAGCAATTATAAAAATTATATTAATATGTCTTTTGGGGGGGATAAATACTCTATTTACAAACAGTTCTAGAAGGATACAAAGAAAAATGTTAATATTAGGAATAGAATGCTTAGCACCTATTTGAGTTAATAAATGAACATGTTAACTATATAAATTGTCAACATTAATCATGTAACTACCTTTTCATACAAATATGTCATATACTTTTTCTTCTATATGTCAATTTAAAAAATGTTAAGAATATAAACAACTTTTCCCCAAAGAGGATACCACGATTCCAGTTATTCTTAGCTTTCCCAAAGCACATTTATTTTGCCACCACGAAGCTGTTAATTAAAGCAGCTACAGGCCAAAACTACAGAGTCTGTTAATTATATTCCTTATTCCTTCCCTCCTTCACCTCACCTTGTTTTATTCACACTGCATATAAACAGCAATTAAAGTACAAATCAAAATGTTACTTGCACATATACATTTCATTATTATATACAATCTGTATGCTTAAAAACATCTGCCTTTGTCAACAATTTACTCTTATTAATCAAGAAAACTAATGAGTATTATATGCAGATTATAGTAAAATAAATACTTCATAAAACACTTTAATGCAGTATTAATGTTTTATTCCAGAAACATTAATATATTGGGATATACAGTAGCTAGAATAGTACAAAAATACAATTTTACATAACATCAAAATGTACAAACTTTTTACTCGAATTATAGAAAAATGACTCATTGTAATGAATGTGTCTAAAATAAAATGTAGATCGAAGCTGTTGGCACAATTCGCATACTAAGTACACTGATTCTAACAAAATGTAACATTTACCTTAAATTTAAACTATCTCAGTAATGTTTTAGGATAGTACAATACCAGAATCTAAGAGATGTCCCATCAGCACTGTATTTTCCTTATCTAAATACGAAAAAATCATTATAGTTAAAAGCAGACAAGACAAAGAAACATTTTCTTTTATATTGCTTATACTAGAGAAGATTGTAAACTTTTAGCCAAGAGATGGATCTCCTGCAACTGCGACTAGCAAATGACACCTACACAAGCCAATAAAATCAATCTCAAAGGTAGGAAAATCAAATGCCCAGAGAATTTAGGAATATAGATCTCCTCTGTATTATAATTTTCCTTTCTTTTCATAGGCCAAACCAAATGTCCCAAGGTTCCTAAAACATTCAGCTGCATGAATAGCTACCGTCCTGGACTTTCAGAACTCCTTTCCCCATCTAGCCCAGCCATACCACAGTCTTATTTAACTTTCTAAAACAAAGAGGACTTCTTCATTCTGTCTTCTCATGCAAATATCTGTCATGGCTGCTTTTTGTTTACCACATTATATATTTATTTATTTTTATCTTGTTAAGGAATTGCAAAGCAAAGAGAGACCTCTCTATCCAAATCTATTTGCTGATTCCCAGCAAATACAAATACAGAGCCAGTCATGCCTGTCTGTATTGCTATTGTCATGCCTTTCAACATGCACTTTTCTCTATCTGGCATGTCATTGTTTCCTCCTGTGTGTTCAATGATTTCCTCCCATCTTCACGTTTAGGTAAGTGACTAAGTACTGAGATTTCTTCTTGGAAATATCATAGGACTTAAATGCATACTCATTCATTAGGGAATTACATGATCTCAAATTATTTCTTATTTTTATATTTTTCCAGAACTCCTAGCATACCGTCAGTATATAGTTGGCTTTCAATAAAGGTTTATTTGTTAAAGCTAAAGTCTACTGTAATACTACCTGGCCTTTGTAGATAATGTTGCCCCTCCTTCAGAACCTGTCTTATGAAGGCATTACACAGATGTTTCAAGAACATAAAAAAAAAAAGGTCTCCTTGAACTTTAAGAGTCTACACATTTTTTCCTAGAAATCATGCTATGTTAAGTTAATGCTTTTTCTTTGTAGATATGTGGTAATAATGTCCACTTCGTCACTGGCTTTTGGAGTTTTAAATATTGCTCTGGAACTAGAGACAACCAGTTTTAAAAACAGTTGCAAGTGAAAGGCCTTTTAAAACAGGCATCTCTGGAAATATTTTAAGTTTCTTGTGCTATGAGTTATACTTGTAGGGAGTTAATGTAGCTATACATGTGATTTACAAAATGAAAACTACAGAGAAAGGCAAAGAACATAGAGAGCTGAATATGATGACTGAAGTCTCTTATATCCCAAAAACAAAGAATTCTGTTAACAGCCCTGTGTCTTTTTGAGGAAGAAGGCAATGAGGGAGAAAATGGATGAAATGCATTAAATTTGTAACACAGAAAGTTCAGTGACACCAAGTTATTCAGAATAAACTGAAGCTCATCCAATGCACAACTGGGCAACAAGAACATTCATGAAAACTATAAAAATTTGCAAGAGAGAATAATATGACCACAATACATTTAAGAGACAAAGTAAAAATGGGAGGATGAAATCATATCACCAGCACATTGTGAAAAATAAACAAACTAGGATTCCATGTTTTTTGTTTTTTTCCAGGAAAGGTCTTCTCTTAAGGGTGAGGGCACATGGGAGGGGGCAGGCTAGGAGATTGAATGTGTCCTAAACCAGTACACAGCAGCACAATCGCTTCTCTTATTCAAATCTTAATGTCCCACAAACCTCAAAAGCCAGCCTGAGTATCTTTCTATCTTCTCTAGTAAATATTTTTGTGAGAAAAGGTGGCAGGACAAATTTTCATTCATATTAAACTTAACAATATTTTTCCTCTAACTAGTAGGACCAGGGTGATGCTATAAACCACTTTTGTCCCACACGGTCTCAGTTCATACCTGCTTACCCAGTACTAATTATTATTAGTGCAAGCTTTCATGATTAAAAGCATCCTGGCTTGGATAATATATTGATGGCCATGTACATGGAATTGAATAGTTTAAAAGTGATCAAGAGATATGGATTGCTAAATAGTAAAAGAAAAAAGTTTTGTAAGGTTGCAGAGAGGAAAAAATTGTCCAAAATCCAGTTTTCAATCCAAACCTCAAGAAACTGTCATACAAATGTATGCATGGCTCAATATAACCCTTCACCAACACATCAAAAGCAGCTTGAAGCACATGTCTCACAGATGGAAGAGTCAGTAAGGTCACCTTTATGTATCAGGAGAGCATATTTTTATAAAGTGCTACAGAATTCATGCCATACAGCAACATGTAGCATTTAGTAAACTACATGCAGATGTGCCATTTTCCAGCTGGTCACTGTTAGAGCTTTTCTCTCTGAATTTAAAGTAGATTTTACCTGGATTTACAGTTTAATCTGGCATCTGCCTAGTCACATCTAATGTAGCCAGAAGGGAAGAAACAATACAGAGAAAACCAAAAATGTAATGTCATGAATACGCACAAACATTTCAGTTATTATAACAAATGTGAATGGTTTAAATTCTATTATTAAAACACAAGAAGTTGGGTCAGTTGGGTCAATGGTGGTTAAGGCAGCTAGATCTCACATGACTGACCATGTATTTTGAGTACCAGACCTGGTGGCTTGAAAAACATGATGCACATGTGTGTATGCCCACCCAAAATCCTAAAGGAGGGAGAGATAGAGGAGAAGGGATTTTGGCCTGGCCATGCCCCCAGGGAATGTTTTCTCACTCTTCCCTTCTCCCTTTCTCTCTCTGTGTTTCTGTCCATTGACCACAAATGCACTCTAGAAAATTAAAAAATAAAGGCATTAAGTCTCAGAATAGCTAGAGTTACATATATAATTAAATGCTACAGAAAGATTAAAACTAGAAGATAAAACAATAGATGAGAGAAATTTAAAAAAGCAAGCATAAATGTTCACATTACAATTAGATATAACAGAATTCAATGTGAAAAACCACAAACAGGAACCAAGAAAGACTGTTTATTTTGACAAAAATTCTTGTCAAACAGCTATATAGTCAGTGTATCACTGGCTGAGATGTTATGCTACCATTGTTTCAAAATTGACAAAGCAGGACCAGTAGGCGGTTTGGTGGTTAAGGTATTGGACTCACACATGGCTGAGGATGGTTTGAGTCCTTGATCTGGTGGCTTGAAAATCATGCCAGGTGTGTGTGCATGTGAGCCTCAAATCTCAAGAGAGTAATGAAGGAGAAAAGGTTGTAGCATGGCTATTCCCTCTTAGAGATGATTTCTCACTTTTCTTTCTCTGTTTCTATCTCTCTGGTGAGTGCACTTTTTAAAAAAAATCTTTTTTAAAAAATAATAAAGCAATGACAAAAACAATGAAAAATTGATCATTTCTCAAGAACTGGAGATGTTAGCACAACTCTCCAAGAAACAAGTCATTCAAGTGTACGAAAATAATTGAGTCATTAGGAGATTTACTTAATTTACAAGCTTTATCTAATCATATATTTGTAAAATAATGTACAAAAGTAAAGAAATTCTTTTCTAACAAAAGTAATATAATTTTTTAAATTATGTGTTAAAATACAACATTTTCTAGGTGATGTTTTCAACTATAAAAACAGAAAATCACACAGGATATACTTTTCCTGAGGTAACAAAAAAATTTTAAATAAAATGTATATAAACTCCTCTAAAATAATTTAACAACTCAGAATTTTTTAAATGTCTAAAGAATCACCAGTTTTAAAAGCAAATAAAAATATTGTTAAAATTACTTAGAAATTATTGACAAAAAGAACCACACGCATCAAAAGTTGTGAGATATTAAAGAACATTTTACGAAGTGCTTCATTTTCAAATCATAGTATTTGCTATATAATATAGAAAATGTATAGCCTTAAATATATATATTAAAAAACTAAAAACTTTTAAAACATTCAATTTAAAGCTTTAGAAAAGCAATCTCATAGATATAGTAAAAGTGGGAGAAATTATAGGAAAAGGAGAAATGTAAAACATGACTGAAACAGAAAATCAAAGAGTAGCTAATTATGGGCGTGCTGAGAAGGAATGGCTGTTGACTTGAGCTGGTTCAGGCCCTTGGCTCACCTGGAGCTCTAGTTCTGCTTCTCCCTGTGAAAGTGCTGTCTGGTGAAGAGGAATCCATGGTGCTCCGAGTCACCAGAAACATGAAAATTAATGCTAAAAATAAGGTGAAAATCAGTATAGCAGGTGCAAAGCGTGTGCTATGGCCACTGCTGCAGACTGTAAGCCAGGGCTGAGGCCAAGAACAGTGCTTGTAGACATTGGAAACAAAGCCGGTGAACAGGCCAAAATGCCTCTGAGATACGAAGCAAAAACATCAGCTACTGGAAAAGTTACTGCTAACAAACTTCCAAAACCTCTGAAAAAGGTGCCTGAGCCTGTGCTTGCTCCTGAGCCTGAACCAGAGCAAGAGCCAGAGCAAGAGCCAGAGCCAGAACCTGAGCCAGTTACAGAAAAATTCTTCACCTGAGCCTATTTTGGTTGATACTTCTTCTTCAAGCCCAATGGAAACATCTGGATGTGCTCCTGCAGAAGAATATCTGTGTCAGGCTTTCTCCGATGTAATTCTTGCAGTGAGTGATGTGGACACAGAAGATGGAACTGATCCAAACCTTTGCCGTGAATATGTGAAAGATAACTGTGCTTATTTGAGATAGCTCGAGGAAGAGCAAGCAGTCAGACCAAAATATCTATTGGTTCGGGAAGTAACTGGAAACATGCGAGCCATCCTAATTGACTGGCTAGTACAGGTTCAAATGAAATTCACATTGCTGCACAAGACCACGTACATGACTGTACTATTGACCGATTCATGCAGAATAATCGTGTGCCCAAGAAGATTCTGCAGCTGGTTGGTGTCACTGCCATGTTTATGGCAAGTAAATATGAGGAAATATATCCCCTAGAAATCAGTGACTTTGCTTTTGTGACTAACAATACTTACACTAAGCATCAAATCAGACCAATGGAAATGAAGATTCTAAGAGCTTTAAACTTTGGTCTGGGTCGTCCTCTTTCCTACCCCTCCACCTTCTTCGGCGAGCATCTAAAGTTGGAGAGGTTGATGTTGAACAACATACTCTGGCCAAGTACCTGATGTAATTAACTATGCTCATCTATGATATGGTACACTTTCCTCCTCCTCAAAATGCAGCAGAGCTTTTCACTTAGCTCTGAAAATTCTTGATAATGGTAAATGGACACCAACTCTCCAGCATTACCTGTCTTAAACTGAAGAATCACTTCTTCCTGTTATGCAACACCTAGCTAAGAATATAGTCATGGTGAATCGTGGGCTTACGAAGCACATGACCATGAAGAATAAGCATGCCACATTTAAGCATGCTAAGATCAGCACTCTAGCACAGATGAATTCTGCACTAGTTCAAGATTTAGCCAAGGCTGTGGTAAAGGGGTAACTTGTAAGTTAGAGTCAGAGTATTACACCTGCAAATGAAATTGGCACCATGTGCCATCTGTACCTATTACCTTACATTTACTTTTAATAAAGTTTATGGACCTTTAAAAAAAAAGAGTAACTAATTATAGAAGTAAAGTTTTCTTTTAAAATGATACATGAAATATTCATTTTAAGACCCACCAAGAAAAATTCAGTAACAAGCATTCATAATTACAGTGTAGACGTAAATAAAACATATATTGGCAAATAATTATTAAACTTATTTGCCAGTAATTCTAAAAATTTAAGTTAAAAGGTATGCCAGGCATGTGTGTATGCATGCCCCAAATCTCACAACAAAATGAAGAAATGGAGAAGAAATTGCATTATGACCAGGCCCTAGTGGGGGATGATTTTTCCCTCTCCCTCTGTCATGCATCCTCTGGCAATTTAAAAAATAAACAACAACAAAAAAGATCATTGTGTTATCTAATGATCCTGAATATATAAACAGGTAGATAAAGTCTTACACACTTCCATAAAGCTAAAATAAGCCTGAGACCACATCCAGATAAAGAGAAATAACATAAAATTTAGAAAGACGTGGTTCTATTTTTCTTACAGAATTACAAACTGAAATAATAAATCACAGAAATCAAAGTAATATACTTGAATGTGGTGATGATTAAATCACTGTAATCCATTTGTTAAATATCAGAATTATGTACTATAATGGTTAATTATAGTGTATGTAAACTATACTTTTCAATTTTAAAACTTACTTAAAATTCATATGTGTAAATATAGTAATATATCAAAAATTATTGTATCACTATTAAATAGGGGTTAGCTCAAAAATACAATTATTCAACATTACAAAATTTATAATGGAGTTTCTTAAATTAACTAAAGAAAGTGGTACAAAAGAATCCATATTAATTGGCAAGATAATTCTGCATAACCCAGAAAAAATAACCCAATTGACATGAAAAAATTTCTCCTAGAAACTTAAAAAAAATTAATTATGAAATGTTAGGAGCATTTTCATTTATATTAGAACTTAAATGAGAATGCCACTGTTAGTGTTACACTACACAACACTGAATTCTGTCCTAGTCAATATAATAGGAATACAATTAATTCACTTAAATATTGTAAAATGAGACAAAGCTCTGATTAATTCTAGACAATATTGTAGTTTACAAAAAGTAAAATAGTAACAGAGAAAAATTTATAGTCAAAAAAGAATCCAGAGTAGCTAGACACAAGAACATTAAAATACAATATTTAATAACATCCCTATATGCCAAGTTAAAATTTTAATGAAACAAACATTATATTCACAATAGCGAGAGAAACTAATAAATACTTAGAAATAAATATAAAAAAGTGCAGTCAATGTATAAAATTCTGAAGAAACTATAAAGAAGATACAAATAAAAAAAAGAGTGTGTTGTTAGTGGATAATAAAACTTAGTATTAGGAAAAATGTGTGGATTCCCTAAATTATCAAATCAAATAAAACAACAAAAGAATGATTTTTAGAACTTAAAGTAATTTCTAGGTTCATCTGATGGGAACAATATCCATTATTCAGAAATCTAGGAAATTTCTAAAAGAAAAGAGCAATAAGGGGTAGCAGTCTCTCTAAATATCAGGCTATATTAGTTAAGAATAATTTATTAATATTTTTGTCTTTTTCATAATAGTCAGTCTAATTGTGGTAAAGAACATCTCATTGTGGTTACCAAAGACGGGAGAAGGTAGGGGAGCAGAGGGGAGACAGAGAGAGATTGATCAGTGAGTATGAAGTTATGGTCAGTTGGGAGAAATAAGTCCTGATGTTTTGTTGCACAGCAGAATGACTACGGTGATCAAATTGTATTGTATTTCAAAATAGCCAAAAGAGGATTTTGAATGTTCTTAAAAGAAATGATAA
This sequence comes from Tupaia belangeri chinensis, assembly GCF_000334495.1. Lineage (NCBI taxonomy): Eukaryota > Metazoa > Chordata > Mammalia > Scandentia > Tupaiidae > Tupaia > Tupaia belangeri. The sequence goes on from NW_006159565.1 coordinate 7,257,249, forward strand.
ATGGTACCAGCAGATGGCATAATGGTTACATTGCTGGACTCCCACATAGTCGACTGCAGTTTGAGTCCTGGATTTGGTGGCTTGAAATTTATGCTGGGCATGTGTACATGAATACCCAAAATCCCAAGAGAAGACTGGAGAAGGGACTATGGTGTGGCCAACCCCCTTGGGGAGTGATTTCCTACTTTCTGTCTCTTTGTCTCTCTGTCTCTCCAGTGAGCACACACACCCTATAGTAAATAACTCTCTTAAAAAAGAAGAAAAAGAGAATGATAAGTGAGGTGATGGATATGCTTGGATACTTTAATTTTATTCTTAAGCAACATATACATGTATTGAAACATTATACTGTACTCCATAAATATGTACAATTATCAGAGCTTAATTATGTCCAAAAAGTCATGACATATTTTTGTTATTCTATGCAAAAATGTGTCATGACTTTTCTAACAACCCAATAAAAAACAAAATTAAAAAAATAATTTGTATCTAGACTTGATATAGGAACAACAACCAATGTCACAGAACAATAACTTCCAAAATAAGCCCCAATAGGTAGGAATTTCTGTATGTGATAAATGTAACATTTCAAAACACTGGGGCAAAGATGGACCTTATAATCATTAACTAACTTCTGTATGTGTGTGGGGGGGACACTGTGAAGCAACATATGTAGCAATTAAAACTATGCAGATCAAGGATATTTTGAGGAACTCAAAGTGTTTAAAATTTCATCAAGTCACCATTTGCATTTTCAATGGGTTAACCACAGAGAAAGGCAAATTGTCATTCCATGTGCACAGTTTGAAGTAAGCATTTCTCATTTCTCTTGGTCTTTTGATATTGAAACTAGTACTTGAATTTTCTACTGTTCTAGCAGAAAGTATTCATTCCTAGTGCCATTTGTTTAAACACACTTTTTTTTTTTTAATGCCAGAGGGTGCATACATAGACATGCACAAGAGAGACAGCAACTCCCAGTCTCCCAGTGGGGCCTAGTCATGCCACAATCCTTCTTCCTCTATCCCATCAAGATCCTGACCAGAAGCACACATGTGCCCAGCAAGTCTCTGCTAGAGCTGGGATTCAAACCAAGGTCAGTCACATGAAATCCAGTTTCCTTTGCACAACGCTCAACAGCTGTGCTATGGTCCAGCACAATACAACTTTCCTTTTGCATCCCTTTACATGGCACCCTTGAAGAAAGATGCTACTGATTAGATCGTCTCACCTAGAAGATTCTGAGAAAGACTGTAAGGGATCCAGTTGCTCAAAGAATGCAAACACCACTGTCAGAGTTAACTATTAAAATACACTCACCTGCACACACACACACACCTAATTGTATCTCATCAACCTTTAACCCAAGTCTTCAGAATATTTTTACTTAGTAGAATAAAAATATTAGGTTGTGGAAAAAGTCATGATGTATTTTTTTCTACGCAAAAATGTGCCATGACTTTTTCAAGAACCCAGGATCTGTACTATCTGTTCTTCCTTCACAAATTCACATTTCTCTTTTGGCAACCAACCCACGAATCTTTCCCAGTGTTTCCAGGGAACCATATCTGCCTTGTTTGTTTACTATTAGCAGTAGTTAGCTGTGCAAATGTTACAATAGTTTGTGACTGAAGGACTAATTCTACAATGTCATATACACATATGTAACATTATATATATTTCTAAATAGGTAGCTATATAATTATATGTAAAACAAGGCATTCCACTAAAACTCTTTAGTATTCTTTTTTTAAATTATTTTATTTAATTTCATTCATTCATTCATTCATTTTAATTTGACCAGAGAGACACAGAAAGAGAGAGAGAGGAAAGTGAGAAAGCAAGCCACCAGGTCTGGGACTCAAACCATGGTCGGCCATGTGGGAGTGTCCAGCGCCTTAACCACCACACCACTTGCCAGTCCCAAAACTCTTTAGTATTCTTGCTAGTACATTCTCTGCGACTTTCAGTTTAACCTACTCTTACACTTTACACAAATTTTTGGATTTGAGGTTATGTCAGTGACACAGGGTAACTGTAATTTGGGAGGTATCAGCATGCCATAATTTTTATGTATTCTAAAACCTCCACCTAAAAGCACACATGGTAATTTAAAAGCAATATGCTTTCATGCATACCAAGCTCCAAGTCAAACCTGCAAGATTCCTTTCTATTAGACTGCTTTTCCTATGTAAAAATTCTGGAAAGAACATGTCCACTTCAGCATCAAGCAGTTCCCTTACTCCAGACAGAACCTGGCTTCTCTGCTGAGGATGGAGTGACAAATGAAACTGTGATCCTTAGCTATAATGACTCGAGGCTACGATTAGGTGACTGGCACCTCCAATTTCCTGTAGAACCTTAGGCCAACTAATTGAAAAAAAAGCTTTGTTCCCAAAGGCTTAGTTAATTATAAAATTAGAGAATTTCAGAGTTGGAAGAAACCTTATGGAGGAATGATGTATCATTCATGTAATTATGCAATGCTTTATTCAACAGGTATTAACTTGTATAGAATTGACAACTTTTAATTCAGGCTTTTTCATTAAGGTTCACTGGATTGCTAGGCATTATCATTCTAAGTCATTTAAAAACTCTTTTTAATTAATCAGTTTTAAGGCTGCAAATTAGTTGACTTTATTATTTTTTAACCTTCAATTTTTTATTTTAAATGTATTTTATATTTATTCACTGAATATTATTACAGCATACAAAATGAGCTTTCTCAACCAGAATACACTATATATTGGCTAAAAGATATTACCATGCATGCTATGTTCAACAAATAATTTTCCACTTCTTGTTTCTTATATACTTTACTTCTCTCCTCTCCCTCTCACCCTCTGCCATTTCCCACCCTCTTCACACACTGTCTCTGGTATTCACAGTTGCTTTCCATGTTTTCCCCCCATTTTATTGATTCACAAAGATCTTAATTAAACTAAATACTTTCAATAGTAAGTACAGCTGCTATAAATATATCTATGAACACATGTTTGACTTTAGGCATAAAACTCAGTGAGCAGAATGAACATACTATAAAGTGGCACCTAGCTGAGGCTATATAGCTACTGCAATCATTAAATAAGTACTTTTTTTTATTTTTTGCTTGTTTTTATGTACTTTTTTTAATTTCAAGAAAAGCAGTTTTAGATCTAATAAGTCAAAATTTTAAAAATGTTAAGAAAAATTTGCTTAAGATTTAAAGCCCCGAAAAAAACTAGGATTCTGTTCAAACAATAAGTACATTTGAAAGCTCTTACTAGGCTCAATGTATTTTTATGAAGGAAGGTAAAAAGACACATACTATTTCTAAAAGATTTATCATTCTTCTCATATACACTGAATGTTTGTGTCCCCCCAAAATTTGTATGTTTTGAAGCCTTAAAGCGATGGCATTTCGGAGTGGGGTCTTTGGCAGGTACCTTGGTAGTGAAAGTGGAGCCTGCTTGATATGATTAGGTTATTTTAAAGAAAAAGAAAGCCAGTGTTTCTCTTTGCCATGTGAGGATATGGCAAAAAAATGGCCAGGTGGGGACCAGCAGTTGGCATAATGGCTATGTTGCTGGACTCCCATGTAGTGGACCGCAATTTGAGTTTCAGACCCAATGACTTAAACTCAAGCCAGGCACATGTGCATGTGTGCCCAAGATCCCGAGGGGAGAATGGAGGAGAAGGGATTGTGGTTTGGCCATCCTCCTGGAGGCTTATTTCTCCCTTTCTGTCTCTCTGTCTCTGTCTTTCTGGTGAGCACACACATCCTATACCAAAAACTCTCTCCAAAAAAGGAAGATAACTGTGTGTAAACCAGGAATAGGGCCCTTACCAAGAGACAAACTGGCCTGCACTTTGATCTTGCACTTCCCTACCTCCAGACCTATGAAAAATAAATGTTTAAACTATCCTGCTCACAGGATATTTGCCATAGTAACTCTATCTGAAACACACCAAAATGTACTATGTTTTAACTTAAAATAGCTTGATTTTAATATTAGTACTCTTTTCGTTAGACAGAGTTTTACCATGCCATGATGTTCTTGTCTCAGCCTCCCATCTGGGATAACAGGTGCATGCCACCAGGTCCAGCTCTTTTTTTAGATAGGGTCTCACCATTTTGCTCAAGCCAGTCTCAAACTCACAGTCCTCATGCATTAGCCTCCTAAGTCACTAGAATTTTAGGAGCATGCCATGACACCAGGCTTTAAGTTGGACTGCAAATCCAGCTGGGGCTTTGCATGTGGTCCCAGCCTGCAAAGCACAGCTTCTTAGCACAGCATGGTACTGTGGCTGAGCCTAATATCAGTACTTCTAAAGTGAGTTTAATTTATAGAAGGAAGCTTTAATTATCTCCACATGTCCTATAGATGGAAGAACAAATGTGTAAACAAAACGGGCCTGGGTAAATGAGGTGCTTGCAGGAAATCTGGGCTGACTTGAGTTTGCTGAACAGAAAAACACTTAATGGAAGTAGAATATTTCACTAGTATATAATGCAATGGGAATAGGCAGAAGGTGTGTGAAATAAGAAATGAAATTTAATTCTTGATAGCATTCGTTAGAGAAAGGAAGAAGAGCAGAAAAAATAGGACACCCCAATGCCAGGTGATACAAATGCAAAGAAAGCTGGTTCTTTGGAAGATTGATCTTGTCTTCTGGTAATTGCCTCTGAATGATAAAAGAAAGAGTGCAAAGTGTCCATGCATGCAGCTCCTCTCAGATATGTTCATGTTACCTTTCTTGCCTTCTCCATAGAAATCATGTTAGAATAAGGTATTCTATTTGCATTTGTCTGTATCTTACTATTCATCTGTACTTTTTTAAATGAATTTTGTACCATGGATATGAATAAATGCTTTATATACATTATATCCAGTATTTTAAACCACCTTGTAAGACAGATCTTAATAGTCCCATTTCACAGATAAGTACTGAATTGGAGAGATTACATTGCTGATCTAACATCACTATCTTAATTTATGCTCCCTTGAGATGAGAGCCTGAGACAGGACTTAAATATGGGGAGTTTATTCAGGAGATGATGTCAGGAAGCAGATTGAGGTTATGAGAAAGATGAAAGAGGGAAGGTCAGGCCAATAAAAGGGTCTATTACTGAGGCTACTGCTATAGTCAACTAGGGCTCAAATCCATTGAGACCTCCTAGGAAGAGTACAGATGCCTCCCAAGACAGCCCACCTAGACAGCAAGAGTTTGGAGAGTTTATCCAGGGTTCCTGACCTTGTTGGTTGACAGTTGTCTTTGGGGTATTAATGCCCCATGCTTCTGGCCACCACTACTAGTATGTCAGTGAGGAGCTCTAGCAGCACAGAGAAAGGAAGTAGGCAGAAAGATGAAAGACATGCTCATGCTTGAAGCGGAATGCTAGTAGTTTGAGATAAATTTGAGTGTGCACAGAATAGTTCACTGCATTTGTTTCTTAACTCAAAGAGAAGCCAAGGGGAGGTGCCACAAGACATCAGAGTTATTTGCTATAGTCACATAGGACCTCAGTTCCGGAGCCTGGAAATAAACCCAAACTATGGAGTTTCATCACCCATTTACATAACTCCCATGTACTCAACAGTATGCACTTGGATAAAAGAGACAGGAAGAAAAGACTGAGTTCAATTCTGACACATTTTGCTTCATGGGTATGCCCTAGACTGAGTGTGATTTTGAGAAATGACTTCTGAGTGCCTTTTATTATATGAGGATCTCATGGCAAAGAATGTCATTATAATATTCAGTCATGTATGTTTTCAAACACCTGGTGCTCACCTGAAGAAATGTAAATATGCTCTAATGCTGTAGGTAAAAAAAAAAAAATGGCTGTGTGGTCCTTATTAATATTTTTAGCTATATTTATTTTATGGGCAACAGAATATGTAATTATCCTGAATTGGGACCCTAATGGTAAAGTGCTTAACTTTCCAGGATACACAAATCACATCACACTACAGCAGCATCATTTCCTCTCTGCAAAATCTTTCCCATTTCATTTAATACTATGCCAGTGCTACTGAGTTATCATATGGTTTTAATCTATACAGTGTTTTCTGTAGAGTCTGGAGCAGATGTGTGGTATGGGCACTGATCAAAACAGTAGGGTAAGCTGCTGGGAGAACATCGAGAAGAAAACTTGAGGTGGCCAACTCAGAAGGATAATGCAGATAGGAGACACAAGAGCAGAACCACAGACAACTTGGGACTCAGGATCTCTTCTGGCATTCCAGATTTTGGAGAAAAGTGTTACCTATTATAGTTCAATAAAAGTAACGTATTAAATAGAAAATGAGTGTGATTTTAAAACACACCCAAGAGAAAAGGAAGCACATACCAAAATATGGCTACTGTGATTTTCTTCTACCTGTCTCAGTTTAGATTAAATAAAAAAGTAAAACCAAAGGAAGTCTTGCACACAGGTAGTTTGTTTGGGAAAGTAATTCCCAAGTAACTGGAACAGGAGTTGAAGGGAGTGGGAAGTGTGAAACAGAAAGGGGGAAGTCAATCCGAGGATGTGTAACTTAGCTGGTGACTAACGTGTACAATTACTGTTCATTCTCACTTGGAACTCTCTCAGAGAATGGACAGAACACACTTCAGAACTGTCCTCCTGAAACACAAAGAAAAGGAGCATTGTATCACTTGCTCCTATCCCATATTGGAAAAAGACTGAATCAGGTATGTGAATGCACTGACTAATTGAATCTCAAGAGAAACAGTTGGTAAGCACCAGAGCAGAAAACATATTGTAGTCTGAGATACAGCTAAGGTGAAGAGTTATCAATTATATCTTTGTTCAGCTGAGGTAGCAGTAGTGGATGAAGCAGAAAAGTGGGCTGAGAAGACATGAGATGGGGATAAAGCATGTCTAACATTCACATTAAAATAAATTCTGGGGACCAGCAGTTAACGTAATGGCTATGTTGCTGGATTCCCATGTAGTCAACCGTGGTTCGAGTCCTGGACCCGGTGACTTAAACTCACGCCAGGCACATGTGTGTGTGTGCCCAAGATCCTGATAGGAGAATGGAGGAGAAGGGATTGCAGTGTGCCCATCCCCACTGGGGGGTGATTTATCGCTTTCTGTCTCTCTCTCTCTGTCTGGCGAGCGCACACCCCCTGTAGCAAAAACCTCTCCAAAAAATAAATAAATAAATTCTGTCCACCAAAGTATATAGAACATAAAACAGGGTGACCAAATTATACACACTTAAGTAATGTAAAAATAATATAAACCCTGAATTATGGAATTTTACAATGCATAAAAGGATATTTTTAAATAGAAAATCTATCCAAGAATTCTTTTTCTTTCATCCTTTTACTTTTTAAAGGGTTTTGCCATAGGACACATGCACTTGCTAGAGAGAGACAGTGAGAGGAAAAGTGAGAACTCACTCTCAAGAGAGATGACCACACCACAGTCTCTTTTCCTCCTTTCGCCTTCTGGGATTTGGGGCAGGCATGCACACATGCCTGGTGTGATATTCTTTTATTTTAAAAAATTTATTATTGTATACATTCAATTGCTATACATCTTTTAGCTTATAAAGAGAATTTACCCAACATGAAATACACATCAGACCAGACCCGTTGAGAATACTATATACATTATCATCAATAGGTAATAAACCATTTCTGTGTCCCATGTCTTACCTCTCTATTTTGTCTCCCTGATTTCCTTCCCAACACTCCTTTGAGAGATTTTTGCTGCACTTGCTAGAGAGTCGCCAGAAAGACAGAGAGATACAGAGAGACAGAAAGCGAAAAATCACCTCCCAGGGAGGATGGTCACGCCACAATCCCTTCTCCTCCATTCTCCTCTTGGGATCTTGGGAACATATGCACACAAGCCCGGTGTGAGTTTAAGCCACCAGGTCCAGGACTCAAACCACGGTCAGTTACATGGGAGTTCAGGGACATAGTCATTATGCTAACTGCTGATCCCTCCTTCCCAACACTCCTTACCTCTCCCACCCTCCCTCCATGCTGTCTCCAGTGTCTATAACAATTTTCAATGATTTCATGTCCTCCAATTTTTCACTCTTTACCATAGAGTGCAGATGTTTGGTATACTCTTAAGTGGAGGCGTATAATGTCTCTCTTTCATAGCCTGATTTGCTTCACTTAGCAATAAAAATTCCATATTTGTCCACTTTCTATCAAATGCCAGGTGTTTGTTTTTTTTTGTTGTTTTGTTTTGTTTTGTTTTTTATGGCTGAATAGTATTCTATGGAATATATGGGCCACACTTCTTCAATCCATTCATCTGTTCATGGACATTTGAGTTGGTTCTATGCCTTAGCAGTCATGAGTAATTCTGTAATAAACATAAATGTACAAACACTTTTCTAACTGAGAATTCCCTTGACTGAGTCTTCTCCTGTCCTTTGGGTAGATACCCAGAAGTGGGATTGCTAGATCAAATGGTAATTCTATTTGTAGATGTTTGAGGAGCCTCCATATTGTTTTCCACAGTGGCTGGACCAATGTACATTCCCACCAACAGTGTAGGAGAGTTCCCCTTTCAACACCACCCTGCCAACATTTATCATTTTTCATATTTTTAATCTTTGCCATTCTGACAGGAGTTGGGTGTTATCTCATTGTGGTTTTAATCTGAATCTCCTATATGATGAAGATATTGAGCATTTTTTCATGTTTTTTGGTTGCTCATATGTCTTTCTTAGAGAGTTGTTTGTTCAGCTCATTTTCTCTTATTTCAGTTGGATTAATGTTTTTTTTTCAGGTAAGCTGCTTGAGTTCCCTATGTATTCTATTTATCAATCTATTTATCTGAGGCATAGTTAAAAAAAAAATTCTCCCATTCCAAGTATTGTCAATTCACACTAATTACTGCGCCTTTTGCTGTGCAGAAACTTTTTAATCGGATGTAATCTCACATTTCTACCTAGTGTGATTTTTCAAAACACCAAGTCCAGGATTTGAATTGCAGTCCACCATGTGGGAGTCCAGAGCCTAAATCACTATGCCATCTGCTGGCCACCTAACCTAGCTTTTGAATTAAAGAAGTCATGCTACAAGGTATTTATTTTAGTAAGGTCAAGAAAAATAAACAACACAATGAAAGAAGAAATAGTGAATGTTTAAATCACTTGTTTTTAACTTCAGATACACATTAGAACTATATAGAAAGCTTTTAAAAAACTACAGAAGCTCAAATCTCATAATTAGAGATTCTGGTTTGATTGGCTTAGTGTGCCAAGATCTAAGGACTTTTTAAAGTACCTCAGGTAATTCTTTTTTTTTTTTTTAATAGAGGTTTTTGCCTTAAGGTGTGTGCCCTCACCAGAGAGAGAAGGAAACAGAGACAGTGAGAGGGAAAGTGAGAAATCACCCCCTCCAGGGGAAGGCCACACAGCAATCCATTCTCCTCCTGGGATCTTGGGCATGTATACACATGTGACCGGTGTGATTTTTCAAGTCACTGGGTCCAGTACTTGAACTGTGATCAGCCCTGTGGGAGTCCAGCGATGCAATCATTATGCCATCTGCTGACCCCATCCCCAGGTAATTCTAACGTGCAGCCAATATTCAGGAATGGCAACTTAAGTAAATCACAAGTCAATAAAACCAAGAATGTAAAGCCAAGTCCAAGTAGGATGTAGAATCCTAAATGTTTTTTTCTCTAATTCAAATATTTAGATCTTATGTGTCTGTTGAGAATGTCTATACTGCCATTGTTTTGGATTTCCAAAGGGGTCTCCAGTGCAAGATTCACAACATCAGTCTTTTCAAACTGCTCACAGGTAGACTGGTAGTTATTCATTTTATTCTCACAATGGACTGACAGGTGAGCAGAGGATCAGTTTAACTTTTTAAATGTGTTCTGTAGAGATAAAGCTCTGCAATGACTGACTGAATAAATAAATTCATTGATAATAAATGAGGCAATCTGCTTCTGGATGTTTGCCCTCAAAGTATGCATTACTAAGTAAGCTTGAGGTCATTAAAATGTGAAAACAGTAAAAGAACACTGACAAAGGAACATATGTCTACTGAGTGTTTGACTGGTGCAAGTTGTTAGTTTCAAGTTTTCTTTCTTTTGCAGAAAAGTAGGACATAAGGTCAGGACTAACTCATTTTCTTTTTCAACTATAATGCAGCCATCAGTACTTTGACCTGACCATCCTCTTAGGAGAAGTCAGGGTTTCACCATCATGTGTTTCCAAAGCACAATCCAGGACATGACTGTCTCCTTATATTATCACCATAAGTGTCTTGAAATACAAAATGAAGATACAACAGATAATATCCAATTTTTGCTTGAGAGTTGCAAGTAACATTTTTTTTAAATAAAAATGATAATACTAGCTTTTGGTATTTTTTCAAGCAAAGGGAGAAAAAAAGTAAATCCTATTTACCAAGAAGAGAGATGGAGTAACCAAGATAATGGAATAATGCAGTTAGAGGCACTGCATATTACATGTGCATAAATTTCCAGTTTTCAAAAACTTAAAACACACTGAACTACTCTTGGTGCTAAAACTACTCAGGGATGATCAGGATTTTGCTGAGCAATTAAGTTCATCATTGCAACCATCTGCCACCAATACAATATGGTCAATTTTCTTCCAAACTGGCTCACATCTATGTAACTGAGTTAGCCTTTTCAACTAGATTATCTAGACTTACATGTCTTTTTTTTTTTTTTTTTTTTTTTTAAAGAAAGACTTCTAATCAACCTGCTTTGAAAAATTCCTCTTAGCAGCAAGGCACTTAATTATCTTGCTAACCTTTTGTTCAGTTGCTTTGCAAATAATGACATGAAACATTCCGTCTTTTTACTTCCAAGCTTTTCTTCTTCTTGATTAGATTCTACTTAAATAGCATCATGTTCCTTCAAATTCCTTCAAGATGAGGGATTTTCTCTAATCACCTGAAACCTGCTGGTCTGCCTCTTTAGCATCCTGAGATATCTCATTCAATGAGCTTAAATCAACAATGCAACTACTTACTCCTAATAGACTGAGTACATTAATTTTCATCTCTTTATCAAGCGTTTATATTCAAGTATACAAAGTAAAGTAGATTTGGAAATACAGGATGACTGCAATACATTAAAACAGGCTTCCCTCCCTTTGACCAAGTTTTAAAATATACTTTACATAAAAAGAAAGTTAATATAATCTAATTAGATATTTGCAAGAAAAACAAAACCATTTAAAATAAAATGTGATAACAAAAAATTATTAACCAAATATTGAAATTATTTTCCCATGAAACACACAAAGAGCAAGTATTAAACATGTATTTTAAAACTGTAAGATATCATTTGCACCTGTTACATAAAGATTGAGTATAAGAATAGAATACAGTTGTTTCCTAAGGATGGAGGAAGAATGGGTTATATTTTTTTCATATAGGCCAATAATGTAAATTAAGAGAGGATTAAATTTGGGGCCAGCAGGTGGCATAGTGGTTAAGGTACTAGATTTCCACATGGCCAATTGTGGTTTGATTCCAGAACCTGGCAGCTTGGGAATTATGTAAAGTGTGTGTACCTCTGTGCCAAAAATTCCTAAAGGAGAATGGAGAAGGGATTGCAACATGGCCATTCCCCCAGGATTAATTTCTTTCTCTATCTCCTCTCCTCT
>NW_006159565.1:7268874-7305837 GCF_000334495.1 Tupaia belangeri chinensis
CCTTCTCTCCTCCTCTCTCCCTCAGGAGAGTGCACATACCTTATGGCAAAAACCTAAAGAAGAAAAAAAAAAAAAAAGATGAAATTGTAAAAAGTAGGGGTTATAACTTTTAGCTAGCAACAGCCTAAAAAAATGCAACCATAAAATGTGCAAGTATTTCCAAGAAATTAGAATATTTAGGCTCAAAAAGGTCTAAAGAAGAAAAAGGGAATTAGGTAAAACAACTGAACAGCTATGTAAACCAACCATACACTCCTCTCTATAAAACTACAAAGCTGTAGAAAAGTAATTAATTATCCACATATAGTCCATATCTAGCTGAAGTTGCAGTGAATGTATCTTCAGCTAATACAAGTTTTTTGCTTTATTCTGAAGCACTATATGCACACTTAGAAAGAAATTGAATGGCTGGTGACTGAATACATCTAACACTGGGTCATAGTATTTTTAGAGTTCTGGCTGAACAAAGAAAGATAAAGGCATGTATATAAAGCATGTGTCTTTATTAAACCAAATTATTATTATGACCAAATATCAGATGGATTTAATTATGAGCAGTTTGACTTATTTGACATTATATTCTAGATTAATTTTAATGGAAAGATAAATTTACCTGAATTTTTGTTGTTGTTGTTAAAAAAGCAAGTCAATATTTAAATCAATAGGATTCATTAAGGAAGACATTACATGATAGCAAAGAATACTTTCCTGAGAGGCAGACTCTGAATAGAAACAATCACTGGATTATCAATCTCTAAATTAAATACTAAAAATATCTGCCTCTGATTTATAAATAAATCTAAAACACAAGTTTCTTTTTCTCTGAATGTATACAGCCTCCAAAACAACTCCCTTTTTCCTGAATACTTTACATGTTAATTTTTTCAAATGCATTTAAAAACTCAGAAACATTTTATCAAGAATAACAGAATATTCTAAATCACATTAAGTATAAAGATTAAATTTTTTAAAATTTTCCCTCAGATTATTAAAAAAATATATAGCATATAAAAGGCACATTATGGAGGAAAGTTTGAAAATTAGACAACAATTAAGGCATTTAAAATAACCATATAAAACATTTCTGTAAGAATGTATTTAAATCTGCACTAATCTTCTCCCCCAATTTGTGAGGGGGAAAAAAGAAATCTGCTACTGATAATAACACACATACAACTTTTAAAAATGCAGACAATTCAGTGCCAGTAAATCTCCTGGTTAAGGTGATGGACTCCCAAGTGGCCAACTGTGGTTTGAGTCCTGGACTCAGCAACTTGGAACTCACACCAGGTGTGTGTGCATGCATGTTCAACATCCCAATAGGAGAACAGAGGAGAAAGGACTGAGGCATAGCCATCCCTCCTGAGGGATGATTTCTTGTTTTCTGTCTCTCTCTCTCTCTCTCTCTCTCTGGCAAGCGCACGTATCTTATAGTAAAAACCTCTCTCTCTCTCTCTTTCACACACACACACACACACACACAATTTTATTCCTTTATTTTATTTTAAGGTTTTGCCATAGGGAGCATGGGCTTGCTGGAGAAAGGCAGAGAGAAAAAGTAAGAGGCAAAGTGAGAAATCATCTCGCAAGGGCGTGTCTATTCTATTATCCCTCCCGGGATTGTGGGCACTCATGGACACTCACCCAGCATGATTTTCAAGTGCCAGGTCCTGGACTCAAACCAGTCGACCATGTGGAAGACCAGCGCCTTTACTACTAAACCACCTGCTGGTCCTTCTATTTCCCTTTAAAAGATCCTTTAAAAATCCGTGCCAATTTCTGAATACATAAAATTTTAAGAAAAGAGAAATTAAAAAATAGGGACTAGAAGCTGGAGCAATGGCTATGTTGCTGGACTCCCATGTAGTCAACTGCAGTTTGAGTCCCAGACCTGGTGACTTACACTCACACCGGGCACATGTGCATAGGTGCCCAAGGTCCTGAGAGGAGAATGGTGGAGAAGGGATTGCGTTGTGGCCATTCCCCCAGGGTGTGGGGGGGGTGATTTCTCGCTTTCTGTCTCTCTGTCTCTGTCTTTTTGGTGAGCACATGCACCCTATAGCAAAAACCTCTCCAACAACAACAATAATAATAATAATAATAATAATAAAACAAGTTGTCCTGTAGAAGTCCTGGATTCCGGATCTAGCACTATAGCAAGTCTGCTTGAAAAGAAAATCAGTTACGACACTCAGCCTGAGTGTTCTCATCTTATACTGATGAAACGAACATCTGTCTTCTTCCTTTCTAGATATATAAGTTTAAGTCAAGGGATGATTTTCCCAATCACAACTCCAAACTATTCCTTATACGGTTCCAAAAGCTAAGTTCTAAAGTCTTAATTATAAGGTTAGGTTTAAAATAAAATTATCATTTTAATCCCTTTTTCATTTAATATAGGCAGACGCCAGAATTAAAAGAAGATCAAAGTTTTGAAGCAGATGCTTTACAAGTTCAGGAAAAGTAACCCTCAAAATTATTATTGATGAACACATATGCAAATATTAAACAAAACTTTTTTTAAAGGTTGACCACATTATTTAAAAATTGTATGTGTATTTTTGGATCTCATTAATAGGCTACTTGGATATAGCATTTTAGAAGTTGGAAATCTCTTTCTCTCTTGATATTTATATCCTCAAAATTTGGTCATCCAGTGTTCTTAGTCTGAAAAACACTGTCTTAGGGCCCAGCGCCATGGGCAGCCTTCATGAGCTGCTCAAGAGAATCCAGAGCCTATGTGGTAACTGAGATTTGAATCCCCAGCCTGGTTAGCCTTAGACCCCCTGGGAACATACACCACTGCCAAAGATCCAATTACCTGGAGGCAAGGAAGAAGAGGATCATGGTGACCAGATGTTGTATAGGGCTTTTAACTCTCTCTCTCTGCTTCCTGCACACACATATCCTCTGTTATAAATAAGGGGGGGGATGGTTTAAACCATTATCTTAAACAGTATCTGTTCATTGATAAAGAGGGAGTAGCAGAGCCTATCATCTAATAATCATGCCCAGGAAGGTCTTCAAATTTAAGATTTTATATCCAAATGAGGTCATTCACCCAGATGACTGGAACATTCTGACTATATGAAAAGAACATGTTAGTTACCATGCAATTCAAACTCATGACGACTACTGGCTGTACTTATAAAGTTTAAGTAACAAACTTTACTTAAAAATATGTTCAAAAAGGGGCTGGCAGGTGGCATGGTGGTTGAAGGTGTAGGATTCTCACATGGTCAACTGCAGTTCGAGTCCTAGACCTGACAGCTTGCTTTCTCACTTTCCCTTTCTGTCTCTCTCTGGTAAAAATTAAGAAATAATGATAACACATGGAAATAAATAAAAATATTCAATAAATTCTGTAATTATCATGGAAATACTCTAGTTATACTGTATTATATTAGTGTTGAAAGTTAATTTGTCCAGGGAAGTTGGATTGGGAGTTTAAAAGAAAACTTTTGGTGGACATAAGAATGCATGTAAATAAGGAGAAGATGTTATGGGATGGCATATCACAGCAGAGGAGAAAAAAAGTGGACAATTTAA
The DNA here is from genome assembly GCF_000334495.1 of Tupaia belangeri chinensis. Taxonomy (NCBI): domain Eukaryota; kingdom Metazoa; phylum Chordata; class Mammalia; order Scandentia; family Tupaiidae; genus Tupaia; species Tupaia belangeri. The sequence goes on from NW_006159565.1 coordinate 7,272,424, forward strand.
CGTTTTTTTTTTTTTTTTTTTTTGAGAGAGAGAGATTTTTGCTATAGTGCATGTGGGCTTGCCAGAGAGATAAAGAGTGAGAAAGTGAGAAGTCACCCCACAGGGGAAATAGCCATGCCACAATCCCCTCTCCTTCATTCTCCTCCTCAGATTTTGGGCATGCACACACATGTGCCCAGGGTGAGTTTAAACTGCTGGGTCTGGGACTTGAACCATTGGTGGCCACATGGGAGTCCAGCACCTTAACCACTATGCCACTTGCCAGCCCCTTACCACATATATCAAAACAAAAAACAAACCAGTAGAACTATTATCAAACGTACATAATGTAATTTTCAGTGTTGATGATGTATATGTATAATTCTTGATTTGATTATTATATACTGTATACATGCCTTTCAAAAAATCATACTGTCTGGGATCAGCAGTTAGTGTAATGGCTATGTCACTGGACTCCCATGTAGTCGACCATGGTTCGAGTCCCGGACCTGGTGGCTTAAACTCATGCCGGGCGCGTGTGTATGTGTGCCCAAGATCCCAAGAGGAGAATGGAGGAAAAGGAATTGCGGTGTGGCCATCACTCTGGGGGGTGATTTCTCGCTTTCTGTCTCTGCCTTTCTCTGTCTTTCTGGCGAGCTCATGCGCCCTATAGTAAAAACCTCTCAAAAAATAAAAAATCATACTGTGGTCCACAAAGGTACATATCAATGATATGTAAGCTAGAAATCATTTAAAAAAAATTACTGAAAGAGTTGACTTATCAAATGTAACCCCTTAAATATAATTCAGTTTTTAATACTACTTTTGCATTTCTCCATTTTTATAATACACAGGTCTTCAAAACATTAATGAAAAATGAGTAAAAGAAGTATGAATTTCAAAATTTTTGCACCAAAATAAACTTATACTTCAATTTCATTGTTTCCACAAACCTTGATAAATTCCCTTATATACTAAAAGTTTTGAAAACCAGAGTGGCCTCCTGCTCTCTTGACCTCTGAAATCTCTTTTATAACAGTGTTTGCAAACAGAACATCCAGATGTCACTGGGAAGTGTCACATTTATGTTGGATCTAGGCCGTTTAATTATATCCAAGTAAGGCAAATAGTTCACGTGTTCTTGACTTGAGACCTCCATATTTTGCGTTGTCTGTATTAATCAACTTGCTCCCAAAAGCAACTCTGCCATTAGTAGCTCTGAGACATATTGAAAGTGGCAGTTACACTTTCAATTCAGTAGCAAGAAAAAAAAAAAAGAGAGAGAGAGACTCTGGCAAGGGAATCAGGCTTACATAAAGGGCCTCTCATAAGGGCTTCCTTGAACCCAGGAAAAATCTGTCAGGTGGCAGCAGGGCTTTGTGGTTCCTGCCATCTCACTCCCTTCGTTTTTAATCACCCATGAAGAGCAGCAGCTCTGTTGCTATTGGCCATCAAATCACATCAAAACCCCGGCCTGAGTCTGCACATTTTGAAGCCTCTGCTCAAGCGGCATAAGCCTCTCTGTGTCATCTTGAGGAACAAATAGTGACATCCTTTCTTCTCTTTCATAAATACCAGTCATGGGAGTGGGAAACCTAAATTAGGAATTCAGTGTACTGCTAACTCCTCCTGATACATGCTAGCTCAAAGATCATATACCTGTTCATACTCCAGGGACTCTCTCCATGGACTCATACAGTGTTAGGTATTGTTACACCCAGTGTGCCTATGAGAAAAGTAACCCCTGAAAGATTAAGTGAAAGGCTTGAAGAAAACAATTTACCAAGGACAGAGCCAGAATTAAAATCTGGCCTAATCATTTTGAATCTTGATTTATTCCAACAAACTATAACACCTCCACATCACACCCTAAATGCTATGAAATAAATAAATAAATGGCTACTTCACAACATCTAAGTAATACTGATTATACGGATAGTATTTATTCTCTACTTTTCTCTGGTCAGCATGTTCTAAAACAAGGTGCATGTAAACATAACTTGGAATTAATCCAAGTCACATCAACCTGATCCTGTAAATATCTTTCAATTTTTAATTGTGATATTAGATACACGAGCACTTACTCTAAGTGTACAACCCTGTGAATCTGTGTGAACTGAACAGGTCCTTCTAATCACCCTTATAAAACAGACCACCACTACCTCCCCCCCAAATCCCTCCTCATACCCCTTCCAGGCACTCACTATACAAACCCCACAGGTAACTACTATCCTGATTTTTAACAGAAGACATTAGTTTCACCAATGTGGGGGCTTTGAATAAACAGAATCATACAGTATATGTTTCTTAACAGCTCTTCTCTCTTTTAATATTATTTCTATGAGAGTTATCCACATTAGTATGTGTAAAAATTTTTCATTCTCATTCAATTTATTTATCATTACTACTATGGATTGGCATTGCAGTAGTTTCCCTTTGTCAACAATTACAGATAGTGACACAATCAAGATTCTAATGCAGTCTTGTTGTGAATATTTTACATGTTTTCTTGAATGCATAGCTAGGTGTGACATTGCTGGATGACAGAGTAAGTATAGGTATAGTTTTAATAGATACTGTCAAACAGCTTTCCGAAGTGGTTGTACTATGGAAACAAATAAAATAAAATAGATATCAATTTATCTCTAAAATAACCTGGTACTGTTTTATTTCTTTGCACAGACATCCACATGTAACTGTTCTATATTGTTAAAATACAAATGATATAATAAATCAACACACGTTAGTGTTCCCCATTGTCAGCGTCTTCTTTAAGCATTTCCATGTACCAGTAGGAATGATAGACGAGGTGGCAAAGAAAGTCGAAGGTCTGGCATCCCATATGATCTATTACAAAATGTATTAAAGCAAATTTCCAAAGTGAATATAACTAATCATCAGAATACAGTAATAACAGCCTTTTTGTTCCTTTTCATTCTATTTATACACACATTCTTGAAATAGCAAAGTATCGGCTTCTAGAAAAACAGCAACTACTTAATGAATAAAGACAAGATATTAGGTAAGCTAAGTCTTGAAGAGATTAAATAATCTTTGTTAATTGTAGAAAGAGCCAATGATTACAATGTGAAGTGGCTGGTGAATGCCCATTTTAAGCTAAACTCATTTCTGATCATTCTGTTACCTTTTGATTTTAATAGAATGCCTATCGAAGAACTGTGAGCCTGCAAACACTTATTTATATTCTAATTCAGATAAATGCAACATCAAAAATTCATGAGCCCTTGTACCTTTAGGGACATGAATCTTTTTGGCTCCCAAACCTTGTACTAGAGCCCATAAAATGACAAGGACCAAATGATATCTCAGAAGTCAACTACATAATAAATACTTGATAAATCTTTAGTAATTGGTGAAATAAATTACTTTTTTATTAGAAGTGAAATAAAAAAAAGGAAACCTAAGGCTCTCCAGGTTAATTTGTAACCATGCTTGTAATAAAATAGGGCTAAAAATATCTTTAATCATCTGCACTTTGTGACTTCTTCAGAGCTTAGTGGCAAGACAATTCATTCATGGATACTGTGAAATTGACCTAACAAAGAAATGAGACACACTCATCTCTTTTGAACTTAATATTTATTAGGGACTGAGTAATTAACCAATGTTAAATAACCAGCCCCATCATAAAAGGGGAAAGCTAGTGTATTCTTTTCCAGCCTGAGTTTTTCAAGTAAGAAGTTGTTATTTCTGAGAACAACTGCTTCCAAATTTGAGTACCTCATACGCTCCAGTACTTCAGAAAAAACTGCCCCTGTTTTAGGCCTCTCCTTCGATTTAACTAAAAATTCTTAAGGTGATGCCAATAAAGCTGCATTTTCAACAAGTATTTAAAGAAAATTTTGAGAAGTACTGCTCAAATTGTAAATGGAGATATATGGGAGAGTTCAGTTGATGAAAGAAAAATGAGAATAAATCATAAGCTTCTATGGAAAAAAAAAATCACACAATTAGTTTCCTTTTTATTTTTCTTTTTGGTTAAACTGTTAGAATCATCTATGCTGTATTTAAAAAGAAAGATTTCTGCCCCATCTCAAACAGACTAAAATAACTAGATTCTCCCAGGGAAGAACTAGGGAATAAATAAGGGACTCAAATCATCAAGAAAGTTTGAAACACTTGTAATGGACATGCATTCCCTTCAACAATTAGCTTTGGCCACTACGAGAGTTTAAGCTTTGTCTCTCAAATTTTCATAGGCTTTAATCATATGTCTTTATCTCTTTCCATCAGTGAAAAAAAAAAATCACCATACTTTTACACTGCCAATCTTGCTTATTTCTATGCTAACTTTTTAAAATTTATACAGATATACAATATCTCAATCCTCTTGCTTCAGCCTCCCAAATAGCTGGGATTATAGGTAACTGCTACTAAGTCCAGTGTTTAGGATGAGCTAGGAATTGAATCCTGGTCTCCCCTGTGGCCTTGGCCTGCTGAGTATTGGCATCTATCAGCATGTGATCTCTAGTGGGCCTCTTTGTTCTTTCTTTTTAATATCTTTTTATTGGACTAAATATACAAACAGAAAACTGCACAAATTATAGTGAATACACTCAGGTAATTGCACTTAGGGCTAGAACTACCACCAGAACTCCAGCTCTTCATAGGTCATTCTTGTCACTACTCTTTCTTCCACCAACAACACTAAACACCACCTTTACTTTACATCATAAGTCAGTTGAACCTGTTTTTGTGGCTTATATACACTGAATATACATGATGTTCTCATTAGTATCCAGTTTCTTTCACTCAACATTGAGCTTCCAAACTTCATCCACATTGTTGTGTATACCTAGATCAACTCATCTTTTGTAATAACGTATCAGAATTAATTAATCTATTCTTCTATTGATTATTTCCACTTTGGTACTATTGCTAAGTATGCTACTATAAACATTCTTGTGCACGTTGACAAACATGGGTTCATTTCCCATTGATTGTAAACAGGAACAGAATTTCTAGTCAAGGTGTAGGTGTAGCCTTAGTTCTACTGCCAGTTTTCTAAAGTGGTAGCACTTCTACCAGCAGAAGAGTATTAAAAACTATAGGAGACCTGCATATCTACTCAAAGGATAGAAATGCACTCAGAAAAACACTTGTATATCCATGTTTATTGTGGCATTGTTCAAAGTTATCCACAATTGCTAAGACATGGAGCCAAATGTCCATGAATAGACAAATAGATGGAAAGAGTTTAGCACATACACACAATGAAATACTACTCAGACATAAAAAAACAATGAGACCCTAACATTTGAGAGAAAGTGCATGAATATAGAAGATTTACTGCTAAGCAAAGCTAGCCAGACTACGCAAGAGAGACACTGTATATCCCTATTCAATATATACCAAATGTCTCCATTCTATGACAGAAACTGAAATATTGGCTGGTAGAAAGAAACAAAGAACTGTGGATACCAGAGACCGTGTGGGAGGAGGGTGGGAAATGAGGGAGGGTGTGAGGGAGGGAATCAAGGAGAAAAGAAAGAAGCAATGGGCCAAGAGATGGAGTAGCAATTATGTTGCTGGACTCTCATATGGCCGATGGCAGTTCGAGTCCCGAACTCGGTGGCTTCAAACTCACACTGGGCACATGTGCATGTGTGCCCAAGATGTTGCACGGAGAATGGAGGAGAAGGGACTGCTCTGTGGCCATCCTCCCTGGGTGGTAATTTCTCACTTTTCTTCTCACAGTCTCTGTTGATAATTAAATGTATAGTAATATATTTGATCAAACAGTAATGATACACAATAATTGATGTTAAAATAATAATAATAATAAAAAAAACTATAGGAGGCCATTACCTAGGACTAAGCTCCTGAACTAGAAGAATGCCATATCCTCAAGCTGAAACTTTAAAGAAGTGGATATATTTCAAAACAGACAAGTTTTTCCTGAAAACAGGAGATTCCAGTCTACTAGAGTTAGCATAACAGTGAATTTCCTCTGCCTTAAACCTTACAAAGAAAATAACTTTAAAATGACCAACCTACTTTTTGTATTGCTTGTTCTTTCTTCAGCCTTTCTCCAGCTACAAAACCAACCTTTTTTGGGGCTCAACTCCTTGCAACACTGTTTCAGAAGTACCCAAGTCTGTACTTCCTCAGTTGTAATCCCTAAGACCCTACATAATGCTTGTTCTTTACAGATTCAGAGTTTAAAATTCACTGACAGAACCCCAGTTTCCCTGATGCTTGACATTGTCTGTCTTTTTCATTTTAACCATTCACTGTGGTTTTTATTTGCATGTTCTATGACTGCTCTCTGAACTGTTTAGGTTCCAAATTCCTTTATAGCTCTATCCTTCAGTCTTCAATATTCACAGGGTCCCTGCCACCTAAGGTTTAAACTCCTGGGATCAACTGCATGATGTAAAAGACAGTAAGCTAGCTGCCCCTAAAATGAATTTGCTTCACTCCATTTAATAGGCAGAGGTGGAATTAGTCATTTTCAGCACTTACTCTTTCATCTTCCCTAAAATTGCAGAGAAAGAAACAAAGATGGGAGGACCTAAATGTAAAGCACACCTAGTCCACTATTTTTTCAGGAATAAAGTGCAGCTTCATTAAACTGGATGGGAAAGAGACTTGGGTAGGCATGGAGGGATACAAAGTCATCTTTCTTTCTTTCTTTTTTTTTTTTTTTAATATTTTTCTTGCTTGTAAAGTACATCCACCCAAAATTCATTTTCAGTAATGATTCACAATCTATACTATTAACCAATCAATGTATTGGGTCATTGGAAAAGTCATGAAATATTTTTCTGTTTTTCAGTGCAAAAATGTGTCATGACTTTTCCAATGACTCAGTATTTGTTAAAGCAATATAATATAGAATTGAAGTTTTAATAGTTTTTCTTTAAGAGATGAAATGTAATTAACTCTCGAAAGCTGAACTAGTAATATTATTCAAAACTCTGTTATTTTTCATATGCTTTTGTCACTAAAAATGCAGTACAGATTTAGCCAGAAATCTAACTCCAAAAAAGCATTGTGTCAAGAATACCAGACCACTAATGAGACACCTCAAATACACTGAGGTAGACAAAAGACAGGAAAAGGTTGCTGGCTTGAAGGAATCATTGCTGAGTGAGAATTTCATGTTTTTGAAGCAAAACAGAATTTTAGATTTACAAGCTGCCAAAATCTCTCTCCTTGGCACTTCAAAGATAGATTGAGCTGGAAAGAGAAAGAACATTTTGTGTACTCCCCCACAGTTTGGTAATCTTAACTCCAACTGGGGCTGGAGCAGTTTGCAAGGAAGGGGTTAATTTGAGAGTGAGGAAAGATACTGCTAATCCACTCCCTCAGGCAGAAAGTTGATGGCTGTTCAGGAAGAGATTTAAGGGTGGAAAAGTCTCTCACCTAGAAAAATGTATGTTATTTCTCAGAAAAGCCTACATTTTCAGTGCATAATCATTCCTTGCCCCCATCGAAAAGAACTAACCCAATGTTATTTAAAGATTAATTAAATTAGGCAGGGAGAAAGTTCACTAAGGTTTATATAACACAAGCCCATATAATGATTTTTTTCTAATTACTAAGATTTCATGTTTGAACAAACACCTTTCTTCTAAGCTGCTGAACATATTCAGAGGTAAATTAAACTATTTGAGTAAGTTAAGCAATTACAACAAATTAGACAACAGCGTCACTTGCCCCCTAAACCACCAAGTCTTCGTGAATGCTCTGCAATGACCCAAAAATTGAACAATGAGAAGGATGTTAAAAGGTACTGTCAAAGGGACTGAAGGCTAAATGCTGCAAGCTTTGTCTAAGTCTATTCAAATAAAGGCGGCAAATTGCATGTCATGCATTGGGGAACCTTTCTTGTAAAGACCTAGGTAATAATGAGATCCTTTGCCCTTCTGCAGTGTCAGATCACATCAAATACAAATGAGCAAACTCTAACGTGAATGTATTTATTTTTAAAGTTATTACCTACTTTTTATAAAACTGATCAAAATATTCTTTCATTCTATTGTTATGCTTTCTCTAGAAAAAAGGCTAAAAACAATTCTAATTTGCAGATTTTCTCAGAGTTAAAAATAAAAAAATATTAGTACATAAACACATATGTGTAAATGAGCTAATGCAAAAATAAAGCTAACACAATATACACTTATTACTCCATAAACTAGCTCACAGTCCTTAAGGAAATGTCACCTCCGTCTTTCCTAACGTATTTCTGAAGGATACATTATGCTTTACAACAGTGTTTTCTGAACTGCATAATTTGACACTCTTAAATATATGCTCCAGTACCTTAGCAACCCATAGTGGGAGTAATAAGACATGTTTTTACTATGTACACTCTTCCTCTCCTTACATATGCTATTCATAATGAAGAGGCAATATCTACAGAGAACATACCAGATAAAATTAGAATTTTTGATTATAATTCTAACTTGTTTATATTTGTTATACAGAATTAATATCTGGATGGAATACTTCCTTTTCCATCCAAATGTCTGGCATAATCTGAATATAAATGTGGTTTGCTGAATCTTTTTTGTTTCTGCAGCCAGCTATATAAACAGGCCTTCAAATATTCTCAACCAACAATATGCTGCGTAGGCAGAAACAACAATCAAAATAATTAACAATCAGGACAGCACAGGAGTTTATTCTGAGTAGTTAGAGGAGTAGCCAATCAAAAGGGTCATCGCCATAAATAACAAGTATGGCTATGCTTGTTAGCATGAAGAAGTCCAACCCAACATGTTCTTCCAACAGTCACTGATACTTTTTGATCTTCAGTAAGCTATGTAACAGGACACATGGATGCACACATATCCACACACATCTAAAACTTGCCTTTCTTCTCCTATTTTTATGCAACATTGCATCATGCACATTTGGCATCCTCAGCGTTCCAGTGGATATGGATTTAGCTCATTCTTTTTAATATAATCATCATATCTCAGCACTTATATGTCTGATTCCTGTATTTGTGGATCATTCCCCTATTGATGGATATGTAGGCTATTTGCCACCAAGCAGAAAAGAAAACTTTTAGACAATAACCAGTCTATTCCAGCCAATCATTACAGGAAATCATGCCTCTGACCTTCAACAGCAAGAATAAGTTACAAGTCTAGACTTCCACCTTTGCAAGTCTGCAATCAGGCACTCCCAATTCCCCTCCACCACTAAATTAGGGACAAAGAAGGGCAACGAAGATCTGGGATTTTCATCTCCACCAGATGATGAAGAGGCTCCATACACAGTATCAATACAGACTACCTCAGGAGCAAGAACTCCTACTCTCACATCCATCTAGCAGTAATCAGGAGTCCCACCATTTGGTGTGACTAGAGACTAAGTAGGGTACCTGGACTCCTACTTCTAACTGGCAGTAATGAGGTGGTGTCCTCCCTCCCTGTCCAGAACAAAGTCAGGAAAATCCAGTTAAAATAGAAGATAAGATCTAAAGTCTTATAATATGAACATGTCTAGATTTCATTAAAAAATTCATCATACTAAGAACTTGTATATCAAGCTAAATGAAAAATAACAACCAATAAATGCCAACACCAAGATAACACAGATGTTCCAACAGTCTGACATAGATTTTAAAACAACCGTGATAAAAATGTTTCAGTAAGCAGTTACAACACATTTCAAACAAATGAAAACATAGAAAGCTCAGCAAAGAAATAGAAAATGTATGGAAGTGAATAGATATTTTAGACCTGAAATGTTGAATGACAAAAATAAAAAGCTCAATAAACAGGGCTGGTCCTGTAGCCTATTAGTTAATGGAGCTAGATCCCACATGGCTGACTGTACCCCAGCAACTTGAAAATCATGCCAGATATGTGTACATGTATTCCGAAAGTACTGATGGGATGGAGAATAGAGGAAAAAGGGTTGGGATGTGATCATAACCCACTGGGGAGACCTTTCTGCTCTCCCCACTCCTTTTCTCTTTCTCTCTCTCTGTCTCTCTCTCTCTGTGTCTCTCTTTCATGTACATGTGCCCTCAGGCAATAAAAGTGATGGAGCAATTGGAGATCCATAAGAAAAAAAAGCAACAGCAAAACCCCCTTAGGTTTTCTTTTCTTTCTTTCTTTCTTTTTTTTAAGAATTGTTTTGTTGTTGTTTTGTTTGATTTTGTTTGTTTTGCTATAGGGCGAATGCGCTCATCAGAAAGACAGAGAGACAGAAGCAAGAAATTACCCCCAGGGGAGATGGCCACGTTGCAATACCTTCTCCTCCATTCTCCTCTCGGGATCTTGGACACACACATATACATGCCTGGCATTAGTTTAAGCCACCGGGTCCAAGACTGGAACTGCGGTTGACTACATGGGAGTGGAGTGACATAGTCATTCCTCCAACTGCTGGTCCCCTTAGGTTTTCTTTTACACCATATCTTGCTCAAAAATTAACTAAAAATGAATCAAAATCTTACAGATAAAACTGAGTTTTAGGAGGGGAAAAAATAGAAAATCTTCGGGATCTAGAAATAAGCAGAAAGTTTCTATATTTGACACTAAAATCATGATCTAATAAAAGAAAATTAGATTTTATCAGATTTTAATACTTTTCTTCTGTGAAAGATCTTGTAAACAGGATGCAAAGGCAAACTATAAAATTTTGAGAAAATATTTGCAAATCACATATCCAATAAAGAACTAAGAAGTAAAATATATAAAGAGCTCTTAAAACTAAATGATAAAAATCTAACAAACGATCCGGTAAGAAAATGAGCCAAAGATGTAAAGAGAGATCTCACCAAATAGAAGAGATGATGGCAAATAAAGCAAATGAAAAGGTCATTAGTCATTAGGAAAATACAAATTAAAGCCACAATGAAATATTAACTACATACCTATTAGAGCAGCTAAAATAAAATTAAAATATGTAATGATAACACCTAACCTATTGCTAGTGAGTATGCAAAGAAACAGGATCGCTCATATATTCATGATGGGAATATGTACAAAATGCTACAGTCACATAGAAAAACATGCTTGCAGTTTCTTTAAAAAATAAACATGCAACTACCAAATGATGCAGTAATCACATTCATGGGCATTTATCCCACAAAAATTAAAGACTTATGCTGACATAAAAAGTGTAATAGCTAAAAACTAGACAGAGCACAAATAGGGGCCAGCAGGTGGTGTGGTGGTTAAGAGTACTAGATTACCACATGGCTGACTATGATTTGAGTCCTAGACTGGTGGCTTGCTTTCTCACTTTCCCTTTCTCTTTCTGTTTCTGTCTGGCAAAATTAAATAATAACAAGAAGAAGTAAATAAAAATTTTTAAAAATGAAACAGCACAAATGTCTTTCAATGGATGAATGATGAGGCAAACTATCGTCCATCCATACCGGAATACTGCTCAGCATTAAAAAGAAACCTAGTATTGGTAAATGCTGAAATCTAGAGGAATTTCTGGAGAACTATGCTGGGGGTGGGGGTAGTCAATTCCAAAGGTACACTTTATATTATTCCATTTAAATAACATTCTTGAAATGATAAAAGGGTTAAGGAAAGGAGTGAGCTAGAAGGAAACAAATGTGGCTATAGAAATGAAACAGGAGATCCTTGTGGTGAAAAAAGTGTTGAGCAAGGAGTAGCTTGACCGTCAGTGTCAACGTCCTAGAAGTGATATTGCTACTACGGTGTGGCAAATGAAAAATTAGAACTTCTCTGGGAGAAAAAAAAAATTACTAAAAACAATAGGCATAAATTAAGTTAAAAAAATGTTCAGGAGAAAAAAAACTAAAACTGTTTTTCTTGAAATTAAAAAAAAAAAAAGCATTAAAAATACCTATTCGATGACTACAGTAAGATATATAGCCCCAGCTAGGTGCTACTTTATAGGATGTTCATTCTATTCACTAAGGCTTATGCCTAAGGTTGAACTTGTGTTCATGGAAATGTACATATCAGCTGTGCTTGCTGTGAACATATTTAGATTAATTAAGATCTTTAGTGACTCAATAAAATGTGGGGGAAAAAACGTATAGAAAGCAAACATAGATACCAGAGACAGTGTGGGGGGAGAGTAGGAGATGGCAGAGGGTAAGAGATAGGGAATCGAAGATGGGGAAAAAAAGCAAAATATACAGGAAACAAATGGAAAATTATTTGCTGACAATAACATGTTTGTTGATGTGCTTGATTGAGCCAATGTACAGTGTACTCTGGATAGAAAGTCTCATCTTGTATGCTATAATGATGTATAGTGAATGACTGTAAATAAATAAATTTAAATTAAAAAAAAATCAGAAGGCATGTGCACTGCCAGAGAGACAGAGAGAAAGCAAGAAAGGCTTCTCCAGTGGTGCAGGGTCACATTGCACCCCCTCCTCCATGTCTCCATCCCATCAGGATTTGGGGCATGCAGGCACAAATGCCCAGTATGTTTTTCAAGACACCGAGGCTGGGATTCAAACAGTGGTTGGCCACGCAGGCTCTAGCTCTCAATGCACAGGGCTTAACCACTGTGCAACAGGATCAGCCCTCCACAGACTTTCTGAAGTCCACTTACTTACAAATGTGTGTGTGTATGTACTCACATATAGAATATGTATATTATAACGAATAGTATGAAAGTAATACTGTTGATTTTAAAACTTGTATGACATAATGGACAAAATAATTTCAAATAAATCTAATGACTCTTCTAAGAATGAAAATAGGAATAAAAGAACTGCCACAGTACTATAGTTCTACAAAACATTACTATTGGGATAAACTGGGAAAGCATACAAGACATCTCTCTGCACCATTCCTTTCAAATGCACACAAATCCACAATTAACTCAAAATGAAGAGATTAATTTAAAGACAGCAATATTCCCAAACTCCTTTGTATAATGGCTGTACCATTTTACATTCCGATCAACAATGATAAGAGATTCAGTTGCTCTATATGCTTGCCAGCATTTAGTATCATCATTATAATAGGTGTGTAGTTATGCCTATTTTTAACATTTAAATATATGATATATTCAAATAATGAATAGTTTTTCCTAGATCTAGAAAAATAATTCTTTTTCTTTTTTGAAGGGTTGCTCCCCTCCCCCCGGACAATGCCGTTTTTGCTTTCAAGTATACTCTAAAAGTTTGGGAATTCATGCTTTTCCTTTTGAACTTGACTTCCTAGAAACTTACATGTTTAGTCCAATCAATTCTACTAAAAAAGTAAATTTGATCTATTTATATATTTAAACGAAATTTTAAAAAATTTAGCATGAACAAAACGATGCTTGAGGATGCTCCATTTCTACATCTCTTTCCATGCAGAGAAGATCATGAAAACAGCAGATGTTTCAAAATTATGGCCGTTGGTTTTACATCCCAAATCCCAAGACATTAAAAAAGATTTTCCTGCCAAAACATCTATCTAATCATTATGCCTTTCACTTATCCAGAGGCCTAGGTTCTATTCAGGATGTCCAGATGGCAATAGAGTAATATGCTTCCTGTAAAGTCAGTATATCGTTTATTATCACTGAGGCTTATTAAAGTTTAAAAATATATATTAAGCCTCACATTCTGGTTTCTAAACTTCTCTGGTCTAGACTTGTAATCTTCATGAGAATATTTTCTTAGTCTGTTTTCCATAGTGATCATTTTAGCTTTTTAAATTAACTATAAAGTTTTTTTTTCAAAGTACATTTTTTTTTTTTACATGTGACATGAGGAGTACAATTTAAACTAAAATAGAGAGGAAAAGCACTGGAGAGTAGACTTCAAAGTATATTTGTTTCCTACTATACAATAGTTTTATTTGTTATTTTCAAGTAATCCACATAAAGTATTTTATGTGTTCATTGTGATGCTTCTTCCTCATCAACACAATATTTGCACTTATGTAATATTTATATATTCTATTTATGTTATATAACTATAAATATGTACATAATACCATTGAATTTATGCTGTCTCTTAGTTATTAGAAAAGCAAATATTTACCATTGCAAATAAACAATGAAAACCCTTAGAGAAATCCCATATCATATTTAAAATAAAAACAAAATTTCTATAACCAGTCACAAAATCTAACATAGAGATCAAAATCACTCTGTTAAAATATAAGTCTTTGACAACAGAAAATATTAGGGTACTAAAAGATTTTTCAGCTATTATTTTGAAATACTAACCTAAGCTTACAATGCTTGCTAATTCATAATTGTAAGGAAAATTATGATTGAACTAAAATTTCTCAAAGGTTAAGGCATTTAAAAAGAACAATTTGAAAATAGCAGTCTTCTAATAAGGTCACAAATATAAAAGTAAATCTAATAAAATACCGCATCATTACCTTAGATTATAAACAGTTATTCATACATAATTTATATGTAAATTTTAACGATAGATGGAGATGTTTCTTGGTCTGTACATAGCATTACAAATTTACCATATACCTCTATCTTGTGCCATACTGTAAGACTTCCAGGGTCTAGATGTTAACCAATCGGCACAAAATATTAATTACTGTACATTATCATAAAGCATTTATTTGAATCTGACAGTCCATCTGCTAAAATTCCTGGAATAATAAATGAATAAAAATAAATCAAGCTTTACTCCATGGAAATAGTTTATGAGGTTCCTTATAGTTTAATAAGGTCAAATTCTAAGGTCTATTGATGAGATAGAATTAGTGCTAAAAAGTCAAATTAAAATTTCAATCACACTGGGGTCAACAGGTAGCATGGTGGTTAAGGCACTGGACTCCCACGTAGTCAACCGCAGTTTGAGTCCTGGACCCAGCAGCTTAAAACTAATGCTGGGTGTGTGTGTGTCTAAAATCCAGAAAAGAGAATGGAGGAGAAGGGATTGTGGCACTGCCAACCCCTCCGGGAGGTGATTTCTCATTTCTGTCTTCTATCTCTGACACTCTGGAGAGTGTATGGCCCCATAGCAAAAATCTCTCAAAAAAAAAATTCAATTACATTAATAAGTGTATTTACTGTTATAGAGACTTTAGAGACAAATGACTATGGAATTAATGCTAAAATACAAGGTGATTTCAAAGAAATTTATGGAATAAAATAATATTGAAATTCATGTCGTTTTTTAACAACACACTTTTCCCATAAACTTTTTTTTTTTTGCTATAGGGCGCGTGCACTCGCCAGACAGAGAGAGACAGAGAGATAGAAAGCAAGAAATCACCCCCCAGGGGGGAGGGCCACACCGCAATCCCTTCTCCTCCATTTTCCCCTTGGGCTCTTGGGCACGCACGCACATGCGCCCGGCGTGAGTTTAAGCCACTGGGTCCAGGACTCGAACTGCGGTCGACGACGTGGGAGTCCAGTCACATTGCCATTATGCTAACTGCTGGTCCCCCATAAACTTTCTGAAGACCCTCTTAAGTGTTGGCCTTCACTAGAAATCAAGTTATACTGGACAAAGGTGGCAAGTAAAATATAACCAACTCTAAGGCACCTAAATCTATTATAGAATTAAAAAACATTATATAACAGTATTTTCAAGAAAATCATTTCAGAAAAAGTATGTGTGATACTCAAACACAGAATAAATTACTATTTAAAATAATAAAACTGAGTAATAATCATTGACAGAATGAGTTGTGACATTTATATTTTTCTTATTTTCTCCCTATTCTTATCCTTCTAAAATCCCTAACTTAGGTTGTACTTCCTCTATCAGGCCCCATAAGACTTGACAATGCAGCCACAGATTGATGCCTGCACCTGAATATTGAATATTCTAGAGATCAATCTTATAATTTTATTTGCAACTCTTAGATATGTGTGTGGATGTGTGCATTATATATAACTATCAATTCTCGAGAAACAAATTAGCAGACAATTATTTCTGCCTAGTGTCTTGACCAGACTCACTATGCTTTTAACATAATTAAAATTTTTTTCAACAAAATTTTTAATAGTTCTTTTTAAAAGTATCCATAAAGAGCTTTTAAAATAGATATCAAGGTCTTATCTTCTCTTGCTCAATTATTGGTCAGTCAAAATACAGAATAGTAACTATTAAGGGCTAAGCAGAGCTTTAATACTTAAATATATAAACATATGTATTAGTCAAACATTTTCACACTCAGGAGGTCACAAAAAGAGAAATGTGAATGGCAGAGGAAAGAAGCAGATCAAAATTACAGTTTTGGTGGATCCCCAAGTCCTGGTTGACATCAGAGGGACACAGAAAGGAAATGGCTGGGGACAGCAGTTAGCGTAATGGCTATGTCATTGGAGTCCCATGTAGTCGACCGCGGTTTGCATCCTGGACCTGGTGGCTTAGAACTCACGCCAGGCGTGTGTACATGCGTGCCCAAGATCCTGAGAGGAGAATGGAGGAGAAGGGATTGTGGCGTGGCCATCCCCCCGGGGTGTGAATTCTCGCTTTCTGTCTCTTTCTCTCTGTCTGGCGAGTGCACGTGCCCTATAGCAAAAACCTCTCAAAAAAAAAAAAAAAGGAAAAGAAATTTAAAAGAAAAAAAAAAAAAGGAAGGAAACGGCTGGCGCACTTACTGCCTTCTTTAAAAAAAAAAAAAAAAAAAAAAGGAAGGAAATGGCTGTAGCCATTACTGCCTTCTTTTAACAGCATGAGTCAAACTTCTAAGAATCTGAGTATTTTCTAAAATTAAAAAAAAAAATTCCCATTGAATTGGCTTGGTACTCTTGTTGGAAATGAACTGATTTTCAATGTCAGGATATATGTTGATTATGTCCCATTACTTTATGTGTTTCTCTTTAGGCCATGCTACATCATCTGGATTACTAAAGATTTGTAGAAAACTTTTAAGTTAGAAGGTATGAGTACTCAAACTTCGTTGTTCATTTTTCAAGTGGTTACGGCTATTCTGAGCCCCTTGCATTTCCACAGGTCATTTACATTTAAAGCAACTTATGGATATATTAGGGCTTAAGTCTGTCATTTTATAACTTGTATGGCTTCCTGTTTCTCTTTTCTTCTCTGTGTTATTTTATTGTTTTTAAAGTTTATGTTGATTTATTTATAGTTTTTATAATTTTTATAAGGTTTTTACCATAGAGCACATGCACTTGCCAAAGAGAGATGGTAAGAGAGGAAGTGAGAAATCACCCCCAGAGGGAATGGTCACACCACAATCCCTTCTCCATTCTCTTCTTGGGATCTTGGGCATGCACACAGAATATAATTTTCAAGCCAAGTCAGGAACTCTAACCACTGTTGGTCATGTGGAAGCCCAGCACCTTAACCACTATGCAATCTGCTGGCCCCTAGTTTTTATAACTTAAATTGACATAATAGTCATACATATTTATGTGGTACAGTGATTTTTCAATGCATGTACACAAAAATAAATACATCATCTGAGAAATTTACCATTACTTTGTCATGAATATTTGGCATCCTTTCTCCTATCTAAATTATACATTGCTATTAAGTATAGTTTCTCTACTGTACTTAAAGTCTTAGAGGCCATTTTTCTTGGCTAACTGTAATTTTGTATGTCCCTTCTTGTCTTCCCCTTTCCTCTCTCTCTGGTATTCCTCATTCTGCTCTCCACTTCTATGCTATCAAATCTTTTTTTTTTTAATAATTTATTTTTTATTATAATTTTTTTTCCATCACAACACACAAATGAATTTTCCATCCAAAATACACTGTGCATTGGCTCAATCAAGCACATCAACATACATGTTCTCAGCAAATAATTTCCCAATTCTTATGTCCTGCATACCTTGCCTTTTGTTTTGCCATCCTAGATTCCCCATCCCCCTCCCTCTGCTATCAAATCTTTTAGCTTCTGCAAATGAGTAAGAATATTCAGTATTTGTCTCTCAGTGCTTGTCTAATTTTAGTTAGCATAATTTCCTCCACACTCATTCATGTTGCTTCAAATTACAGAATTTCATCTTTTCATGGTTAAACAATATTCCATTGTACATGTATACATTTTTTTATCCGTTTATCCATTGATGAACATTTAGGTTGATTCCATATTGTACTCCTATGAATAGCTCTGCAAAAAGCATGAGAGTGCAGATCTCTCTTCAACATCTTTCTTTTGGATTTATTCAGTAGTGGGATTATGGATCAAAAAGTAAGTCAATCTTCAGTTTTTTTGGAGAGATTTTTTGCTACATGGCGCATGCACTTGCCAGAAAGACAGACAGAGAGACAGAAAGTAAGGGGTTGACGTGTGGCCATCCCCCAGGGGATGGCCTTCTCTTCCATTCTCCTCTTGGGGTCTTAGGCACGCACACACATGCGCCTGGCTTGAGTTTAAGCCACCGGGTCTGGGACTCAAACTGCAGTCGACTACATGGGAGTCCAGCAACGTAGCCATTACACTAAGTGCTGGTCTCTCATCTTTAGTATTTTAAAGAACTGCCTGCCAAACTGTCTTCCATAATGGCTACAGTAATTTACATTCCTACTAAGTGCACATGAGAGTTTTTTTCCACATACTCACCAGTACATGGTATTCTTTTATTTATCTACCTTATAATAGCCATACTAATTGGTGTGAGGGTTACTTTACTGTGGTTTTGTCTTGCATTTCTTAGATGGTCAGTGATTTTGAACATTTTCTCATGTACTTGGTTATCTGTGTATCATATATCAAGAAGTTTCCATACAGATAGAGTATCCATTTTTTTAATCAAATCATTATTTTTATTGATTTTGGCTGGTGAGTTATTTGATTTCCTTATATATTCTGGTCAATAATCTCTTCTCAGATGTATGACTTGTAAATATTTTCTCCTACTCTGTGGGTTCTCTCTTTATTTTGCTGTTTCTTTTGTTGTATAGAAGTTAGTTTGCTGTAATTCCATTGTCTATTTTTACTTTTGTTGCCCATGCTTCTAAGGTTTTATATTTTTAAAAAAATGATGTCCAAATGCCCACAATCATATTACCTGTTTTCTTCTAGTAATTTCATAGTTACAGATCTTACATCTAAGTATTCAATCTCTTGAATTAATTTTCCTATTTAATGAGATGAGTGTCATTTCTTCTAGATGTTAATATCCAATTTTTTTGAGAGAGAGATTTTCGCTATAGGGCACGTGTGCTCACCAGACAGACAGAGAGAGACATAGAGACAGAAAGCGAGAAATCACCCCCCCAGGGGGGATGGTCACACCGCAATCCCTTCTCCTCCATTCTCCTCTCGGGATCTTGGGCATGCACGCACATGCGCTAGTGTGAGTTTTAAGCCACCAGGTCTGGGACGCAAACCGCGGTCGACTATGTGGGAGCCCAGTGATATAGCCATTACGCTAACTGCTGGTTCCCTTAATATCCAATTTTCTCTGCAGCATTTATTGAAGATATTATCCTTTCCCTAATGAATACTATTGGTATCTTTGTCAAAAATCAATTGCTTGGATCTATGTCAATTTATTTTAGGGTTTTATATCTTATTCCATTGGTCTATGTGTCTATATTTTTGAGAGTACCATGCCATTACAGTTACTATAGCTTTGTATTATCTTTTATTTAAAAAAAGAATTATTTTACTGAACTTTATTTTAATTTGACCAGAGAAAGACCAGGGGGTTGGGGAGGAGAAAATGGAGAAAGCAAGATGCCAGGTCTGGGACTCAAACCACGGTTGGCCCTGTGGGAGTCTAGCACTCTTAATCACCATACCACCTGCCAGCCCCAACTTTGTATTATCTTTTGAAGTCAGGTAGTTAATGCCTCCAGCTTTGTTCTTCCTGTACAGAATTGCATTAGATAGTCAGAGGTGTTCTGTGTGTGTGTGTCTTTGTTTATTTCTTCATATAATTTTCTTAGTGATTGCTCCAGATAATGTAATTGTATAACTTCCCACAGTCTAATAGTAACAACATAAGGTACTGTTGGGGTGGGGGAAGAAGAATCAACTTTTTGCTCAGCACCACAGAAGCCATCGAGTGGGTTAAGTTGTGGTTTTTACAGTAGTGTTGGCAGATACTTCCAACATTTTTCTGTTGTTAGACCTCCCTTTTCTGGCTAAAGGAAACAGGATTTTCTAGGATTGTTTTTAGTCCTGTGCCTTTCAGCAGTTCTGAGTCAGAGTCTGCAGCACCCAGTTTGAGATAAATGAGAGGCAATAGAAGATTTAAGAACCTTAATTTATTGATCCTCAAGGGTCTTTAGGCAGTCACCTTCTTCTGTTGATTTTTCAGAGACTTCTTATGTTTATTGTGTTATTTCTAGGGAATTTATTTATAGGGAAAGGACCTAAGAGGAACGCAGCTAATGTCAGTCTTCCCTATCAAAGGTTCTGTATCCAGGGATTTGACTAACCATGGATAAAAATGTTACAGTGTTGCTGAAATGTGCTATGTAGTTAGGCTCATCATGGTTGTGACTCTACTGAGCATGTATGAACTTTTTATTGTCACTATTCCCTAAACAAAAAAATTATAACTATTTACATAGCTTTTATATTGTGATAATTTAAAGTGTACTGGAGGATGTTCATATTGTGCCATTTTATCCATAAGACTTGGTCATCCAAAGTTTTTTTTTTTAATCTGTGTAGGGGAGTGTCTTAGAACAATCCCTTATGAGGACCAAGGGATGACTAGACTCTCTTTTCATGGAATTGAAATTAATATTTTATTTCAGTATTTAAAAAAGCTCACTTGTATCCTTTGAAGTCCACTGATATAGTCTGATGTTTCTGCCAGTAATATCTTAGGAAGGGTTGACTATGTAGGTGAAGGGTACCAAACTGTTCCTTTTGTTGTTCATATGCAGGCAAACATTCATTTACAATTATCTAAAAGTAATTGTAAACATTTGAAAATAATTACATGGTTAAGTCACTTCAATTAGTTAAAGGTTGGATGAGAAGACAACAGAATAGTTCAAGCAACAGCTGAGTGGAAGATTTTAATCTCATTACAACTAACGTCAGCATTCTAATATACCTCAGGCCAAACTAATTGCAGCAACTTCCACCCACTGCCCCAACTCATCATGTTCTCATACTGGGGAACTACGTGCGAGAAAAAGTATTAATAAAAGGATACAGAGCATACAGAGTTTTTATGTGGGCCTTTGCAGTTGCAAGGTAAGCTAGAATGTGATTTAGAGCCCTGAAAATTCTCCGTGTCATGTCCTGTGCTTGTCCTTGGTGCTAACACCGGATGGGATGCTGGCTGGACCTGCTCTTCTGCACAAACAAGGGAATATGGGCTTTTCAGGTGGGATCAGTCCAATTTAGTCTCCGTTCTACCCTTGACAACTTACTCAACATCTCAGAACCTCAGTTACCTTGTCTATAATATATGGACCTCTGAAGCCAATTCTCCTAAAGAATTAAATAGTGTCTTCACAATGCTGGTTGAGAAAATGTTAAATAACAAAGTATTTGGTCCCCTGGTTTTCCACTCATAAAACAGTGGAGCTGGAACTCATACACCTCAGGAGCACCAGAACTGCTTTAAATCAGAATTCCCTCAAAAGTTGAGGTAGAATCCTAACCTATATTTTCTTTGAAAGTGTCTTTCTTCAAAGTATTTTTTAAAAAGCAAAAAACACACCTTGTGTCTCAAAACACATGCGTATATTTAAATGAAAATTCTAACGCGCCTTTCACTATAAGTCAAAATTTTAAGGACACTTTTTCTAAAAATATATTCAAAGACAAATCTTAAGTTCTATTTTCTCTACTCCTTTTCTTCCACAAGAGTTGGTTGAGGATTAAAAGGAATTTTTAAATCGTATGTAGAAAAAGTAAAGATTTTTCCCACACATATCTCCTACAGATAAGTGGCAGAATTTCAGTAATGACTTGTTCACTTCTCCCCCTCTCCCTCAGTACTCTCTATAAACTGGAGAGTAGTTTTAGATTTCAATTAAGGAGAGTTTTTAAAGATCAAGCTAATATCATTTCTACTTTTTTTGCCTACAGGATCATGGGAGCATTTGTAATAAGAAGCACAATTCATCCTATGGAATTTTCTCTAAGAAGAACTCCTATCCTCCTGGTTAGAATTCTAGCTCACCACAGATTCTGACAAATCATTTAGCTATCCGGGCTTCAGTTTCTCAGTGAAGTAGTGACAGCCACACAGCATTCCACATTAAACAAGCTTTTTCTCATCTAGCCTCAACACACACTTCAGAGTCATAGGGAATGTCAGCCGCCATTGCTGGCCTCATTTAAGGACACAAGTGAAAGCTCTGCGAATTTTGGTATTTCTCAAAGGATGATCTCCAAAACTGTGGATGATTCATAGGCAATCTCTGAAACAGGAGAAACACTGGCTTTGAGGGATAACAAAAAAAACTGTCAAAGGATGGGGACATGAAAAAAAATTATTACAAGTCTCAAACAATAGCATCTAGGCAATATTTAGCTGGCAAAGGAAGAGATGAAGAAAAACAGCTATACAAGGCCTGGGGAAATGACACATTCAATAAAAGTTGAGTTCTATGCGCGGTCAACAAGTAATGCTACTGAAGGCCAGGGATCTTAACATGAAATGGTCACTTAAACTCTGATGTATGGAAAACCATACTTTGGATTTTTATTTCCTAATTACCTTTTGCTTTCAGGGCTAATTTCAGCTGAGGCTGGGGGTGGGGTAGAAGCAAAGCATTTCTCTCTTCCTTATGCAGTTATCCTGAGTCTTCATGTTCTCCAGGGTCTTTACCTGTTGTAAAGGTAAACCCCCTGTTGTAATTTAGCACACCCTTTCAGACGCTGTAGTTGAAATGTGATTGCATATTCATTATTTGAGTCTTTTTTGTGTGTGTGGGGGGGATGAATGTCAAGAACTACCATCTAGTCAGCCTTCTTAATGACAGCCTTCAACAAGCAGTAAATGTCCTTACCCTATGTTCTATGCCTGATATTTTTTTTAGAGAGAGATTTTTGCTTTTGAGCACGTGTGCTCGCTGGAGAGACAGAGACGGAAAGCGAGAATCATCTCCCACGGGCAATGGCTACACTACAATCCATTCTCCTGTTGGATTTTGGGTGGCCACACACATGCCGCAGTGTGAGTTTTAAGCCGCCAGGTCCAGGACTCAACCACAGTCAACTACATGGAAGTCCAATGACATAACCATTACACCACCTGCTGGTCTCTGCCCAATTTAATTTTAAAAGAAAGAAAACATTTCAATGATATTCATGCATTTCAGAGGAAGCAAGACTTATCTTTTCAACCATAAATAATTTAATGTCATTATTTAAATCAATATTTGAAAACTAATAAAAGGATTATTGAATCACTGGTTGATTTAATTTACACTGTATTCTACAACTATGCACTGCATTAAGGAACCGATTCCACTATATTATTATATCACCATTGTGGGGCAAATCAAATCTTAATTTTCATGTTTCTCAAAACAATCTACGTGATGAAACTGAACAGAGAAAGATTGACAGAGCATTTTACTGATTGTATGGAGACCTTGTATCACAAAAGTTACTAATTCAAAGCTAGTAACAGTTACACTGGTTGAAAAAGAGAAAAAAAAAGTTTTATTTCTCCCCTCCAACTTGAATATCTCTTGTATAAAAATACAGAGTGATAGTGAATATTACCAATTAAGAAAATGGTGTATTTAGTTACTGGTCTTTATAGGAAAGTGAAACTTTTGAGAAAGTCATGCCATCATTATTTCTCAAAACAAAATTCCTGACCACTACTGCTAATAGATGATATGTTAGTCAGCATCTTCATCCAGTTATACTATGCTTCCCTGCTCCCAATTTCCACCCAAGTCAACTGAATACAGACTATGAACAGTTACTTTTCTAGCCATTGGGGTTACATTTATAGCCAACAACCAATACAAACCCTTCTTTTATGAATGTAGCGCACCAAACCCTCACATTTCTCTCTAAAAAGGAGAAGGGATGCTCAGAGTCCTTGCATTGTGAAATTGCTATTCTCGTTATGGTTTGGACAATGGTTTGTCCCCCAAAGGTTCATGTTCTGGAAGCTTGGTCTCTAGTGAAATAGCATTAGGAGGTTGGTGAGAACTTTAAGAAGTGGGTTTTACTAGGTGATATTTGAATCTTGGAGGCACTGCTCTTGTGAATTAATACTGTCTCACAAAAGAAAGTGAGTTCACATTCTCATGAGAAAGGATTAGTTCCCAGGAAAGCAGGTTGTTACAAATGTGAAAGCTGCCCACAGGAGATTTTTGCTTTACATACACCCACTAACCTTCCTGCCTCTGTTGGTATAAGGCCATAGTCTTGGACTTTCCAGCCACCAGAATTAGGATTCAAATAAACCTTTATCCTTTATAAATCACCCAGTCTTGGGTATTTATGTTTAGCAACACAGTAATAGATTAGAACATCTCCTTTCCATAAGTATAATCCTTGAAGATTTCTTATGGCATGACCTGAAACAGCTGTGATGACTTTAAAAAGTTTTGTTTTTCTTGGTACTCCTTTGAGTTAACACTATTTGGTCGGAGAAGGGAATTTATTTCTCACAGTTCTGGTTGCTGGGAAGTTCAAGATCAAGGCATTGTCAGATTCCTGCTTCATAGATGGTTGTCTTCTCTTCTCACAGTGTCCTCCCATGGTATAAGAGGGAAAGGCGCTCCAAGGTCTCTTCTAAAAAGATAGTAATCACCTCAAAGGCCCCAACTCCTAATACCATCACATTATAGGTAGGATTTCAACATGGAAATTTGGGGAAGTATCAAACATTCAGTCAACAGCAGGAAGGAAAAGAAGGGAAAATGATTAGAGATGATCTGCATGAATCAACTACATGGGGGTTAAAGATGTGTACAACTGATACAGAAAGTGGTTGTGAGTATGTGTCAGATGACTATACACGAGTTATAATAATGACTATACATTGCAACATGGCTATATTTACATGACTAAAGATGAGTTTTTCAAGAGCAATGATCACATTTTATTTCATATCTCCAGCACCTAGCTCCGTGATTGATATTGGTAAATATTTGGTAAATATTGAGTGTGAATGACTAAACCTTACCTCACAATCAGAGATTGGACAAAGGGCTAAAACATATTAATTCAGATTCTGCCTTGAAAATATCTGATAAAATAAGTAGAAATCATCTGTCACGCACAATTATCCCAGCTAAAAGCAATCACCTACAAAATCGTTAAAATAATCATGACAACTTTAAAGGAAGGCTGTTGAGAACTGGAAATGCTTTAAATAAAAAGGAAAAAAAGATCACTTATTTACATATATGAAAGGTGATAAGAACCTTTTACAAAATACACTGATAATTTTAATGTAAAAAGAAAATGGTATTTATTGGGTCATTGGAAAAGTCATGATGCATTTTTCCAGAGAAAAATGTTGTGAATTTTCCAACACCTAATATAATATTTATTCTCAAGTCTAATTTTTGTCATTTAATTATTCTATCATGACAACAGGATATTGATATTTAAAAGGAATCAAAGAGCATGTGAAGGAATTACTTATTTTATTTATTTTATTTTTTTGAGAGGTTTCTGCTATAGGGCGCGTGCACTCGCCAGACAGACAGAGACAGCGAGACAGAAAGCAAGAAATCACCCCACGCCTCAATCCCTTCTTCTCCATTCTCCTCTTGGGATCTTGGGCATACAAACACACACACATGCCTGGTGTGAGTTTTAAGCCACTGGGTCCAGGACACGAACTGCGGTCGACTACGTGGGAGTCCAGCGACATTTCAACATGGAAATTTGGGGAAGTATCAAACATTCAGTCAACAGCAGGAAGGAAAAGAAGGGAAAATGATTAGAGATGATCTGCATGAATCAACTACATGGGGGTTAAAGATGTGTACAACTGATACAGAAAGTGGTTGTGAGTATGTGTCAGATGACTATACACGAGTTATAATAATGACTATACATTGCAACATGGCTATATTTACATGACTAAAGATGAGTTTTTCAAGAGCAATGATCACATTTTATTTCATATCTCCAGCACCTAGCTCCGTGATTGATATTGGTAAATATTTGGTAAATATTGAGTGTGAATGACTAAACCTTACCTCACAATCAGAGATTGGACAAAGGGCTAAAACATATTAATTCAGATTCTGCCTTGAAAATATCTGATAAAATAAGTAGAAATCATCTGTCACGCACAATTATCCCAGCTAAAAGCAATCACCTACAAAATCGTTAAAATAATCATGACAACTTTAAAGGAAGGCTGTTGAGAACTGGAAATGCTTTAAATAAAAAGGAAAAAAAGATCACTTATTTACATATATGAAAGGTGATAAGAACCTTTTACAAAATACACTGATAATTTTAATGTAAAAAGAAAATGGTATTTATTGGGTCATTGGAAAAGTCATGATGCATTTTTCCAGAGAAAAATGTTGTGAATTTTCCAACACCTAATATAATATTTATTCTCAAGTCTAATTTTTGTCATTTAATTATTCTATCATGACAACAGGATATTGATATTTAAAAGGAATCAAAGAGCATGTGAAGGAATTACTTATTTTATTTATTTTATTTTTTTGAGAGGTTTCTGCTATAGGGCGCGTGCACTCGCCAGACAGACAGAGACAGCGAGACAGAAAGCAAGAAATCACCCCACGCCTCAATCCCTTCTTCTCCATTCTCCTCTTGGGATCTTGGGCATACAAACACACACACATGCCTGGTGTGAGTTTTAAGCCACTGGGTCCAGGACACGAACTGCGGTCGACTACGTGGGAGTCCAGCGACATAGCCATTACACTAACTGCTGATCCCAAGGAATTACACTCTTAAGTAATTTCACCTACCCTCCAAAATACAGATTTTAGCTTATTCTATAAATTAATTGACCATTTGATGCCACCAAGGAAGCAAGACTGATTTGTTCTCTGATATAGTCTCAGGTAAGAATGGTGCACATGCCAATTGCTGATGGTACACTGCCCAGAACCCCATGGCATGGACAATTTTTGTGCTGCTGTTACAACTTCCAATACCTGTGACTTTGTTTGGGGGCTTTCTCTGTTCACTAGAGTCTGCTTTTCCTAGAGGTATGGAATGCCATAACCCCTAGAAAATGAATGTGCAGATTTCTCATCACTCAGGTGCAATAACTCAGAGCTACATATCTACACTGTTTTCCCAGAGTTCTCCAGTAAGGAAAAACAAAAAATCCTACTTGATTCAGGTTAACTCATTTGTCACCACCACCCCCTACCCCTTTCTTTTAGCTCTATCCATTCCCTATCTTAAATCTCTCACTCCCACTTACATTTCTTAGAATCAGATCCAAAATGAACCACAACCAGGCGTCATTTAACAATGGAGATTCATTTTAAGAAAGTGTCATTAAGCAATTTCATCACTGTGGGAACATCACTGAGTGCACTTACACAAACCTCGATGCTATAGCCTACTAAATAACCACACTATACAGTATAGTCTACATGTTCCTATGGGACCACCGCCATGTTATACATGGTCTGTCCTCAAACGAGATGTCATTATGCAGTGCGTGACTGTACTTTGCATTCTAGTCTATGACCAAGCAGCTGCATCTAAAGAAACCCAAGCTAAGACAGTATGTTTTACATTTACAATATAAAATTCAAAAGGTAAAAATTGAGAGAAAAATATGTAGAACTATTTTATATCAGTATCTTGAATATAAATCTAAGTTTATCTTGGGGGGTTGAAGTGGAGAAAGAACTAAGTATTATGAAGTAACGACTGACCTAAGAAACAGAGCAAATATTTTTCATATTCTAATTTTTTGTTCTGAGAGGTTTTTGCTATAGGGTGCATGCAGTAGCCAGAAAGGCAGAGACAGACAGAAAGTGAGAAATCACCCCCTGTGGGGGATGGCCACGCTGCAATCCCTTCTCCTCCATTTTCCTCTCAGGATCTTGGGCGCGCACGCACACACACCTGGTGTGAGTTTAAGCCACCGGGTCCAGGACTCGAACCATGGGCGACTGCATGGGAGTCCAGTGACATAGCCATTACGCTAACTGCTGGTTCAATAGTCTAATTCTTGAAAATGGATTTAGCCCTTGTTCTGAAATTAAAGTCTAATGGCAAAATGTGACACAAGTGTAAATATAGTTTCTAAATATGACCCATTCCTCCCCCCGGCTATGAATGTTCCTTTGTCCAGGACTCGAACCATGGGCGACTGCATGGGAGTCCAGTGACATAGCCATTACGCTAACTGCTGGTTCAATAGTCTAATTCTTGAAAATGGATTTAGCCCTTGTTCTGAAATTAAAGTCTAATGGCAAAATGTGACACAAGTGTAAATATAGTTTCTAAATATGACCCATTCCTCCCCCCGGCTATGAATGTTCCTTTGTAAGTGTAAATATAGTTTCTAAATATGACCCATATTCCTCCCCCAGCTATGAATGTTCCTTTGCATGTGAGTTTCCTGCTCCTTTCATCAAGAGATGGAAGATTGAAACCAGCAGATGGCGTAGCAGCTATGTCACTGGACTTCCACGTAGCTTGAAACTCAGACTGGGTGCATGTGCATATGTCCCCAAAATCCCAAGGGGAGAATGGAAGAGAAGAGATTGCAGTGTGCTAATTCCCACCCCTCGAGGGGGGCGGGGGGATTTCTCACTTTCCATCTCTATGTTTCTTTCTGTCTCTCCCTCTCTCTCCCCAGTAAGTGCACACACCTTAAGGCATAAACTTCTTTTAAAAAGAGAGAGAAAGAGAGATGGAGGATATTTTCCATTACTTTATATCTGGGCTGACCTTGTGCTTTGAACAATTGGATGCAGCACAAGTGTTACCTAGGATTTGTAATCTATCCCTAAAATGGGCTGGCAGCTTTCAATCCTTCCAAGGAGTCCAGCCACCATACATTAAGTCCAGGTTTTATTGCAAGAATGATTATAACCACACAGAGGAAACATTGGAGGATGAGCAGCCATCTTGGATGTTCCAGCCCCAGCTGAATACAACTGTATGAGGGACCTCAACTGCATGAGAAGGCAGACCCTTCACACCCCAGCTGAGCCTAGAAAACCCACAAAATCATGAGAAATATGTTTTTCAATTATTTGATTTTATTATGATTGTTGTTATTATTTTTTTAATTTGCTATAAGGCACTTGTGCTCACGAGAGAGAGAGGGAGAGAAGTGAGAAAGCAAGCTGCCAGGTCCAGGATGTGAACCATGGTCAGCCATGTGGGAGTCTAAGCACCCCAATCACCATGCCACCTGCTGGCCCGAAGACATATGTTTCTTAAGCCACCAAGTTTTGAGGAGGTTTATTAGGCAATCATAGACAACTACAAGAAGAAATGGCAGTGTAGTTTGACAATTCTCTTGGAGTGAAGTACAAAATACAAAGGAGAATAAAGAGTGGATGGGTATTGGGTGAGCCCCAGTTATAAGATAATGCTACAAAGGGACTAATTAAAGACATATGAAATGTGATTGCTGCTATAAATACATTTTTTTTCCCCAGGAATGACGGCATCCTTATCTGTAAGAATTAGAAAATACCCAAGTTATGAGCAGTACATTGTGACCCAACAAACTTAAGAGTTTAGAGAGAAATATTTAAGCATAGACTGGTTGAAGACTTGGGCTGGGATCAAAAGAAAGTAAAGCCATACAGACAATAGGAAGAGTAGACTTAAAAGGTAGATGCCAAGTAGGGATGACAACAAGGATTCATTTAAATGGGCATATGAGAGAAGTGGGACTTGGCCAACCATGATTCAAGTCCCAGACCTCGTGGCTTGAAAATCATGCTGAGCACGTGTGTGAGGCCTAAAATTCCAAGGAGAATGAAAGAGAAAAGACTGTAGTGTTCCCATTCCTCCTGTGGGGTGGGGGTTGATTCTGTCTCTGTCTCTCTCCCTCTTTCTCTCTGAGCACTATAAAACAAAACAAAAACCATATTCTAAAAATTGGCCTTTCTATCCTTTGAAACAGTCAAAATATTAAGAGAACCACTTATGTAGGATAGCAAAATATCACCCATTTTTTTCATGACTGTGGAAAAATAGATTTGTAAAATGTTTGTTTCTTCCTCCACTGCAAGAAGATTCTTCAATTTAGGCAAAGCACCTATTAGTTAACACTATGTCTATTACTACAACTTAGTCATATCTACTGATATGGTTGACCTTAATACTTAATGCTATCAATACAAGAAAGGTTGCAGCAATTATTTCATATTGCCATCTATGACAGATTTTTAGTGGATTTAAAGAGAGTTTTAATGGCTCCTAATTTCTTGGTTAATTTTTCCCCTCTGGTATGTGTGCTCACCAGAAAGAAACAGAGAGGAAGTAAGAAATCACCAACCAGGGAGAATGACCACACAGCATCTTTCTACTCCAGTCTCCTCTCAGGATTTTGGGCACACACAAACCCACACCCAGCATGATTTTCAAGCCACTGGGTCAGGACTCAAACCATAGTCAGCTATGTCGGAGTCCAGTGCTTTAACCACCACTCCATCTGCTGGCCCCAATGGTTCCTAATTTCTATAGTGTAGAAGAACAGCATTTTATACTCTGAAAATTAATAAGGGATCCTGCTTTCCTTGACCTATTTAAACTTATTATATTCACTTCCTTAATAATTTGTTCCTAATCTTCAAAATAAAAAATGAAGTGCATTTATAAATTTATAAGGAATACTGGTTAGAGTTTGCCTTTTCTCTTTGACACCGTGAGCAACTTGTCAGTGCAATCTCATTGTTCAGTGTCTAGTATATGGCCAAAATAATATATGTGTACATATATAAAGATATCTCTATACCCATGTATGTAAATAATAGTTTACAGCTTGTATACCTTCCAAGATTTATTAAATATGACATCTTCAGTGCTTCCCAGAGATAATTGTTACCTGAACTTACACTCTAGAAGAGCCTTATCTCTCTCTTCCATGCATTTAAATAAATAGTGTTTACCTATAAACTATCCCTTTCTTAAAACTGAACTTTAACAAAGCATTTAGATGTTACGAAATGTACTATCTTAATGTTCATAAAAGTTATTGCTTACACCCTGCAAGATTGCTTAATTGCCATGAATCAATTATGAACAAAACAAAAAGAAGAAAGCAGATCTCACTTATTTTCTTGCCTAGAAACCACATCCCATAATTAAATCTGAAGATGGTGGGATATCTCCACAAACAATGCCAGGGAGTGGTAGCTTCCTGCTCATTAGTCTTGGGCTCCAGTTGAATCATAACTACTAAGGGATCCTGTAGGCTGTAGTTACCAGATTGCCTTAGACCAAGGTGGCTGGCTGAGAAATACACACTCCATTAGGTGAGTGCAGAATAATGAACACTGGACTTCCAGATCCAAAAAGTTACTATAATTGGACAACCTTCCCTCTCCCCCTAGTTCCAGACCTAGAAAGAACCTTGTGCCCAATGAAATGATTCACTGACCTAGGCCAGAATAATCCAAACCTATAGTGTAAATTGTGCATATAGGTAGGCAAAAACCCAGTGTGCTTTTTCCTAGACAGGTTTCTCTCTGTACTTAATCATACATACTTATTTTTCATTTTTTAGAGCATATAGTGCTCTCATCTTCATCAAGATGTCTCAGCATCATATCTGGATACTCGGTGCTCTCTTCATATGCCCACAGCTCTGACCATTTCAAGTGGACCAGACCGAGCTCTGGCTTCAGCACTTGCATCTCATTGCTGAGGGCTGCTCTACCTGCCAAACCCCCTCTGCCTATGCACATAGAAGACTGTAAATGCTAAGGAATTAACATACCTAACAGTCCTTAAATAATGCCTGGTGGGAGTTGATGGATAAATACCCAACTCCCTTCTCTCTTTGGTGGGATCATTTTGTGGTGCATATTCTACACTGTCTCTCAGAACTCCCCAGTGTCATTTAAGCTCCAGTTAACTAAACGGTCCTTTACTGGCTTTCTTACTTCTGTCATGCTTTATCAAGTTCCCTACCAGTATTCCTTGAAATCACCTTCTACATAAATTATTTATAGGAGGATCTTTCTCTCAAAGTATTTCTCAAGGGACCAAATGGAAATCACCATTATCATCATCATCATCATCATCATCATCATCATGACAACAACAGTGATAGCACTCACCACTTACTGGAGTTCCAGTCTATTAATATTCTATTATTCTATTAAAATTCTACTTCTTAGACATAAATATATAACACACATATCTTACAGCTGAGAAAAGAGCACCAAGGAGATTTAGGTTGCCAATCTCTAGATCACTGAATTATTAAATGAAATTAGAAACTAGAATCTGATTTCAAACTGATTTGTTCATTCTACTATACTATATTGAACCCACAAAAACTAAAATTAAAATAATTTAAAAACAAAATTGAAGTATTGAGGCTGTCTATATTTTTTTTAAAAAAATACTAGAAGAGGTGCCAACAGATGGTGTAGTAGTTTCTTTGCTGAATTCCCACATGGATGACTGTGGTTCGAATTCCAGACCTGGTAGCTTGAAAAATCACACCAGGCATGTGATTTTTGCATGCCCAAGATCTCAGGAGGAGAATGGAAGAGAAGGGATTGTGGTGTGGCCATCCTCTTGGGAGTGGGAGGTGATTTTCACTTTCCCTCTCATAGTCTCTGTCTCTTTCTCTCTCTCTCTAGAAAGCACATGTGCCATAAGTCAATAACTTCATAAAAAATTGAAGAATATAGTTACCAACATAATACTTCCAAAGTCATTGGAAGATAGACACTTTAATCCACGTATAGCATTCTTCCACTCAAATACTGTACTATGCCTTTTTGCTACAATAACATTTTGTAGAAATAGGAGACTTAATAGAGTAGAGATTGTGTCTTATTTGCTATATTCCCAGAAAAGAGTTTAATAGACATACAATGAATATTGGTTGAATTGACTGACTTGAGTTCTAATAATTTTTTTTTCTTTTTTTGAGAGAGAGATTTTCGCTACAGGGCACATGCGCTTGCCAGCGTGACTGAGAGACAGAAAGTGAAAAATCACCGCCAGGAGGATGTCCACACTGCAATCCCTTCTCCTCCATTCTCCTCTAGGAAAATGCCCAGCTCTAATAAATTCTAATGTTATAATCGTGAATAGAAAAAAGTTGGTTTCAATAAGACTCAATCTGGATACAAAGGAGATTCATACTCTAGATGGGAAGGAGGAATCTTGCAAAATGGGGAGCAATTAAGTTTACTGACTTCCTTAGGCATTATCTTTACATAGAATGAGGTGTGTTTCAAAGACATCTGATATTGTGATGTAAGTGATGTTTTGATATTATAAGTATCATGAAAATAGTTAAACTGAGTTTAGAGTTATTGGGAAGATGAGTTCTGGAGTTCAGAATTTGGGTCTTACAGGATAGCTCTGTTTTAGGGCACTGGAGATTCTCCATTGGAAATGTAGCTAACTTTGGCCAAGAACAGGTGGTGGGTTTCCGGGTTTCTTTTCTAAAGGGAAGGAGACAGCTTTTTTTTTTTTTTTTTTTTTTGAGTTTTTCTCTGCA
>NW_006159565.1:7305849-7320779 GCF_000334495.1 Tupaia belangeri chinensis
AGAGACAGAAAGCGAGAAATCACCCCCCAGGGGGGATGGTCATGCCGCAATCCTTTCTCCTCCATTCTCCTCTCAGGATCTTGGGCACGCACGCACACGTGCCTGGCGTGAGTTTTAAGCCACCGGGTCCGGGACGTGAACCGCGGTCGACTACGTGGGAGTCCAGCGACATAGCCATTAGGCTAACTGCTGGTTCCCAGGAGACAGCTTTTCTTGAAGACTGAATAGCCAAGCTCTGCCCATTAACAATCTAAATGTTTCCACCGATGACCACATCCTTTAATCAACAGATCAAGACTATTCTTTGAGGATGGGAGATGACTTATCACCTACAATGCCTTTCAAATAACTACAGTTACTTTTAATAGTACAACAACTTCTTATTAATGGTTGTAAAATGGAAGTTTCTAAATGTATAGAATGGTCTATGAATCCAAAATAAATTTTTAAATTCTGCTACTATGTTGATTATTTACAAAAATGTATATAAATTAAGCATTCAAATCCTAAATGGTTTCACTTTACAGAGTGCAGAGTGAAAATATAACTGGTTAAAATTAACTCATACAGCACATAAAGCTTCAAAGATGTGGAATTTGAGATTAGAGCATATTGTTTGAAACATATTGGTCGTTTGAAAATAGAAGAAAAAGAAAATGAGGAACAAAAGGAACAAATTTCCACCTAATAAAAATGTCCCATAATTACATTTCTAAATCATACTTGGTTGTTTTACTGTAAAATACTTCTAAACATAATTCTAGAGAAGCAGAATCTAAAGTTTATAATAATTTTCTATTTCATTATGTAGCATTTTACATTTGATTTGGAAAAACAAACTTTCCAGAAAGCAGAAACAGTATAAAAACTAGTCAAATTTAGGACATTTTCTCCAACATGTTAGAAAATCTTCAATTATGCAGCAATGTTGAAAGAACTGTGTGGTGAAACCCCAAGTACACACCACCAGATTCTACCACTACCATTTTACTACTTTACCTTTATCACTTATCAATTCATCATTCTATGCATGAATTACTCCATCTGTTTATTGTGCATTCCAAACTGATTTTCAGACATAGAAAAATTCTTTCTAAATACTTCTTCATGACTAAGAGTAATTACCCTTTATTTGTTTCCATTTTATGTTAAACTTGCATGCAATAACATGCACAAATCTTGTCATTCGTTGAATTTTACCAAATATATGTATTTGTGAACACCTAAAACTTTATCAGTATATAGACTACTGAGTTATAGATTATGTATTTTGAGGGAAAGAATAAAAATTTGGTAAGTTCTTTTTTAAAATACAAAATAGTCTTTCAAACATGTTAAAATAAAGCAAAGACAGACTACAGTTTTTTTCTTTATCTCAATAATTGTTTTCAACTTCATCTCAGTAGCTAAATAAAAAGCAGTATATGACATTATACCCAAAGATTAGCTTGGTTTAGAGCAGGGATGTCACACCAAATGTCAACAGTGCCATATCAGTAAATAAATATAGGAGGCATGTGATAAAAGACAAGAAAGAGTGATGGAGACTGTGGTCAACACATGAACCCTCAGCTCCAGCTCAAGGAAGTCATGAAAGAATAGATGCCCCAAATTGCCATGCTACAAATTATTTAAGAAAGGCAGGAAATGCAGATAATTATGTACAATATGTTAAATGTATAAAATGTTAATTAAATTACAAATTCTAAAATAATATGCGATTTGGTCCTACTGAGCCAAAAAGCCCTCAGTTTGCATTCTATAGGTAAGTTCCATCCTATTTCATGACCTGTGGCTCCTTATAGTAGGTGGATATTACTGCGAACAGATGATGTTCTCAGCCAGCAGACAAGACTTAAATTCATCACATGATTTAAAGTATCCATTAATCTATAGTTCTAAAAAGTTTAAGACTTGAGCAGTTACATATACCAGATATATTATTTCCTACTATATCTGTTTCAGGCATAATAGGAAAATAGGATAAGAAAAATCAAAAGTAAATGGTAACATCTCTCTTTCTCCCCAGTGAAAGACCCCTATACATTTACATTTAATTTGGAAAAACAAATTTTCCAGAAAGTGGAAACAGTATAAAAACTAGTTAAATGTAGTACATTTTGTCCAATATGTTAGAAAATCAATTATGCAGCAATGTTGAAAGAACTGTGTGATGAAACCCCAAGTACCCACCACCAGATTGTACCACTACCATTTTACTGTTTTACTTTGTACCTATCTATTCATCATTCTATGCATGCATTAATTATTCCATCCGCTTATAGTGCCTCTACTGAGGCAGACAATATCAGGGGTTTTATAGACAACACATCTCTCAACTTCATCATTATGTTCACTGATTTAGCCATTGATTTAACAAAATGCATATTGCGTATACATGTGCCAAATACTGTTCTAAGTCTAGGGCTGCAACAATTAAAAAAAAGAAGAAAAGAAAACACACCAAGCCCAGCAGGTGGCATAATGGTTAGGGCATTAGACTTCCACATGGTTCACTACAAATAAATACTACGCCTAGGAATTGTAAGTGATAAGAGAACAGCAAAGTAAGCTAAGGATGAGAGGATCATACAAGGTAGTCAGATTTCCTACCAAGAAGACCTCTGAACAGAGGTTCAAAAATATGAGAGCATCAAGAACATCATGGGAAGGAGAAATCTATGCAGAAAGAACTCATCTTACTAGGGAACCAGCAGTTAGCGTAATGCCTATGTTGCTGGACTCCCACGTAGTCCACCACGGTTCATGTCCCAGACCCGGTGGCTTAAAACTCACGCCGGGTGTGTGTGAGTGCGTGCCCAAGATCCCAAGAGGAGAATAGAGGAGAAGGAATTGCAGCATGACCATACCCCCTGGGGGGTGATTTCTCACTTTCTGTCTCTATGTCTCTCTCTGTCTGGCAAGCACACGCACCCTATAGTGAAAACCTCTTCAAAAAAAAAAAAAAAAGAACTCATCTAACTAAATGGAAAGATCTTCAATGCGCCTCAAAAAAGTATGCCATAAATGTAAATATGTGTTCTCCCCTTTAAGAGTACCTATTTTTATATGAAGTATATATACTCCAAAGCAATAGAACAAATGCATTATTTAGGATTTAAAGATATAATGCTCTAGCAAGAATTTATAGGCAGTTGGTGTAATGGCTATGTTGCTAGACTCACATGTAGCTGACCATGGTTCGAGTCCTAGACCCAGTGGCTTAAACTCACACCAGGCATCTATGTGTGCCCAAGAGGAGAATGGAGGAGAAGAGATTGTGGCATGGTCATCCCTCCTGGGGGGTGATTTCTCACTCTCTGTCTCTCTGGCGAGCACACACGCCCTATAGCAGAAACCTCTCCAAAAAAAAAAAAAAAGTTAAATTAAAAAAATGTATAAGCTTATTATTCAGAGGGGTCAATTCTGTAAGATGTAATATGATTTACAACTTTCAACATACAGTGTTTATGTTGCATTTTGATTTTTCACTCACATATAATTGCACATACTTGCAGGGGTACAATGTAATTTCTCAGTACAAGAAGGCAATGGGTATCAATTAATCAGGCAGGTGAGCATACTGGTACCTCAACCACTTGCCATTACTTATGCTGAACATATTCAAAATCTTCCCTTCTTGGTATTTTGAGATACACAGCAAGCAATGTGCACTTTTTGTGGAATGTATTCATTGCACGAAGGAAGGTATTCCTTATTGACAGAAGGTATTCATAAATGCTCTATGTATTGTTAAGTAAGATAGGGCTAATTACAGACAATTGGCAAACCATTTTCATACTGGAAAATAAATAAATGAGTGAAAATATGAACTTATTTCATCTTCAGAGATCATGCCTGATTTTTCTCTCATTCAGCTTTTCCTAACAGAGAGCATGATTATGAAAGCCAAAGAACCTGTCTGTTGCCAACCCTTTAAGGGCACAGAGAGCAGGTGGCACTAATGTACCTTGACATAGGATTTTCTTTCTCAGAAGCTCAAGATAGGTAAAAGGGATTATAGCAACGGCTTCACCTGACCCAGCAACATCTCTGTCTTTTGTCACCCATCATGCCAGTGTCTGAAAGTCGGCATAACATTTCAATCAGAGACTGGCAGAATTTGCTTTTTTACACCTGTCAAGACTAAAGGGAATTGTGCTCCCAGGGCCATTCTACTTGAAGGAAATATATGGAAATTAGACATATACCATGTTCTAAGAGAAGCTGCCAGTTTTTGAGTGCCTTTATGAATTCACTTATTCTACTTAACGTAAAATTAGAATGGGAAGGTGAGGGGTAGGGTTATGTGGAAAGCACACAGTGAAATATGTTCCATTGCCTGCAAAGTCACCATTTTAACGCTTCTGCCTCTTGCCTTGACATAAACACTTCATAGACTCCAATTATATTAATTGCTCATGTGGTAAAAAAACATCTGGGGTAATAAACATAACTGAGTTCACAGACATGATAAATTTGAAAATGTCCTGAATGCAAACAAGGGCAATATAAAGGTGCTGTCCCATCATTTTTAATTTTATAGTTTTATTTTAATAAATTAGGACTTTGGAACATCTATATTAACCTCAGATACATAAACTATGGCTATGTTATTAAGGACATTACTGTATGTCTTTTAAAGTGCATGCAACTGCATTTATAATATTACAGATAACGGAAACTAAACTACAGTTCTCTGAGTTATGAAAGACATTGAGTTTTTTAAAAGAATGGAAAAATGGTCTCCTAATGTTAAGAGCACAGGAGACATTCACACGTGAAGCAGATTTGCTAAGCATCTCCACACTGGCCACGGCTGCCGGTATGTCTAATGTGTTCCTCTTAGTTTACCTCTCAGCTCCACTGACCAGTGGGAAAAATGTGATTCACATTCTTATACCAGAACTTATCTCTCTCTATTTGGGTACGAAAGAGAGTTCCAAGTTCCCTGAAAGAAAACTAAGTAAGCTTTACTAGGATATACGAGCAACACTGTTTTTTAGTTTCCAAGGTTTATTAAAAAAAAAAAAAAAAAAAACAGATGATTTAGCCAAGCATAGTAGTATGTGCCTGTAACCCCTCCCAGCTACTTGGGAGGCTGAGGCAGGATGATCTGGGGTTCACCACCAAATGGGGGTGGTGGATGAAATGGGGTTAGTAGATGAAATACCCAGGATGCCTGTCGCTAGGTGGGGATAATTCTGAGGCCATTTTGTACAAGATCCTTGGTAGGACAAGCCCCAGTTATCTTTATCTTTAATTCACTCACTAAAATGCTCTCCTTAGAGGGCCAGCATGTGGCATAGCAAATACATCACTGGACTCCCACGTGGCCGACTGTGGTTTGAATACCAGATCTGGTGGTTTGAAACTCACACTGGGTGCATGTGTATGTATGACCAAGATCCCAGGAGGAGAATGGAAGAGGAGGAACTGGGGTGTTGGCCATCTCTCCTGGGAGGTGATTTCCCACCTTTCCTCTCACTGTCTATGTCTCTCTGTCTCTCTCTCTGACTCTTTCTCTCTCTCAAGAGCACAAGCACCCTAAGGCAAAAACCTCTTAAAAAAAAAGAACTTTTTTTTTTTTTTGCTGCCTCTCTCACCTTTCTCTTATTCCTGTTTCTTGCAATTACCTATCAAATAAAATATCATACCTTAGTCACTGTCTCAGGTTTTGCTGTAGGAAAAAAATCCAAATTAGGACACCATATAAACCCCGCAAACAACACAGCACCCATGTGAGTTCCCTTTCACAGTGAAGCAACATTTTCCAACCATTATTGCAATGATCAATTTCAAAGGAGAATGCAAGTGAATGGAAAGTGGGGCGTGTGGGGTGGAGGAAGACGACTTACGTGTAAAGGAAACTTTAAAGTAAAATGATGATCAAAAGAAACCCTGACCCTTTCTGATTAGACCTACAGTTGCACAGATAAAACTTCCATAAGAAAGAGGAGTGTTTGTGACATTAATGATTATCTGACTCAAAATTCTGACAGAATTCAGTTAAAAACTGAACATGTTGAGACAGGCACTGGCATGTAGCCCCAACCTAGTCAGAAGTACATTTTGATTTACTGCAGATGGGCACCAAGTCATTTTGCCAATTTGGATGCTACCAGTAAGGTTTCACAAATAGATCTGTCCTCCAACAATATCTGCCTTCAGTCAGAAGTGGAACAAATGTAAGAAATGTGACAAGCCACAAACCTATGCACATGCGCATATACCCACCCACCCAAGGTTACCAGTTGAATTTAAACCCAATTAGGGTAAATTTTGTTTAAAGTTTAAAATAATGTATAACTATTTTGCTACTAACGATAGCTTGCATTTAAGCATGTCAACGTTTCAAAGCTGATCTTTACCCAGGAAGAATAAGATAAATAATTGCCAGCACTTTCACATATGTGCTCTGTCGCAATCTCCATATACCTTTCCTTATTCCCCCTCAAGTAAAGTGAAACTAAGCCCAGTCCTCTTCAGTTAATGCTTTGAATTTTCCTTAATGTTTTTGAACCAAATGAAATGTCCCACTTGAAATATGAATCATTAAAACATTGCCTAGTCAAATCTCACTGAAGTTAATGAAGAATGCATCTCTATGAAATGACAACAGTGACAGAGAATTATTTTATATTAAATGGCAATTACCAAAAGTCTATGTTGCATTTAGACAAGTTGGGCATCATGGGAAAACTTATTCTGACATCTCTTTGAAATGGTAGGTGATTTTTCCCAATGACAAATAGTTCAAAAGATTTTACTTCTAAGAGTTGTCATGCCCCAGCTTTTATTTTGTCAAGCCATAATGTGTTCTCTTCAATAACCAAGAACACCATTTCTTTCAGATTGAAATGATTTTTAGGTGCTAATAAGTAAACATTAGTCCATCAACAAGGTGAATTACATTAGTCTCAACCCTAATACTTTTGATCTATAAAGATATGCTCAAAGAATTAGTGAGATCTCTCACAAATTCAATTCTAGAATATCTCTTTAGGTTACAATATGAGAAGGTCAATTCCTGATTTTAAGCCAGAGTACATGTCATTTCAGTGTTAGGTGGACATCTATCCAAGGAAAGTGAGGGTCTTGGTAAAGTCGGCAGCTAAGGAGGATGCTAGAGAGACCTTGGAGCTTAATTAATTCTGACTTACTTCCTGTTCTTCACTACTTAAGATTGCAGATATTAAATTACAGTTTCCCAGCTATCTAACCAAAGCACTGTCCAAGTCCTTGGTCAGATGTCTTCTGGGGGTAATAAGATAACCCTTATAAAGATGCCAAACTGATTCAAGAGAACAGTGACTTAATCTTAAATTATGAAGGGATTTGGGAGATTCTTTCAACCCTCCAAACCAATATAGCAGTACCGAGACAAAATTATTCACTTTCTGCTTAAATATTTATAGCCAAGAAGTATTCTCCAGCTTCTTCCAACAGAAGTTTATTCTACTTTTTTTCCCCTTGATTTTGTTATTCTCAAGCTTTTCCTGATAAGTCAAAACCTCTCTTCTTGTCCCTTTTATCCATTGACCCTGATTCTGTTCCTAGGTATCACAAAGCATATTTCATAGTATTGTACAGTAACTGTCCCTTATTTTTCTGTCCAGAAATTCTCTTTCCTTTCCTCCCTATTAAATTGAGACCTCTTGAGTGAAAAAATATATTTTTATATTCTGAGGGCCCAGCACAAAGTAGGTGCTGAATATTTTTTGTGTAAAGTACAGTATGGTTTTTCACAGTATGCATACAGGACATAATTATCAAATCACAGATATATTCATCTTCTTCAATATTGAACCTTTCATTAGGTTATGGACATTTGATAATAACAATTTTTTAAGTATATAACAGTCATTTTTTAAAACCTTGCTGTGGTACACCATTCCATAATCCATTTCCTTTGTTAACATGCATTCTTGTGTCTCTCACCAATTTTTGCCAGAACTATCACCCCCACCACACATACCCCTTTTTCTATATAGCTTCTGATACATACCACTACTCTCTCTATCCTTATGCTATGGAGTACTTAAATTGCTGTCACAGAGAGCAGACAATCAGTAGATGTTTAGCAGGGACATATAGTGTTTATCTTTCATAGCCTGGCTTGTTTTCACTGAGCATTATGTCTTCTAAATTTATCTACTTTGTGTCTAATGACAGAATATGGTTGTTCTTTATAACTGAGTAGCATTTCACTATATACAGGTGTCACATTTTCTTAACCCATTCACCCATGGTTGGTACTTAAGTTGATTCCTTCTCTTAGTTGTTGTTAATAATATTTCAATAAACATGGATGTGAAAGTAGCTCTCTGGCTGAGTGAATACATCTGCACTAAAAGACATTCTTGATCAACAAGATTGTTTATTGGTCTCCTATTCACACAAGGAACTTTAAGAAGTCTCTATAAAGTGTGTATTATAAAAATCTACGGGCCAACCGGTAGTGTAGTGGTTAAGGTGCTGGACTCCCATACGACAGGCTGCAGTTCAAGTCCCAGACTTGACAGCTTGCTTTCTCACTTTCTCTCTCTTCCTGGTGAGTGCATGTGCCCTAAGGCAAAATTTTAAAATAATGATGAATAAAATTAAATAAATAACTCCTTAAAAACATGCATTTTTTTTTCAATTTAGCAGAGTTTAAGCAAAGAACAATTTGCAAACGGGGCAGCACTCAGAACTGGTTCTGAGGATCTCTTCAAAAGTTTTTGACCAAATAAAACTGACACTGTAATTCTATTTTTCAACCTTTTAAAGTTCCTTGCACATAAAACTCATTATCAAGTATATAAAATTATATCTTTTCTAAGTTAAATCAAATTTTATATCAATGGAGGAAACAAGAAACTGATAAAAACAAATGTGAGAACATATTAAGTACTTATATTGGAACATCAGTATATCTACCTTTTAATTTTTTTTTCTTTCACTAGTAACAGAGATACAGAAAGACAGCATCCTCAGAGAGGTCTCACACAGCATATGTGTGCCCCCCTACATGCACCCAGCAAGTACTAGCGAATCCAGAAAACAAACCTGATTTTCCACATGGCTTCTGGCATTGTGGAGTGTTGCACTGCTGCTGGGCTACCGCAACTGGGCTGACCATTCTCAAAGTTCCATATTTGAAGCAAAACGTAAAGAATAAAAATTCCAACACAAGAAGACCTGGAAAGCCATTCCAGGTCCCCATTTGGTCTCTGCCATGTCGTTCCTCTTTGCTCACCACTCACTCTGAGG
This sequence comes from Tupaia belangeri chinensis, assembly GCF_000334495.1. Lineage (NCBI taxonomy): Eukaryota > Metazoa > Chordata > Mammalia > Scandentia > Tupaiidae > Tupaia > Tupaia belangeri. The sequence goes on from NW_006159565.1 coordinate 7,315,105, forward strand.
TGGATGAAACTGCCCTTCCAGGTAAAGCAAGGCTCTAACCTGCCTTTTCTGTGTTCTAAGCTTTCTCAGCTGGATCTCCATGCAATCATCAGGAAACACAGCTGTAATTGATAAATTAGGTTTAAAGAGAACCTGACTTTTCTGCTTTTTAAAGTAAGTAGCAGGTGTTAAAACAAAAGCAGCTCTTGTGCAGGTGAAGAACTGATATTACAGAGATTGACTATCAAAATGGTGTATGGAAAAAGTAAAAAGTTACTCAGAGTTGGTATTGCTTCAACCTATAGTGTATGTGGACTAACAAATTAAATGTTGCCCCCAAAAATGTCCAAACACAGGTCAGAAGAACTTCAACTTAAATAACTTGATCATAAATAAGTAAGGTAAAATATCACTTTTCTAGGGCTCCCAACAAAAATATTTGTAAAAAGGTGATTAATGTAATAGACATATAATAGAACATGAGAATTTAAAATTATATACTATTTAGAGTTAAAGGTAAAAAGATAACCTCCTATCTCATAAACAAAAATTTAAGAATCAGGTATGAAAACAAGTTTGCTACTTTTCTCTCATTTCCATTGTCATTTTTCCTCCCACGATCAAATGGTTTACCCTCTCGTCTATCGTAAAGCTAAAACTAGCAGTCATTGATTCATCTATTGAGAGATTGTAAAATATATATGTGGTCTTCGTCCTGTTTCTTATCTAGTTCCTAACATTTGGGATCTCCAAAGTGATAAATGTCTTCCTGTGTACTAATGGGGTGACTGATGGCTGGAAGCCATTCAGTAACATCAGGATGGGGGTTGATGATTGGAAAGGTGAGGGCAGGATTCAGTTAATCAGGACTCAGTGTTTAAATGCATTATGCATACGTATTGAAGCCTCTATAAAAACCCAAAAGAGGGTCCTGGGGATCTTTTTGATTAGCTGGGAGCTTTTAACACAGGGAAGTTCCTAAAGAGTGGAGCACACAAGGAGGATGTGGAAGCTCTACATCCTTCCCTACATGTCTTGGCTATTCATCTCTTCATCTGTAATTTTTGTTATACCCTTTATAATAAACTGGTAAATGTGTTTCCCTGAGTTCTTTGAGCTGCTCTTGCAAATTAATCAAATCAAGGAGGGCCTTGAATGAACTCTCACTTATGTTTGGTCAGTCAGAGCACAGGTAAAACAACCAGGGTCTTGCAATTGGCTTCTGAAGGGGGAAGCAGTCTTGGAGAATGAGCATTTAACCTTTAGAATCTAATGCTATCTCCAGGTAGACAGTCTCTGAATTTAATTGAACTAGAGGGCACCCAGCTGATGTCTGCTGCAGAACTGATTGCTTATTTGCTGGTGGGGCGAAATCCCTACACCTGTTGGAGTCACAGAAGTCATCTGCATTGATTGTTCAGTGAAAGTATAGGAGAAATTGAATTTATAAATCTGTAAGAGTCTTAGCAATTAAGAAATTATCTAAAAATTAATAATCACAAGTCATTTGGCTACATGCTCCTTAAAGACTGCCCAAACATGTTTAACAAATTGAATTTTAAAGATCAAATTGTTTGGGGTCAGCAGGTGGTAAAGTGGTTCAGGATGCTGGACTCACACATGGCCGACCGCAGTTTGAATTCTAGACCTGGAGGCTTGCTCTCTCTCGGTCAACAATTACTGCTCGGTGAGCTTGGCAGATGTTCGGGGTCCGTTTCCCTGAGGGGGTTATTTTAAAAAATCAAAAATTTTTTTGTTAGTAATTTGTAAATTGGGCAGCAACCTGTCTACAAAACAAAGGATCTCCAATGAGCTGTGTAAAAAATTAGCTTTATAGACAGAAAAAGCTAATGAAAGCATAGATAGGAACAGAAAGCAGATTGGTCACGTCAAAGTTACTTCCTTTTTATGGTGACAATAGAAGGAACTTTGTTCTCATGCCAGTTGAGATAGACTGGGCCTTTTCAGACCTGGAAAGCCATTCCAGGTCCCCATTTGGTCTCTGCCATGTCGTTCCTCTTTGCTCACCACTCACTCTGAGGTGGATGAAACTGCCCTTCCAGGTAAAGCAAGGCTCTAACCTGCCTTTTCTGTGTTCTAAGCTTTCTCAGCTGGATCTCCATGCAATCATCAGGAAACACAGCTGTAATTGATAAATTAGGTTTAAAGAGAACCTGACTTTTCTGCTTTTTAAAGTAAGTAGCAGGTGTTAAAACAAAAGCAGCTCTTGTGCAGGTGAAGAACTGATATTACAGAGATTGACTATCAAAATGGTGTATGGAAAAAGTAAAAAGTTACTCAGAGTTGGTATTGCTTCAACCTATAGTGTATGTGGACTAACAAATTAAATGTTGCCCCCAAAAATGTCCAAACACAGGTCAGAAGAACTTCAACTTAAATAACTTGATCATAAATAAGTAAGGTAAAATATCACTTTTCTAGGGCTCCCAACAAAAATATTTGTAAAAAGGTGATTAATGTAATAGACATATAATAGAACATGAGAATTTAAAATTATATACTATTTAGAGTTAAAGGTAAAAAGATAACCTCCTATCTCATAAACAAAAATTTAAGAATCAGGTATGAAAACAAGTTTGCTACTTTTCTCTCATTTCCATTGTCATTTTTCCTCCCACGATCAAATGGTTTACCCTCTCGTCTATCGTAAAGCTAAAACTAGCAGTCATTGATTCATCTATTGAGAGATTGTAAAATATATATGTGGTCTTCGTCCTGTTTCTTATCTAGTTCCTAACATTTGGGATCTCCAAAGTGATAAATGTCTTCCTGTGTACTAATGGGGTGACTGATGGCTGGAAGCCATTCAGTAACTTCAGGATGGGGGTTGATGATTGGAAAGGTGAGGGCAGGATTCAGTTAATCAGGACTCAGTGTTTAAATGCATTATGCATACGTATTGAAGCCTCTATAAAAACCCAAAAGAGGGTCCTGGGGATCTTTTTGATTAGCTGGGAGCTTTTAACACAGGGAAGTTCCTAAAGAGTGGAGCACACAAGGAGGATGTGGAAGCTCTACATCCTTCCCTACATGTCTTGGCTATTCATCTCTTCATCTGTAATTTTTGTTATACCCTTTATAATAAACTGGTAAATGTGTTTCCCTGAGTTCTTTGAGCTGCTCTTGCAAATTAATCAAATCAAGGAGGGCCTTGAATGAACTCTCACTTATGTTTGGTCAGTCAGAGCACAGGTAAAACAACCAGGGTCTTGCAATTGGCTTCTGAAGGGGGAAGCAGTCTTGGAGAATGAGCATTTAACCTTTAGAATCTAATGCTATCTCCAGGTAGACAGTCTCTGAATTTAATTGAACTAGAGGGCACCCAGCTGATGTCTTCTGCAGAACTGATTGCTTATTTGCTGGTGGGGCGAAATCCCTACACCTGTTGGAGTCACAGAAGTCATCTGCATTGATTGTTCAGTGAAAGTATAGGAGAAATTGAATTTATAAATCTGTAAGAGTCTTAGCAATTAAGAAATTATCTAAAAATTAATAATCACAAGTCATTTGGCTACATGCTCCTTAAAGACTGCCCAAACATGTTTAACAAATTGAATTTTAAAGATCAAATTGTTTGGGGTCAGCAGGTGGTAAAGTGGTTCAGGATGCTGGACTCACACATGGCCGACCACAGTTTGAATTCTAGACCTGGAGGCTTGCTCTCTCTCTCTCTTTCTCTCTCTCTCTCTCTGTCTTTGTCAAATTTGAAAAATAAGTAAATAAATAAAGTTAAATTAAAAATAATTATTTTAAAAAATCAAAAATTTTTTTGTTAGTAATTTGTAAATTGGGCAGCAACCTGTCTACAAAACAAAGGATCTCCAATGAGCTGTGTAAAAAATTAGCTTTATAGACAGAAAAAGCTAATGAAAGCATAGATAGGAACAGAAAGCAGATTGGTCACGTCAAAGTTACTTCCTTTTTATGGTTACAATAGAAGGAACTTTGTTCTCATGCCAGTTGAGATAGACTGGGCCTTTTCTGATACTTTGCTATTGAATCTGCTGGTTTTGGTTTTGGTTTGTTTTTAAAATGACCTATTTTAAAGTTCAATTTGATTACTCTATGTGAGTAGTTCATCTTGGTTTGGTCTAATTTGTTGGGTCTGCTGCAAAAGCTTAATCCATAACAATGCCTGCCCACATAAGTTTTGTTTAGTAAGAGTAAATATAGCTTCACATGTTTTGATTCTTCACACAAGGCTGAAGAAATAGCAAGACACCAAAAGCTCGGCACACATACCAGTAACTGGTGGATCACTCAGACCTAAAAGTTCAAGTCCACAGAATAATTCAAAACTCTAAGCAGTAGAGGCAATAAACTGAAGCAGAGGTACAGTGACTGACAGTCTAAGAAACTGTCAATGGCATATATTTGGTTGTTCAGGTATCCAGGACACCCTGTCTAAAACATTCACTCTCTTAACAAAGAGGAAATAAAATAAAACTAAAAACCTATTAGTGAAAAGCATTGTGGTCAAATATTGCATAAATCATCTCAATCACACAGTACATACACTAAGCTGATGCTAATAACTAACTGTTCTTAATATTGCACACTAAATTTCATACTAAAAAAAGTATTAGTTACATAGGATAGATTTGTACACAAAATGTCAGTTATGCTTCTAACATGGATCCTAAAATCATTATACTTCTCTCTACTATCATCCTTTAGAATAGGCAAGGGTTAGGTCCTTAATTTGGTACTATGTGAATGCTCATTCAATAAAAAAATGAATGATGCTATAATAAGAACAAATTGAAATCACCATATGTTAATAAAAAAAAAACTCATTGGAATGTGAGCACAGAGCACTGAGAGGAACTTGTAACAAGATTATATAATACATGCAAAGACAACAAAAGCAAAGTTTTTATACGGCCAGCTTTAGAAGAGAAAATGTGGGGTACGAAGACACAACTTCCTACCAGGACTTGTTACTCCATAGGCCTGAGCTATGGACTGGTGCTGGTTCTAGTCTTTTGGGGATGGGCACAGACTGGTGTAGTTACAATGGCCCGTTGGCACCGCCTGCCCTCCCAAACTTCTCCCTCCTGCTCACACAATGGGGAATGAGCAACAGAGTGAGGCTTAATCAGTGTTTGCAACCACTCCCCATCACTTGCATTGTCACCTGCACTCTACCTCCTGTGGGATCAGAAGCAGACTTTCATGGGAGTTGGAACACAACTGTTGTGGGATGGTTTCATTTTATATTGCAGTGTGCTAAGGGTGGAAATAGGGTGCATGGTAGATGTGTTATGCTTGGGTCATCCCAGGACTTGCTTGCTTCCAACATCCTTGGGATTGTCTTCCATGAGGCCAGTCCCAGGTTCCAAGAGGGTTGAGGACTATGGCCTTTGCGGCTTGAGGAAGCTTCTCTACTTCCTCTCACAACAGTTGCCTCTTATGGTTTGATGGTTCTTTGTCTGAGATCCTGGAGCACTTATGACAGGTCATTTGACTTCTCTGAGTCATTCAGTTCTGATAATCATAGACGAGAGCAAACTATAAAACTGTAGGCAAAAACAAAAAAGTTATTGCCTTCATTATCATAACTACTACTAATAAAAATACCTGGTATGTTAGTTTCCTTGGACTTCTGTACATGTTACCACAACAGAAGTTTATTTATTATATGGTTCTGGAGGCCAAAGGCCAAAATCAAGGTG
>NW_006159565.1:7320810-7336097 GCF_000334495.1 Tupaia belangeri chinensis
CAGCAGGAACTTGTTTCCTGGGGAGCAGCAGGAGAGAACCTTTCCTTCCATGTTGCAGCTTTTGGTGTCTGCAGGAATCTCTTCATTTGAATCTGAGCCACTCTAATCTCTGTCTACATCTTCACATGGCTTCCTCCCCAGTGGGTTTCTGCATCCCAAATATTCCTCTGACTTTCCCTGCATTTCCCTTTGTTTCAAATCAATTTTTTACTTTAGCCCTACCTTAAATCTACAATAATCTCATTTTTAAATTTTTATTTATTTTTATTTTCTTTTGGAGAGGTTTTAGCTATAGGGCACGTGCGCTCACCAGAAAGACAGAGAGAGACAGAGAGATAGAAAGCAAGAAATCACCCCCCGAGAGGGAATGGCCACACTGTACTCCTTTCTCCTCCATTCTCCTCTCGGGATCTTGGGCACGCATGCACATGCACCCGGCATGAGTTTAAGCCACCGGGTCCGGGAATCAAACCACAGTCAACTACATGGGAGTTCAGCAACATAGCCATTACACTAACTGCTGGTCCTATAGGATAATCTCATTTTGAGAGCATAAATTACATTGGCAAAGACCCTTTCTCCAAACAGGGTCACATTCACAGGGTTAAGAGATTAGGACATGGACATATCTTTTGGGGGAATCCTGCTATTCAGTCCACTACTTCTGCCTAAATCGTTAACAAGTTCTTTCCATCCCTCCTGCTCCTGCCTGTCCCCATGCTACAGATGGCAAATTATTTCCAGAGCTTTTCATATCTTTTAGGCAAATTGTTTAGTATTCTTGGGAAAAAAAAAAGAAAAAAAAATAACAAAAGAACCAGTGGAGAAAATGTTTTGCCAGACAACTATATGGGGTAACATATTATTAGCACCTGTATTTGCTACTGGGCTACACAAATGTATGTCTCTAGAATGTGATATTTGTAGGAGTTAAATGAAATATAGATTGTTGATTTGAATGATTCTCTTACCGCAGATTTATTAATTAATTGCCATCCATTATGTATGGCATAAATGAGAAAATTAAACACACACTTAAAAATTAAAGACAAATTAAATTTCTTTGCTCTTAATCATCTTGAAGGTGGAAGGATATCAGCAATTAAAGCAACGTTTGTAATAGCAAAATGTATCCTGCTAACAATTAGAGGTAATATATGTTTTTAAAATTTTGCTATAGGGTGCATGTACTTGCCAGAGAGACATAGAGATGGAAAGTGAGAAAACATGGGAAGGTGGAGGGACAAGGGTAGCCAGGCCACAATCCCATCTCCTCTCAGAATTTGGAATATACACACCAAGGTGACTGTTGTGTTTTTTTATGCTGGGTCTGGATCTTAGAACTTGGAACTTGAAACTTGAAACTCAAACCAGCCATATGAGGTCCAACCACCTCAAACACTGGATAGCCCAGAGCTAATATTTTAAATGTGAGGTTTCAACCCTTAAAATGCTCCAAATAAGCAAGAAAACAAATCCTATACGTGAGAATATCTATTTTTAGAACTTCTAAAGTCAGTTTTCCTTTGTGAGAATATCTGAAAGTAAGCAGTATACAGACAAATGGATATAATAGACATAAATCGCACAGTTTTAGAAACCATTCCTTTTGAAAGATAAGTAAAAAATATGGAGGTGCCTCTTTTCCCTTTTTGACACAACAACTCCCAGTATTTTGGCAGGTTCTGTGACATTTCTGCTCTTTACATTGTGTTACGGACGTAAAGGAATGTGGTAGTTGCTGTTGGTCCTCATATCACTTGAACCATAATCAGTCCCTGGGACTTCTAATGTCTAGGATATGAGGGCCTCCCTGCAATCTGCAAAAAGCCCCATCACAAGAGCTCTAGGGACATTAATACATCCTCTCAATTCATCAAGAGATGTCTGAAAAAATTGTGGAACATATATGCCAGATTCCTTACCACTCATGAGAAAGTGAGTCTAATTCTCTACCATTTCCTTGAGTAACCCTGTAGCACGGAGCTTCTGGTTTGATAATGAATCTGTACAGACTGTCTTCCCTTCCCTGTATCCTTCTACCTTGTTCCTTTCCTCCTCTACCTTCCACATAAACTATTTGCACTCAGATATTTGTCTTAGGCTCTGCTTTTGAGGTAACCTAAAACAGAAAACAAGAAACATTATTGCTCTTCAATGATAAGTAAAAACCTCTTTGCTTAAAAATTACCTCAAAAAAAAAAAAAAGGAATCTTTCTGAAACCACTGCCATATACTAAAATATGGAAGTACTAATACTAAAAATGAGAGTTCATATTTGCAAGGTGCTCTGGCAGGTACTGCCTCTTTTCTTCTTCTCAGAATCCCAATGGTGACCAAGTTTTGAATGGATATGTGACTCTGGGAAACCCAATGCCTCCATAGATCTAGGGAGTAATTTGGTTAGTCTTGGCAGTCATGCTCATTTAATTCTCATTTTCACTGACTACTCAGGAATGGGCAAGACAGGCAGTTCTAGCTGATGGGATCAATAAAGGAGAAGTTTTATGGGAAGTTTCTGGAAATGTTTATCTTCCTCTTTTTTTTTTTTTTTTTTGGAGAGATTTTCGCTCTAGGGCCATTTATGCTAAGTCTTTCTCTTGCTCATCCCTCTCTAACGTTTCTTGCTTTTTTAAAAGAGGCTCCTGTGATTAGACTAGGACCTCTGAAACAATCCGTAATAATCTCCCTATTTTAAAATAAACTGATTAGCAACATCTGTAAAATCTCTTTGCCAAGTAATGTAACATGAAATCTTAACACATTCACAGTCCTTGGGGGGACATTTTGAAATTCTACCTACTACTGTCTTATTTTCTCTTTTCCAAACGACTACATGAATACAATCTGGTTGTAAAAAAATCAAACATCACAGAAGTACTGCACATGGAACAAAAACATAAAAGCCATCTTTCACTACCTTTGCTCTTACTCTCCTCTCTACATAGAAGTAGCCCTCAATAGTTTTTGTGTGTAGCAAGAATCTTTTTGTAACTGACCACCCTGCTTACCTTCCTTATCAGATCTAATAATTTTTCTTTTCTTTTTTTTTTGAGAGGTTTTTGCCATAGGGCACTTGTGCTCGCCAGACAGAGAGAGAGAGACAGAGAGACAGAAAACGAGAAATCACCCCCCAGGGGGGATGGTCACGCCGCAATCCCTTCTCCTCCATTCTCCTCTCGGGATCTTGGGCACGCTCGCACACGCGCCCGGCGTGAATTTTAAGCCACTGGGTCCGGGATGTGAACCGTGGTCGACTACATGGGAATCCAGCGACATAGCCATTATGCTAACTGCTAGTTCCCTATCTTACTCTTTATAAAGGACATGAAGGGGCCAGCTAGACACCCTATAAGCAAAACTCTCAAAAATAAAAAAGTCAGGTTTTATTTTATATTAGATTATATACATTTTATTTTATATTATACTGATGGCTATTGAAGATAGAATTGAGAAAGTCAAGACTACAGGGAACCTCATTCCACTTCTCTTTAATCTAGTCCCTTCTTGGTAAATTAGGCTGCTTATTTTACTCATCCTTTCTTGAGATACTTATTGAATCAGCTCTTTTTCCTAAACCATAATGAGTGGGATAATTGACCCATGAAGAATCATACCAAGGTTATAGGCACTCATTTATTTCAGTAAAGTGTATTCTCAAATCACACAGGTTCAGTTGAACCACATGTGAAAAATGTTAGACAATCTGGCATGTGTCTTACAGGTCATTAAGAAATAGTTTTTAAAACACGGGCTCTTTCTTTACTATTTTAATATAAAATATAGAAAAATCAAAGTGCTAAAATGCATAATTCTACAATGTACAGTGTGAGTTATTATCTCCAGAGCATTCTTCCTACAGAAATGGTATATTAGAATACTATCCTATAATGTCAATGTTAATCCATTGATGCATATTTTAATTTTAGTTTTCAGGGTTTTTGTTTTTGTTTTTGTTTTTGTTTTAATGCCTGTGTAATCAGAGGTTGGCTTTAAGCATGTTCTGTAGAACTAGCTGATATAGGGTTGTCGGAGATGTCTGTGAAAGGTTGAACTCAAGATTGCAATATGAAAAGAAATGTAAGTCAGATGTGTAAGATTTTCGTCTGTGAAAAAATATTCCAAACTACTAACAATAGACATGTTAATTTGAAGCATTTAGACAAGTGGCTCCTTTAATTTTCTAATGTTTTATTTAAAATAAATAAATAAATAAATAAATAAATAACAAACTTGTGTATGTGTGAATGAACAGAACGAAATTCTGCAGATGACACTGGATCATCATAGAGTCAGTATGCCCTCCAAGATTTGTTGCAATGGCAGAGTATGTGTCATTTTTACCTATCTCATTTTAACTGATAATTAAAAAAAAAAGTAACAAAAAAGGAAACCAAGATTTAGAGATAGTAAGAAAAAAAATGTATTTTCTATGCAATTTAAGTCCCACAGGTATCACACTGGGCTGGGGGAGACACAGAACCACTGGTGTCTGAATTATTCTGGTGACTTTTATTGCACCCTTACTGTACTCTAAGGGTACAAGACATTTGATTACAGCCATCATGACAGAAGGGTTTTCGTTTTTTTTTTTTGTTTGTTTGTTTGTTTTTATCAGCATCCTGAAATAAACCTTACTCACTGCCCTGTCATTAGAAATCAATTTTGTGATAAATGTCCTCCACCTTCCAATCTCTTCAAACCTCCGGGAGGATGACTAGAAAAGTGGTAAATTTAGCCTGGTCATCAACATGAATCCAATATCTATTGACTCCATTGAATGGAAAACTAACAGAAGGAAGGGGAGAACATTCAGGCAACTACAAACTAATGCAAATACATGGTTTATTTGACATCTTCATGTACCACCGTTTAGAAATACAAATGATCTAAAAAGGTATTTTAAGTGGTTTAGCATACCAACCTCCTAATTAACATACCTAAATGCCAAAGATGCATAATAGTGTAAATGTATCTCTCTAAAATTTCTCATAACTTAAAATAGACATACCATTAAGGCACCACTTGGTAAAATATGACCAGGCACAAGCAGCAACATGGCATTGTAGAGAGTGGTCAATTTTGGAGTCTGACAAGCCTGCACATGAATCTTTGTCATTGCTCTTTGTATAACCTTAAGCACTTCACTTTTCTCATCTATAATATAGAAATAATACTTACATCACAGTGGAATGTGTTGACATGTACCTAGATGGCAGGCACCTTTCCTTATCTTATTCTTTCTTTTCCCCTCTCCACCATGCCTACCCTGCCACCACTAGTCCACATGTAGCATTGGGACAAGTGAGAGCAAAATTTTAATCTGCTACATTAAATTAGAAAAGAAAATATTAATTTGTCCAGTCAGTTACTATTCAAAAGAATGCTTAGGGCATTTCTAAAGTCCTAGCCAACTTTTGAGACCAAGTATAAAAACAGTGGTTAAGTATATGCACAATTTGGGACCAGTAGATGGTATAATGGTTATATCGTGTGTGTGTGCCCAAGATCCCATGAGGAGAATGGAAGAGAAGGAATTGTGATGTGGCCATCCCCCCTCAGGGGGTGTTCTTGCTTTCTGTCTCTCTGTCTCTCCAGCAAGCATGCACACTCTATAGCAAAAATCTCTCTCTCTCTCTCTCTCTTTCTCTCTCTCTCTTAAAAAAAAAAAAGAAGAAGAAGAAGAATGGGCACAGTTTGAATGGGTGAATGGGCAGGTTAACTTAGACCATGTAATTTTATTGGAAAGGATATTAGTGGTTCAGAAAAAGGTAATCCTTCAGGTGACAAACTAACCAGAATAGGATTTCTAAAATGAACTCACCATATTGAGTGAAATAAGTTGAAGAGAGGATTTTCCAACAGGAAATTTCTGTCACAACCAGTGACTAGATGGCCTGGTTTATGACTTCTGACCAGTACAATTATATGCCTTTTCAGTTTAAAAGCATAGTGTTTCAAAGAATAAATTCCATCGTAACCAAGTTATAATCTATAGGGCATATTCCATCAAACTTAAAGAACTAACAATATTTTAGAGTTCATAATTCTATCTGCATTTGATTGAGAACAATGTCCAGATCATTAGGCCTCTCATACTAGATGGGCCTATTCTTGGATCTTTGTCAGCAGCCAGAGAATGATCTGAGGGCAACTGCAGGAGGCAAATGAGGATCTTAAAAAACAGCCTCTAGATACACATAGACACAAATGAGTAGATAGGGTGTCACAATCTGCAGACTCAGAATTAGATCTTGCTATAGAATTTGTAAATTTCTAGAGAAGGTCCTATGTGTGACATCTGTCAGTGTACTAGTTAGGGTATCTGCTATTTTATAAAGTGTCACTGAAGGTCAACATTTTTGTGCCTGAGGGGAATAGACAGTGAAATTAATGTCCATGACTGGTTTAATCTTAGGAGCTCCCATTGAGGGCTAGCAGGAACCAGTAACCATGGGAAGAAAGGAGATGAGAAAATGTTTGGAGAAGATAGAATTCCTTTATCTCTTGTGAAGAGGACTCTGTGATTACATAAAGTCCAGGAAATGTAGCATATTATGTTTTACCAAAATAAAGATAAATGCTGGACATCTCTGATCTTGAACCTTATGGTGATGTCACCTTCCTGATGGCAACAGGAAACAGAAAATATAATTGCAAGAGGATTGAATATGTGAGTAGGGTAGGGATGGGGAGTTCTTTTACAAGTGGAGTGAGTAGCAAATGGTGTGAAGTATCCTCATACAACTAGAAACTTTGCCCTGGAATCAACTGCACTTTGACAAATTGGGCATGCCAGAGAGGAACCTCACATGTTACTCATTTCCCTTTGGTGTAGAGAATTCAACAGTATACCAGGCCCTCTCTGCTTGCTGGTGATTAGAACTGAAATAAGCATATATTTGTGAAGACTCCAAGGGTTTTTTTAGGTGAGAAAAGTAGAGAGAGTGGCAATTATCCTTCCTTCCACATTTCCCAGAGTAAGAAAACACCCACTTCCTTTTTAAAGAAAGAACATCTACTGGGACCAGCAGTTAGCATAATGGCTATATTGCTGGACTCCCATGCAGTTAACTGCGGTTCAAGTCCTGGACCCGGTGGTTTAAATTCATGCCAGGTGCGTGTGCCTGCATGCCCAAGATCCCAAGAGGAGAATAGAGGAGAAAGGATTGTGGCATGGCCATCCCCCCTGGGGGGTGATTTCTCGCTTTCTGTTTCTCTGTCTCTCTCTGTCTTTCTGGCAAGCACACATACCCTATAGAAAAAACCTCTCGAAGAAAAAGAAAGAACATCTACAAAAATAGGAAAAAGAGGATCTTATATAATACTACTTAAAGTACAGAAATCTATTTTACTGTAATTAATAGTAAACAGAGGGATGAACCCAAGACATTCAAGTTTCCCAATATAAAAGGCTAGATGGTGGGACCAGCAGTTAGAGTAATGGCTATGTCGCTGGACTCCCACATAGTCGACCGCAGTTCAAGTCCCGGACCTGGTGGCTTAAAACTCACGCCGGGTGCGTGTGCATGTGTGCCCAAGATCCCAAGAGGAGAATGGAGGAGAAGGGATTGTGGGAAAGCACCCCAGGGGTGATTTCTTACTTTCTATCTTTACCTCTCCAATGAGTGCACATGCCCTGTAGCAAAAATCTCCAAAAAAAAAAAAAAAAAAAGGAACAAAAAAAAAGCTAGATGGTAGCATAGGTATTTCCTTCATCCTTTCATTCAAGAAATATTTACTAAGTGCCTACATATTACCAAACGCTATTCCTGGAGGTTGATATATCCACAAGTAAAAAGTCAGAAAACCATGGTAGGTTTACAACTAGGAGCTTACTTTCTAATGTTGATGTTAAGACTAAGTCCACTAGGTCTGTGGGGTTTTCTTATTGCCTTTATTCACAGAATGACCCAGAAGATTTCCTATTTCCATACAAGAAAATAAATGACAAGCAATCTAGGCAAAAAGTCACAAAGAGAAGACAAAACAGGCAGGAGACAAGAATTGGAGAGTTTTAACATATCAAAAAGCCTGTTGGAGAGAAAATGAATTAGAGGTTCCAAAATGAGAAAGGGCATTGCCTCTGTAGCATTCCTGGGAGCTGAAGGGGCCAGCTTAGCAGACAGGGGTGCCTCAGCCAAGACAGTCTCTGTACTGACTGCTCTGTACACACTGCTGTGACTGACTGTTCATCCTTGTATTTTCTTTTGGCTTTGACTTTTTTTTTTTTTTTTTTGCTATAGGGCGCATGCGCTTGCAGACCCACAGAGACAGAAAGCGAGAAATCACCCCCTGGGGGGATGACCATGCCGCAATCCCTTCTCCTTCATTCTCCTCCCGGGATCTTGGGTACGCACGCACACGCACCTGGCGTGAGTTTTACGCCACTGGGTCTGGGACATGAACCGCGGTCGACTACATGGGAGTCCAGCGACATAGCCATTACGCTAACTGCTGGTCCCATGTTTGTTGGTTTTTGAGAGTGAAGGTGTTTTTATTTTATTGGATCATTGGAAAAGTCGTAACACATTTTTGCATAGAAAAACACAGAAAAATAGGGGCTGGCAGGTGGCTTGGTAGTTTGGGGCACTCAATTCCCACATGGCCAACTATGGTTTGAGTCCTGGACCTGGCGGTTTGCTTTCTCGCTTTCCCTCTCTCTCTCTCTCTCTCACTCTGCCCCTCTCTGCTCAAGTTAAAATAAGTAAATAATAAATAAATAAAGTGAAATAAATTTTTAAGAGGTTTTGTTTTTGCTTTTTTGGTTTTTTTTTGTTTTTATTCGGGGGGATGGCCATGCCACAATCCCTTCTCCTCCATTCTCCTCTCAGGATCTTGGGTACATATGCACGTGGCCCGGCATGAGTTTAAGCCACCGGGTATGGGACTCGAACCATGGTTGACTACATGGGAATCCAGCGACATAGCCATTACGCTAATTGCTGGTCCCTAAATTTTTTTTTAATAAAAGAAAAACACAGAAAAATATTTCATGCCTTTTCTGACAACCCAATATTTTACCTTGTTTATTTTCGGCAACAGATTATACGGCCCCCAGCCTTCTTATGTTAAGGGCATATTACTGAGTATGAATGGATATATTGATATTTAAGAAAGAATAGTAGGAACCTAAACTGTGAACTTTTCTAGTTTTTTTTAACTCCATGGTTTGCAAATATATATTTATATATAACAGCTTTTCACCCAGAAGATAAAAATGTAAAACTGACAGAAGCAGAACATCTATGATTAGAACTGAAGTAGAAGGGACCAGCAGATGGCATAATAGCTATGTCACTGGACTCCCATGTAGTTGTCTGTGGTTCGAGTCCCAGACCTGGTGACTTAAACTCACACTGGGCGCATGTGTGTGAGTGCCCAAGATCCTGAGAGAAGAAAGGAGGAGAAGAGATTGCAGTGTGGCCACTTTCCCTGGGGGGTGATTTCTCACTTTCTGTCTCTCTGTCTATCTGGTGAGCGCATGTGCCCAAAGGCAAAAATCTCTAAAAAAAAACAAAAACAAACAAACAAACAGAGATGCACCCAGCACAGACAGAAAACCCTAACCCCTGACCTGTCCATATAGGCAGGTAGTGCTACTCCCAGTCATGCAATCCCACAGCATCACCTCGTACTGGTGAAAAGGGCTGTGTGAGAGATACACACCATTTCAACATAAACAAAGACAGCCCTGATTATAAGATTTCCCATGGAATAATTAGCTGTCAGCATACAAGAACTGAAAATATCTATCAGATAGTGCAGTGACCACAAAGGCTTGTGTTGACCACATGATGAATTAGTCAAAGATAACCATGGTGAGGTGAAAACAAAAAAAAACAAATATCGTAAGAACTATGACTAAGGGTACTGTGCACTGGCTGATTCTTCTCACCACCAATTATACTAAATCCACGTACAGTCTTTATTTATCTAAAAAGCATTTATAAAATGTTAATAGTGTGCCAAGCATGTTGCTAGGCTTAGAATACATAAAAAATAATAAATACTCATCACTGTAAACATGCTCGGTCTTCTACAGGAGACAAACCTGTAGGCATAAGGATATTAAGGGAACTTTATTTAAGTGTATATATAAAGTACCTAGCATAGTGCCTGGCATGCAATAAACTAACTATAAATGTTAGCTATTATTAACAGTTTAATCATCTGTTCCTAGTCACTGGCCACTAGAAAAAGAAAGGTTAATTTTCAAAGAGTGAAGACTTTGATAAGTAACCTAAGGTAAGGAACAAGTCTCCCAAGCAGGTATGCTTTAGAAACAGTAGACACTTTTGCTCTGTAGCATAGTCTATGAAAGTTGAAGACAATGTGTTTGGGGTGATGAAGGGTGCATCTTAAAAAAATATATGGGAGAGATGACATTATGAGAAAAACAATCTAAAATATTCTTGTAAGATCAACTCCACAACCTACTGGTTAAAGGAGCTAACTGGATCCCACATGGCCAACTGCCCAGTCTCTCTACCCCACAGCTTGTAAAACACTCCAAAGTGTATGCCTGTGTGCCCAAGGTCAGGACAGGATAGAGAAATAGAGAATAAAGGACTGCAGTGTGACCATGGCCTGCTGAGGGGGTGCTTTCTCTTTTTCTGTCTTTTTGTCCCTTTTTTTCCTCTGGTGAATGCATGTGCCCTCTGGATAAGAGAGAGAGAGAGAGAGGGAGGAAAGGAGGGAGGGAAAGGGAAGGGAAGGGAAGGGAAAGGAAAGGAAAGGAAAAGAAAGGAAAGGAAAGGAAAAGAAAGGAAAGGAAAGGAAAAGAAAGGAAAGGAAAGGAAAAGAAAGGAAAGGAAAGGAAAAGAAAGGAAAGGAAAGGAAAAGAAAGGAAAGGAAAGGAAAAGAAAGGAAAGGAAAGGAAAAGAAAGGAAAGGAAAGGAAAAGAAAGGAAAGGAAAGGAAAAGAAAGGAAAGGAAAGGAAAGGAAAGAAGAAAGAAATTTTGCTTGTGAAAAATAGCACTTTTATTACATCTATGCTCTATATTTCATGTTAATCCATTTCTCTGTCTCCCCAGGAAATTTTCGTAAAACCTTTATTATAATGTGAGTGAGTTTAGTGCTGATGTCCACTTAGATTTGGCTCTGATTGAATAATGGAGCATCTGGGGGAGGGGCTGAGTACAGCAGGACTGATCACAATAAGGTCCTTAAACAAAACAAGATAAAACACAGCAAAAGTGTATCATTACAGGTGGAAGATAAAGGACTGGTAGAGATATAATGAGAACAACAAAAAATGAGAATACAGTCAACTCTACATGGGAAGTCAGGTAAGGTTACATAAAATAGGTAGTATCTGAGCTGAGTTATAAAGAATGAGCAGTGTACCAGGGAAGATGTAGAGAAGTAGGTATGAGAGATGAATGTAGACTGTAACATGCCACTTCCAATAAATAACAGTAGTTCAACTAGACTAGAAAAGAAGCTATAGAAAGAGCAAGAAAGAACACAAACATGCAGCATTTTGAGATCTTACAAATGAACCAACACACTCACTGAAGCATAAAATCCAAGCATCTAATAAAGGAATCAAAGTAAAGAATTCAGGAATAGTAAATCATGGAAGATGAACTAATTGCCTTCTTGAATTTTCTTTTTTGTTGTTGTTTTTGTTGTATTTGAAAAAACATAGCACATATAAGTTTGCTTTGTACTCTGCCATCTTGCAAAAGAAATCTCTCACTTGTATACTTTCATGGTGTTCTAGGTTCTAAAATGAACCTACAGGAGCCATCTTGCAAAAGAAATCTCTCACTTGTATACTTTCATGGTGTTCTAGGTTCTAAAATGAACCTACAGGAGCCAGCAGGTTATAGAGTGGTTATGGTCCAGTGGTTAGGAAGCTGGACTCCCACATGGCTGACTGCAGTTTAAGTCCCAAACCCAGTGGCTTGAAAATCACACTGGGCACATGTGCATGTGCACCCAGAATCCCAGGAGGAGAATGAAGGAGAGGGGATTGTGGTGTGGCTATCCCCCCAAGAGGGTGATTTCTCACTTTCCCTCACACTGTCTCTTTTTCTCAGGCAAACATACATGCCCTATGCCAAAAACCTAAAAGTAACAACAACAAAACAACAGCCTACAGTTTCAGATTTCCTCATTCCCTACAGTTTCGAACACTTAAGAATTTCAAGAATAAGCCCAGATCACTGAGTAACTAAACTGTTACTTGCTTCCCCTAAACATGTTCCATAAAACCAGTGAATTGTTTCTAAAAAAAGTTCTCCTCATCCCCACTTACAAGCAGAAGAAATAGAAAGTTTCTAAAGTTACAAAGGACTGGTTTTTGGATAAAACATTCCAGTGATTACAGTGATTCATTCACATTGCTATGGTTTTCTTTGTTGTACTTAGTAGTTTAGTCATTTCTCTTGTTGATTTCTAGTGAAGAAAACCAAATTACCTTCTGTATTGTTTTCATATGTGTAAAGTCACCATCATTTTCATTTCCAGAGGCTGAATAACTTTTTAACCACTCTTCATATATATAATTTTCAGTTCTTTAATCTTTCTCTGTTTTTATAATTTCATGAATAAACCTGTCCTATCTTGTTTCATCTTCAGGGATTGTGATTCTTCAAAAAGCCTTTGCTGTGAAATCCAGACCTCACTTATATCTGTGCTTCCTCTCTTAACTGCATAATTTCACGTGAATTATATCCTATGCAGTGCTGATATAAACATCTTAGTCTTATCTCCCTTATTTGCTGAATGTTTCACAAGGGCAGGAGTTAGGCTTTATATCTTTGCATAAAGGTGACACTCTTTTCTTAACTTTTTCTCTCACGAACTCTGGGAGATTATAACCTCCTCAAAACAAATCAGAAGAAAAAAAAATAGAACAGTTAAATCAATAAACACCTGTAGGGATCAGCAGTTAGTGTAATGGCTATGTTGCTGGACTCCCACGTAGTCGACCGCGGTTAGAGTCCCGGACCCAGTGGCTTAAACTCATGCTGGGCGTGTGTGCATGCGTGCCCAAGATCCCGAGAGGAGAATGGAGGAGAAGGGATTGCAGCGTGGCCATCCCCTCTGGGGGGTGATTTCTCGCTTTCTATCTCTCTGTCTCTCTCTGTCTGTCTGGCGAGCACATGTGCCCTATAGCAAAAAACCTCTCCAAAAAAAATAAATAAATAAAAATAAACACCTGTAATGCATTTGGTAATATTTAGCAGCCATCTCTAACAAAACTCTACACAGAGATAGGAGGATTCACCTTTAAGACTATTTACCAAATCCAATAGTAGACACTGAATACAGACAAACACTGAAACTATTCTCATTCAAATAGAAAAAAGAGAGAGAGAGAAGGCTGCTTCACCACTATTATATCAACATTGTCTTTAAAATTCTAGCTAATGAAGTAAGACTCCCAAATGACATGATTGCTAAAAATGTTGAAAAAAATAAAGGGGAGTCTTTATTTCACATTTCAGAAACAAGAAGAGTTAATAAGAGATTTAATATAGTAGCTGGATTCAAATAAACATACAAAAAATTCAATAGCACTTTACTATAACAATAACAGCCAATTATTAGTAGACATAGAAATAAATCCTACTCACAAAAATGATAAAAACTATGAAGATGAAAGAATAAGTTTCATAATAGAGGTGTAATATCTTCATAATTAAGACTTTAAAATCATATCAAAGATATAAAGAACTGAAAAATAAAATTATAATGGCAATGTTTCATCACACCTGTTACTTCCCCATAAACTAGCAAATTTTAAAATTCATAAAATGAATAGAATGTCAAAAATATTTGCAAAATATTAGACTGTCAGGAAAGACATGATGTATTTTTCTGTTTTTCTATGTAAAAATGCATCATGACTTCCTTCCCTGAGAACCTAATAGTAAGAGCATTTCTCTCACCAGATATTATAACAGCCTAAAAAGACATCATAATCCAATAGCTGAGATGGGGACCAGAAGACAGCATAATGGCTATATATGTCACTGGGCTCCCATGTAGTTGACTGTGGTTTGAGTCCCAGATCCGGTAGCTTAAAACTCATATCCAGTGCCTGTGCATGCATACTCAAGATCCCAAGAAGAAAATGGAGGAGAAGGGATTGCAGAATGGCCATCTATCCCCCCAGGGTTGATTTCGAACTTTCTGTCTCTCTGTCTTTTTCTGCCTCTCCAGAGCACATGTGCTCTAGAGAAAAATCTCTCTCTCTCTCTCTCTCTCTCTCTAAATAAATAAATAAATAAATAGCTGAGACGAACACCAGAGTTCAGATATCTCTTTCACATGCCAGTTTCAATTCCTTTGATACATTTCCAGAAGCAGAATTGCTGAATCTCTATGTATATTTCCCACGGTTTTGCAGTGTAGTTTTACAATTAATCAGGTTATTTCCATTTCTGCACCATATTGTGAAATATTTCTTTCACTTGATCTTCTATAACATCAAGATAAGCTGTAGGATAGTTTTCTTTTTCAGTTCATCTACTGAGTTTTGTAGAATTTTGATTTAAGTTCCAGAATACTTTTTAATGTTCTTTATTCTTCTTGAGAATACTTTTTATCTCTTTTTGATGAAGTTCTCTTTCAGTTCTTTCATTAGTTCTGATTCAGTGAGAGAGAGCCTATCCTTCTAATTGTTTAATTATTGCTTCTGCATCAACATTATTAAATGAAATGTAAATATTCTTTCCCTCTCTTGCCTGGATATTTTTTTTATCAGGCATAATGACTAATATGATACTATTAGATTGTTGGGAAAGTCATGATGCATTTTTGCATAGAAAAACATATAAAAATATATCATGACTTTCCCAGCAACCCAGTATTACCAAAAACCTAATGTGGAAGTCCAAGCAGAGGCTACTCTGTTTTACAGTTACCCTTTAGTGGAAGTTATGGAAGCCATCCATTATAACCTAGGTTTCTTAGTAAAGTAGACTCTTCTTATTCACAAGGTCTTGGTGTCATTTAACACACTAGACCATGTTTCCTCTAGTTCTTCTGGGGTCTACAATATTTGCAGACCATTCCAAGTCTGATAGCAGTAGGACTTTTTCCCTGAATTAGTGAAGGTAACATTACCTGCTATTCAAATCCAGTGCCTTAACACAACAGAGATGTATCTCATGCTCATGTACCAATCCAGTGTAATTGTTTCTGATTGGTGGACAGCTTTCCTCCACAGAGTGACACAGAAACAAATTCTCCTTTGACTCTATAGCTATATCATTACTATATCCTCAGAGTTCTCTATAACCAGCCAGTAGACAGGGCAAGAGAGCAAT
>NW_006159565.1:7336111-7343944 GCF_000334495.1 Tupaia belangeri chinensis
AAAAGAGAGCAATGGAGAAGTCACTCCTGCTTCCTAACAGGCCTAGAAAAGACATCCACCACTTTTTCTCACATTTCATTGGTGAAAATTAGATGCAAGGCCCCACTTAGATGCAAGGGAAAACAATAAATGTAAAACAGGAAATGTATTCTGGCTGAGTAGCTGCTTCTTGGCAATAATTCTGTATCATTTATGGGAGCTCACATTTCAGTGAACTGCTAGATGTCTGTACCATTTATTTTAGTATTCTGAGACATTAAAGGTTTCTCTGTTCTGGGTCCTAAGACTCTCTCAATATAATGAGGCAAGAAACCTACTTTTAAGGCAGGAGTGACAGAAAAGCAAGAAGTCACTTTACTAGTAAGGCCAATGAGGAGAAGATCCCTTAAAGCATTTAGAAAAGTAGAAAGGCAATAAAAGTTGAGTTAGATTGGGAAGGCCTTGGATAAGAACAGCAGAAGAGTTAAAATGTAAATAGCATAGAATTTAGGGGAATTTTAAATTTTTTCAGAAAAAGGAGGGGAAAAATTTAAAAGCATCTCTTTATCATGCAAGAACTAGAATAATATTGTAATGACTTATAGAGGAACATTAAGAGTGAACTTTTTTGAGGTGCACAAGATACAACTAATCTATATGAGAAAGTCATAAAATGCTTGTTTTAATATCATTTCATTCAGATAGGAAGAATATAAACATAATAAATTAAACACACTCAAGTATCTAGTATTTAGTGAGTTTTCAATATAGTCAATTTCTGCAGTAATTATTTATCTGCAGTTTCTTTACTCTGCTTGAGAACTTCATTTTGAAGAAAATGAACCCCCACCTACAATTTGAAGATTTATTATGAACTTTAAAATATTTCATCAGTGCTTCAAGTACTTAGGAAATTTAACATAAGTATATTTCCTTTGCCTAATTTATTTAATTCATAAACTTTGTGTCTTGAAGAAAATATTGAGAGAGATTTAAAAAGAAAAATAGGCAAGGGTGCTGTAGGGTTTTTTTTTATTAACATAACTATTTAATTACTATATACAGTATTTAAATCCCATCAATTAGGACCTGTTTAAACTTTTGCCATGTATCTTTAAAGTTCTCTGTCAAAACAGGCATTTGCTCAGAGAATTTATGGTTTTGTATGGTAACTGAGAAGTCTCTAAGATGACTTTAAAGAAATAGAAAAAAGGGAATACCGATGCAAAGGAATGATGGTTCTCATTCATGTCAAATGATGAAAAGCTCACAGCCAACAAATAAGAGACCTCACAAGGACTCCACACAGCATTTATCACAACCTCACTCACCAGACTCAGACCCACTTCAAAACCTTCAAACTAAAAGGAACCCAACATGGGAAGCTTGCCAACACTTCTTCTTGCCAAGTTGGCAGAGCCCTGAAAGTCTGAATGAACTTCTCGATGTTTAAGATAAAAGTAAGCATTTGGAGCCTGTGAAGTCTCCCTGGGCAGAATAAGACCGCAGGTGAAATTCCGTCATCTGCTGTTATTTGTGCATGATGTCAAGTATGCAGATGGCACAGCTACTTAGGACACTTGCTACATGCGTAGTTTTGCTATGAAACTAAGATAGAAAAAAACTCTTAAAGTAAACAAGAGTTAGGGAAGGCGTTCCCCCTCAAAATTGACCTTTTCCAGCTTTGATCTTTTACCTCTGACTACTCTATAATGTGAGGCATGAGAGGACAAGAGCACCTCCTCTTAGGTCAAGTACATGTATGTTCATGAGAAAGACAAGACTAGAATTCCTGCCCACTGCTTTATCTGCTAGGAACAAGAATCCTGAGCTATTATCTAGTTTCTGAGCAATGAGGCCTCTTTCATAGGCCTCGGTTCATTTCTAAATGAGTAAGAAATTAGAATTCCTAATTGATTTTATTTCTCCCTCTCTTCACTCCTCCCTAACCATTATTTCTTTCATTTATTCATTCGAACATGGTCCTAATGCCTCCCACGTATTACAGCTTCTTCCTATCTCCCACCCACCCCCAAGCCTTCGTTATCCACACACTGCATCTTCTGATTCTCTGACAGTGGTGACTCTCCCACTCTAAGAATTCAATGCTCTCTCTCTTCTGATGACAGATGGGGAATGCTTCCACATGGACCAAGAAACAAAGGACAACTTGCTTGTTATGAACTTTTATAAATCATTCTCAAGGTTCCCTGTATGTTTGATCTTTTTAAAATATATGCTCCTTTTGGAAAAGAAAATCTGTCTGGCTTTCTCTATTTATTATCATAGATCAGGTGACTTCATGAATATCCTTGCCTCTACCCATGCATTTTAACTTCATTTTTGCCTTTTCAATCCCCCCTACTCTTGACCTCCCCAGGAATTCCTGCCAGCTAGAACAGACTTTCTATATCTTTCTGTCTCATTAACTCTCCATCTCATTTTAAATCCCACTAAAATTCTCATTTTCTTTTCCTCCAGACTATGCCTTAAATAATAAATAAGAAAAAAAAAAGAGATTAATTCTTTACTGCATTGTGTAATGTAGTGCTATGGAACAAGTCAGGTTAGAGGTTCTATGAACAGCCCCACATACAGTGAAATTTTATTGTACCTCATTATTGTCAGAGCATTGTGTTCTAGAGAAGATAATTAAATCAAGCATACAATAACATATACTGACAATGCAAAATCTAAATACAATTGGAGTCATTGCAGTTGTCCTTTTTCATTGGTCAAACTCTACAGACATAGTGTTTAAATATTTCAAGTATAACTAGAAATTAATTAGTTAAATTTTACGAGGTGAGATATCTTTCAGAATTTATTCATTAGACAAAAGAAATATTTCAGAGTATCTCAGATGAAGGCACCAAAAGCTATTTTCAGGACTAAAAATTCCTAAAACACCATAGATATTAGCTGGAATGGGAATATTCTTTCTTTTTTCTTTCTCAAAAGACCACATATATTTTTTCTTATTCAAAAAAACAATGCTAAACTTCAGCCTTAATCCTGTCATCTCTTGTCTTCATAACTATCAAACAGCTTCCTTGACAACCAAATGCCTAAGTGCTAAGAAAAAGCAGCTCTCTAACAAACAGTTAAGACCTGAGTTCGTTCATTCTGTCTCATCAAACATCTCAAAGGATAGGAGGAATAGAGCAATCATGTAGGTAAGTTTAAACTATTGATTTATTGGAAAACAAAGAAACCACCACCAAAAAAAAACCAAAAAACAAAAAACAAAAAAAACAAGCATTTGCCGATGTGCTCATCTGGAATTGGTATCAACTCACTGCCTTCACCTTTTCTTAGTACTTACATACTATCAGGTTACTAAAATCCTCTTTAACTTTAAAGTTCTCCATAGAAGTCATATAAAAACAACACACAATGAATAGGACAGAATTTTTAAAAATGAGTTCTGTTCATTTAAAACAAAACAAAACTAAACAAAACTTGAAAAGGACCCTACCTATAAAATAGGGGAACTGTATAGAATTTTTTGTGCCTCCTGAAAATAAAAATTCTATGACACAGACTGAGGTGTCAGATGAAGGAAGACAATGGGGTTATTCCATTTTTATGTCTCTTCTGCTTCCATCTCATCTTCTATGTCTCATCTTCTTCCATAAACATAATCCAATTACGAGTTCTCCTGAGGCAGGACATAACTCGCTCCAAAGCCATTACATCATTCCATCATTTTCATCACAATCTTGTACATGGTCCAAATTATTCTAATTTAATGACACTAACATATTCAGAGAGGAGAATTAAAAACTGACAATTTTTCCATCTCAAAATCCTTATGAGACAGGTAAAGTCACAAAAATAAACAAACGTCCTCTTTTCAGTTTGGTGACTAATGAAAAAAAGTATCAGATTTTCAAGCATATTGTCTTTTTATTAATCACAAAATTTTTATATTTGTATTTACCAAGGAATAGCACAATATATTCTGAGCACTCTAAAATATTTTACTTTTTAATGTAGTTTTCTATTGATATCAGACTTAAAGCTAAAGAGAAACTGCTTTTAATATGACCAGATATTTAGACCAAATGCAAATATTGAGCAAGTTCAAAAGGCCAGCATATATCTGGAAAACTGAAGCACCACTTTCTAAAGGCATCCATCTGTACCCTAAAATAGTCTTAAGTAATGTTTAAGTTAGAAATGGATTATTCCTAGTGTTTGTAAATACTTGAAATATTTTAACTATGTTTTGCCAATGAAATTTTTTTGTTTGCTTGTTTTAGAGAGATATTTGCTATAGGGCACTTGTGCTCACCAGAGAGACAGAGAGAGACAGAGAGACAGAAAGCAAGAAATTGCCCCCCACACACGGGGGATGGCTATGTTGCAGTCCATTCTCCTTCATTCTCCTCTTGGGATTTTTGGGGACACATGCATACTTGGCAGGTGTGAGTTAAAAGCCTCTGGGTCCGGGACTCAAACTGCGGTCGGCCATGTGGGAGTCCAGCAACATAACCATTACATCATCTGTTGGTCCTGCCACTAAAGACTTTTAAGAGGGAATATTAACATGTTAAATCTGAGACTGGCCTCCACTCTGCAGCAGAGCTCCAGTTACATATCCAGGCTCCTAACCAGCAAGGGACGACGTTGAGACAGGGGGCGCCACTACCCCGGTCCCAGCTCCAGCTCTCCCAAGCCCAGGACCCTCCCCCTAGAAAGACTGGCCTCTGCTCTGCAGCAGAGCTCCAGTTCCATCTCCAAACAATAAGACCATAGCTTTTGACAGAAAGTGGATGAATTTACTGCTGAGGAAGCAAGCCAGGCTATGAAGGAGAGACATTGTATGTCTCCACTTAATATATACCAAGTGTCCTCACTCTGACTGAAACTGAATGACTAAAGGATATAGAAACACAATAAATGGTTGTGAATACCAGATATAGGGTGGGAAGACGGTGGGTGAAGGAATAGAGTCTGAGGGAGGACATTAAGGAGAAAAATAGAGACATAGCTTTAATGGGACAAAGAAATGGAGTATTTTCTGTTAAAGATAACTTTATAGTATTATCAACTGGATTGGGGAGAAATGCACACATGTTGGAATATTCACTTTATAAGCTAAATAGTGTGATTAAATGTATAAAAGAACTTGAAATAAAATTTTAAAAAAGAAAAATATCCAGGTAAAATTTGTAATTTTAATATCTGAACATCTAAATTAAAAATAAAATTTAAATGTTAAAGGTCTAAACATCTAAACATAATTATGTTACCTTGAATTCATAGTATTAAACTACATGGACTAAAATACAGATAAACATATAACTGGTAGACAGTCTTCTGAATAAGAATCTGTTTACAGACTATTAAAATCAATATATTAATATTAAATAGTAATAATAGTTAATATTTGTTTAGCATTTATAATGTGCCAGAGAATATTCTAAGAATTTAACTTTTATTAACTTATTTACTTCTCACATAAGCCTGAGAGATAGAAAGTATTTCTAACCTCATCAAAAATGAAGAACTAAGACAGCTTAAGTAACTCACCCAATATAAATCAGTTGATAAGAAATGGACCTAGAGGTAAATCTAAGCAATTTGTGTTCAGAACCCACTCTTGGGGTCAGCAAGTGGCATGGCGATGAAGGTGCTGTATTCCCATGGCCGACCGTGGATCACATCCCAAACCTGGCAGCTTGAGAATCACATATGTGTGTGTGCATGTCCAACATCCCGGGAAGAGAAGGAAAGAGAAAGGACTGCGGCATAGCTTTCCCCATTGGACAGTCATTTCTTACTTTCCCACTCACTGTCTCCCTCTCTCTCCAGTGAACACATGCGTCCTATGGCAAAAAACCTTTAAAAAAAAAACACACTCTTTTAATGTAACAAAACACTCTATATAATGTATAGAGCATAATTATTGTTCATAACATAGTTACTCTTTCATGAAGAGTCTCTAAAATAGTGTAAGATTCTGATGTGCAGTAATCCCATTTTACTATTCTTTGTATATCCAGATGCTAGAAAATATCCAATACAAATTATTAAATAATGAATAAAAGGCATTATAACTGCTAACTAATTATGGATATAAATTATAGTTAATTAGTGTATTTTCCCAATTAAAATCTTTAAGTGGATTTAATGAATAAATAATGCAGTAACAACTTTAATGAAAACAAAACAAAGAAAGACAAGAAAAAATAGTTAGAAAAAGTTCTCTCCTCTAACTAATCAAGAATCTTTTATTTTTCCATAATAGCTTACAGTTATCATTTGTATAATATTATACATTTTATAGTGTTAACATATAATTCATAATATTTTCACATTTGACTATCTTTTGCTATCACTACACAGATATAGAATTTTTCTTTCTCTGAAAGTTATAAATTTGGACAGTTGTGTATGATTCCCTTGAGAAGAAATATGAAATTTATTTGAATAATCCTCTACTATTGGACACATAGGTTGTTTTTATTTGGTAGTTTTAAATATAATACTATAAGAAAAAAACATAGATTGATGGATAAATACATGGCTACAGAAACAAAAATGTTGACAGGACAAATATAGTAAAATGACAGTAGTAGTGGTAGGCGTCAGCAGGTGGTATGGTGGCTAAGGTGCTGGGCTCTCACATGAACAACTGTGAGTTGAGTTTCAGACCTGGTGGCTTGAAAAATCATGCCAGATAGGTGTGCTTGTGTGCCCAAAATCCTGAGAGGAGAAGGGAGGAAAGGGGAGTGGTTTCTCATTTTACTTGTCATCCTCCCCCTGGGGAGGGGTGGTTTTTCCACTTTCCTTCCCTTTGTATTTCTCTGTATCTCTGCATCTCTCTCCTCTTCAGTGAGTGCAAAACTTATAACAAAAACATAAAAAAGTCAGTGATAGAATCTCAGGGATGACTATATAGAAATTCAGCATAAAATTCTTTCAGCTGTTCTATGTGTTTGGATATTACCATAATAAAATGTTGAAAACAATGTTTTAATAAAGAAATATATTTATTTAATAAAACACCAACTTGAGGCCAGCAGACAGCATGATAGTTAAGGGTTCTGGACTCCCACATGGCAGATCACAGTTTGAGTCCTGGACCTGGCAGCTTGTTATCTCACTTTCTCCCCCTCCCCCCCTCTGTGTGTGTGTGTTTGTGTGTGTCCCTCTCTGATCAAACTAAAATAAATAAAGTTAGATAAAATAATTCTTTAATAAATACATATATATATACATACATAAAATGTCAACGTCACAAAGACAGGGATTTTTGTCTGCTTTGTTTATGGATATTTTGTTCATACCTAAAACAGTGCCTGAAACATGGAGGTGCTAGCCTCATAATTTTTTGTTAAAACATGAACACTTTTTGAATATTATGTCTCATCTGTAGAAATAAGAATACTTCTCTTCCCCCAGGTTTATTGCTGCCATTTATTGTGGGTTGTGGTTGTTTAGTGATTTTTTTTTTTAAAAAAAGCTTTTGATGAAGACTTTATTCTTTGTCTTCTGTCATCACTACAGTTTCTGCTTCATTAGCTTAGTGATTTGATAAAAATTTCCTGAAATGCCTAAAGTTCCTCTACCCCGCCCAAGAAAAAGAAGAAAATAAAAAAATATTCTATTTTTTCAGATTGGATCTGTGTTGAAGCATTTCCCAGCATTTATCTAGCCTATTTATAACTCTGCCTTAGTCTTCATTTCCTGCTTTCTCTGAGCCTAAAATGAGACAGCCATAGGTAGAAGTTCAGAGTCTTTTTAGAACTTTTCAGAATGTTCATCAAGCCTTGGTCTATTGGTCTTATAAGTTCCCAGGCAGATGTGAGAGCCTTTCAAAGCACTTGTCCTGCCAAGTATCTC
>NW_006159565.1:7343975-7355881 GCF_000334495.1 Tupaia belangeri chinensis
CTTTCCCTAGTCTCCTTCCCAGGCTTTTTAGTCTGTCTGATGCTAACATGATGTCATACTCTTGTCTCAGGTGGCTACATCTAGTATATTTTCCTGTAAATACTTTCAGCAAATGGTACCAAAGAAGTCACCTATCCCTGAGAAATCGTCAAATCAGGTGGAACACAGGCAGTCTCCTGAGCTGACTCCTTAGGAAGACAACGGTATGGTCAGTAGATGCAACCATTACTCTCTGAAAACAAGGTATACGTTCCTCCCTGTCACATCAGCAAACTGCATCAGGAACATGGGCTACCATCATCATGGCCAACACTGTGGTGGAGACTGGAGGACAGTAGGCAGATAACTTAATGCGTCCACGCTCTCTTACCAAATTTGAGCCATTTCTTGTGTCTTTCAGTGTTCTCCTGTTTATCAATTTCTTGTTAGACTTGAAAGATCCAAAGAAAGTTGATTCTGATGGTATTTGCTGTTTAATTGTTCCACTCCAACTATAGCTGTATTCATTTCTGCCAGCCCCTTGCCCATGCACCCCTCCAGCCAGATTAATTCCAAGACCTTTAACTTTTGGACTCTGGACACATGGCAGCAGCTGATGGAGGTCCCCCTATAGCCTTCGACTGGAACCATACCCACTTTCTTGCTTGCAGTCTTTAAGCTGTTTCTCCGACTTGCAGACAGCATAATGTAGGGCTTTACCTTGTAATTATATGACATAATTCCTCTAATAAATTCCTTCCTTTACATACAGATTTATTCTCTGTTTCTCTAGAGAACCCTGACAATATAATCTACCAGATTATTTATCCTGGAAAGTGTTTTTTAGTGCTTATAAAGAATGTACATTTTGCGCTCATTGGGCGGGCCATTTTACGCATGTCAATTAGGTTCAATTGGTTAACAGTATTACTTCAGTGTTCTAAATATTGCCAATTTTAGATCTACATTCAATTATTCATTCAATGTTCAATTATTGAGAAAAAAAATCCACTTCTAATTCAAGAGAGACTAGATATTGAAATTGGCAAATATTATTGCTGAATATTTTACTCTTTTTTTCTATTCTGTCAGTTTGAGCTTCATGAATTTTCAGGCTCTTTTATTAGAGATATTTACTTTACAATTGTTATAGCTGTCTAATAAACTGACCCTTTGATCATTGTGAAAGATTTACTTCTTTGTTTCTAGCAATATATCTTGACTTACAGACTATTTTGTCAGTTATTAATATACTCATTCTTTCTGTTAAGATGACTGCATGGTATGTCTTTTATCATCCCTTTACTTTTAACATCTTTAATAGCTTTTCTAAAAAACACATAGTTTTATCTTCCTATTTTTATACAATCTAATCATCTTTGTCTTTAATGGAGGTGTTTGGAACATTCAGATTGAATGTAATTGTTATGATTGGATTTGCCTTTGCCATTTTGCTATTTGTTACCTATATAACCTTTGTTTTCTTTTTTAAATTAATAATTTTTGTTAACACAGTAATTGTTACAATGTAACTATTGAATTCCATGTATAATGATTAATCAGGGTAATTGCATACCCATCATCTCAACTATTCCTAACATATGAAGTTGTTCAATCACATACCACTTCTCTGTATTTTGTAACATTAGACATTGTTCCTTCTATCTATCTGCAATTTTGTTCCTCCTGTACCACCTACTTCTTTTAGATTAAGTAAATATTTTAGTGTATTGTTTTAATTCTGCTATTAATTTTTACTTGTCTTTTTTCATTCCTCATGGTTGCTCTAGGGGTTACAATATGCATCTTGATTTATCACAATCTACTTCAAGCTAACTTCATTTGCTTACTTTTGGTAAAATACATAAACTTTAATATATCTTCATTAAGAAAGATACTTAACACTATTATCACATACAGTACATCTTTATATATTATAAGCCAGCTGACCTTTTGTCTTTTAGAAAAGTTAAGATAAGAATGAGAAAATACACATTTATGGGGTCTTTTATGTCAGTCTATATATTTACCATTTCTTATGATTTTCAGTTTTTTCTGTGGTATCACGTTACCTGTCTAAGGTCATTTTTTTCTCAATCTGATGGTCTTCTTCTAGTATAAGAAAGCTTTGAAGGCTTCATTTATCTAGTAATGTTTTTATTTAGCTTTCATTTTTAAAGGACAGTTTTGTTGGGTATTGAATTCTTGAGTAAGAGGGTTGCATATTTTGTTTTGTTTTCCTTTCAGCACTTTGAATATGTCATTCCACTATAAAAGACTTTCATTATATCAGACAAAATGACATCTATCAATTATACTGATGATATTCTCTAAATCATGACTGATCTATTCATTTTTCTCTTCTACATTCATAATTTTCTTTGCTTTTCAACAGTTTTACTGTTAAGTGAATATAGTTGTAATTATGCTAGTCATGGTTCTAAGTTTCCTAGATGTACAGTGTTTCTAACCGGCTTTGAGAAGATTTTGGCCATGACTTATTCAAACATGTATTATCTTTCTCTTCATTCTTTACGGTACCTTATTACACACAAATTAGTATGCTTGTTCTTGCCCCCACAGCTCTCAGAGGTTCTGTTCATATTTTTTCTTTTTTCTCTGTGTTCTTTAGAATGAACAGTTTCTATTAATTTGTCTTCTAGTTCACTGATTCTTATGACACATCTTTTATCTGCTACTGAGACACTGTTGTGGGTTTTGCATTTCAGTTATTGTACTCTTCAACTCCAGAATGATGTAATTTTTATCTCCTTATTGAGGATTTCTATGTATTGGTTTGTTGTTTTGACGTTTTATTTTAATTCTTTAATCATGTTTCCTTTAGTTCCTAGAATATATTTATAATAGCAATATAATATATATTGTTGTAAATTCTTTATCTGCTAAATCCACCATAGGGAGACACTCAGTGAGTGTTTCCTTTGACTGCTTTAGTTATTGTAGTAATATATATCTAACATAATTTTACCATCTTGACCATTTTTAAAAGTACAGATCAGTAGCATTAAGTACTCATGCTGTTGTACAATCATCATCACCACTCATCTTCAAAACTTTTTCTTCTTCCCAAACTGAAACTCTATATCCATTAAATAATAACTCACTATTCCTTCCTCCCTCCACTAGCCTCAGATAACTACCACTGTACTTTTTGACAACTTGCCCTAACCTATCAAATATCAGTCAGAGGTTCTTGTTTCTTTTTATGTCCCAATATTAAAATGGTTTATATCTATTGCTTCCAAGAGAGACAGAGAAAGACAGACACTCTCAACAGGTCTCACAATGCAGCCTTCCCAGCCACCCAGGACCATGGGCACACATGCCTGGTGTACACAGGTTGACATGGAAAAACACCCCCAGTTTTCCATATGAATTGAGCACTGGAAAGTGGTGTGCTACCATTGGACCACCAGAGATGGCCCCAGATTTTTTGTTGTTTTTTGGGGGATTTTTAGTTTGCTATAGGGCACATGTACTTATCAGAGACAGAGAAGAGAAAGAGAAGGAAAGTGAGAGAGCAGCTCCCAGGGAAGATGGCCACATTGCAATACCTTCTCATTCATTCTGCTCTCAAGATTTTAGGCACACATATACACAAGCACCAGGCATATTTTCCGGGTTGCCATGTCAGGGACTCAAACCACTCAGTTGGGCATGTGAGATCCAGACATCTAAATGACCATGCCACTGGGTGGCCCCTGTTTGTTTTTGTTTGTTTGTTTGTTGTTTTAACTGGACATTTTGGATAATACAACAACTTTTTATCATGATTGTTTTTCCTCTGCAAGTTGTTGTTGCTGGAATGTTTTGTCTTTCTGTTCATTTTGGGGGGTGTGGGGAGTAGTTGTTTTCTTTTTTTCCGGGGGGCGGGGTGGGGTTGTGACTTACCTGGGCTAAAATCTGAAATATGTTTCTTCCATGATGAGCAATATCTGATATCTTTGCTTGGGTTCTTTACTTCTTGTTTTTATTCTTAATCCTGCTTCCCAGGAGTTGCACCTATCTCACTGTAGCTTGGTTGTCAGCTAATGACTAGATAGTCACTTTGCTCAAATTCTTTGAGCTATATAGAGATCCATTTTCTGCTAGCAGAGCATTGTGTGGATAGGGAAGTGCATTCCAAGTACAGGTCATTTCATGTCTTCCCTGGCTTTTATAGTCAGTTGGGCCTTTGAACCTCCTATGCACTTCTGTATAGCTTCAGTCAGCCAGGAGTACATAAAGAGCTTGGAGCCTGTCTGGTCTACACTGTGCATGCTTTTGGTGTCAGGCAAGAATACGATTGTTTCAACCACAACCCAAATTTCATACTTTGGCCATTCTTCTCACCAGGATTATCACTTCTACCTGTAACTCCTCTAGGCAGATCATCAGCCATCACTCCAAGTGAAGTGAGTTTCATTTGACTACAACAGCACGGCCTGCCTTTGTCCTTGGCAGAACTTTCCCACAACAAAACTGAGAGGATGGGAGTAGGAGCAAAGGCACTAATTCTACTTGAAAAGTTCAACTCTCCCTATGTAAAGATCAGCACTTTTTAAAGCATAAATTCTCAGTATGTTAGATTCTCTATTTTAATTTCAAGATTTCTGAAATGGCTATTATTGTTATTATTCAGGCTTATAGTTGCTTGTTTTGGAGAGAAGATTCATCAATCTCCACACTATATACCTCAACCTGAATTCCCCTCTTCAATCAATTTTATTTAGAGCAGTCATTCTTAAACCATGGTTCCTGGGTTGTCAGGATCAAAGGGGAAATGTTAGAAACATAAATTCATGGGCTACATCTCAGACATACTGAAACAGAAACATGGTGTAGAGCCCAGGATTCTGCATTTTAACAAGCCTTGCAGGCAATGCTGATGTACGCTCAAGTTTTAGAACTTCAAACAAATTCAAACCATATTTAGGATAACAATTATAGTTAGAGCTCTGCTCCCTGTCAAGGAAAAAATGTCCAAACAACAACAACAAAAAACCTTTTTAGATATTTTATCAAAGTCATCTTCTATTATTTGTCAAAGGATGAATTAAGCATTGACATATCCTTTGAACCCTTGCTTCCAAAGACTGGCATGAATACTTTTCTATTTTTAGGCCCTGATATGTACAAAGTAGTTCTAGATAGGATTTAAGAGCACTAACCTAAATATTATCCAGATGTACTAATCTGGCACATATAAACTTGTAGGAGTTTAGATTAATACTATTGCCTTTCCAGAAAAATGAAGCTTAAAATTCCTTCTATTATCATCTTTATTTTTAAAACTTGTTGTACCATGCCAATGGGTATATATTTTTATACAACCAGTATGTATGCTCCTGAAAAACTAATTTTTGTAAATAGAATTTCCTTTTAAAGATATAAGGCCATTATCAAATAAACCAAAAGTATTCTTATGATAATGTTTTTCTAATTAGTAATCTCAATAATCACATGAAAACATTTTTAAACAATGTGCAGATAAAAGAAAAATATCAAATGTTAGATAGGTATAAGATATTTATGCAAAATATTAAAACAAATCATCAGTTAGTGTGATGGCTATGTTGCTAGACTCCCATGTAGTCTACTGCAGTTCGAGTTCTGGACCCAGTGGCTTAAACTCATCCCGGGCGTGTGTGTGTGCGTGCCCAAGATCCCAAGAGGAGAATGGAGGAGAGAGGATTGTGGTGTGGCCATTCCCCCTGGGGGGCAATTTCTCGCTTTCTGTCTTTCTGTCTCTCTCTGTTGTACATCAGATGCATAATGATTGTTTCAGTGTGAAGGAAAAATAAAACTGGGAAAATAATTTAAAGAGGATTTCAACTTTATAATAGTTGATATCTTTTATTAAAAAAATAACAAAAAATAAGCATAACAAACTCATCATAAATTCTTATTATTAGAAAAAACGTTTGCTTAATATGAAGAAGAACCTTGGTTTAAAAAATGGATAATGTAGCTTATTCAAACTGAGGGATAATTTTCAGACAGAGGGATAGACAAGCCTAGAAATTCCTCATTTAAGAATTTTTCTATACCCAGAAAATAACTCTGAGGGGTAAAATTAATACCAGAGGATGAGAGTTAGATATACAGATGAGATATGGAAATTCAAGGAAGAAAAACTGCTACCCAGAGAACTTAGGATAAAAGTGCCTGGAGACATATAAATCTATGGCTATGCCCCTATTCCCATAATTAATTCCAGGTTAATTTAAATTCAGGAATTTAAGACTACAATGGTTAAAAGATGGGGATGTCAAGTTGGAGAGGCTTTGTTAAAATATTGAGTCAATATGCATCCTAACCTCACTAAGCTTTTCATCTGTAAAATGAGAATAATAGTACCCATCTATTAGGAATATTGATAGAATCAAAGCACAGTGAGTATGTATTATCTTTGGTATATGCTGGCACAGGGCCAGAACCCCATAAAGGCTAGTTATTATCATCCTTTCATCACCCACTAGCAGCTAGTTGGTAAGGGCTGACTATATGTAAACCCTTTGCAGGGTTGCGGATACAGCAGGTAAACAAAACAGACATAGTCCATGCCACTGTGGAACCTATAACCTAATGGGGAAGAAGGACAGGTATGGGGAAGAAGGCTGGTTACCTTAGGAAATTCATGAATGTTGATGGAGACACAGCAGGTCATGTGGTAGTCCTAATCTGTCTAGAGCATGCAGAGAGGCCTGCCAGCTAAGTAAAGAGAGATTATCCGGTGACAGAGCAGAGGTTTTCTGCTAATGTAGATAGAATTATTCCTTGTTCAACAAAATCTGACTAGGGGATTATGCTTTTTCTAATTATATTGGAAATGAAACTCAGAGCTTTGGAAAAGACTTTTTGATCCATGTCCTGCAAAGTTGACTCTGTAGGCATGGATGTCCACCACATTCCTTAAGTACAGGGCCCTGGGTGTGTTCAAACTTCAGAACTTGGTAACTTCAGAAAGTTACAAAGTCAGTGGATATTTAGGCTAGTGAGGGCTTTGTGACCCTTGCAGCTATTTCCAAGAGTTTTTTGTTTGTTTTCTGAAATAACAATGTGGCAGAAGCAGGGTAAGTATTTTTGCTACAAACTCCTGAGACATTACTTCTTGCTCATCTTCTTCTATATAATGTCCCTATATTGTGTATTCCTCAGTCTTCCCACCTCTTCCTCCTGGCTATTCATAGCTGAATCCATTGATCCTCCCTGGTATGTAAATTCTGCTCAGCTCTGTTCCTGAGGTTTTGAAGCCTTAGTTTCTCTATTAGCCTCAACACTGCCTGAGCTGGAGTTTGAGTTGGGTCACCCTTTCAGACTCAAGATCTGGATACTGACCTCACAGGTCTCTAGGCCTAGTGTGTCCTCTGCAGTCATTTATACCCAGGATCAGGTAGTCCGGAGAAGACATCTGGTCTTCCTCATAGTCCCCTGAAGTGACAGTACTATTCTCCCTTTCTGCACTCAATAAGCTTCTGCTGGGATCTTCCTCCTTTCTTTGTCTTTCAGACTGGGCCGCCTACTGGACATACATCTTCTGTGGCCATCAACTCTGTCTGTGGGATCTCTTGCTCCTCTCTACTGCCAAGGGTGTGACTGAATAGGGAAATGCTGGTGGTTTTTTTTTCCAATTATGTTTTTTAAAAATTATTTTATTTAATTTTATTTGTTGTTATTATTATTTTCTAATTTGACCAAAGAGAGACACAGAGAGAGAGAGAAAGGGAAAATGAGAAAGGAAACTACCAGGTTTAGGACTTGAACTGTGGTCAGCCATGTGAGATTTCAGTGCCTTAACTACCACGCCACCTGCCAGCCCCTGGAAATACTTCTACTTCTTATTTCTCTTCACATTCCTTAAGAAATAGTCTAGTGTAAAGTGTATTCACGTTGGAAATACTCACTTTTCAAGATAAGTACTTTACAAAGTAAGAGATGTATAGTGATTGAATGTGTAAAAGAAATTAAAATAAATTTTAAAAATTTAAGTACATGTTCCCCCAAAAAAAAGAAAAGGGAAAAAAAAAAAAAGAAACACACTGTCCTACCCTAAAAACTGTGTTGAATCCACCTGCTCCTGACCTGGTCCTGTTGTATAAAGGTAGAATATCTTATACAGTAATGTACAATTATTCTTGAATCTAGGCATTGAAATTCTTGAAAGAATGTTTCCTTACAATCACCTCTGTACAGGCAAAATGAACTAATGTTGGGATACTCTTCTGTCTGTATTTGTATGTAAAGTCCCTGGACTTATCTAAGGTTAATTAGAGCACAATTATCTACCTTATCTTCCTATAAAATAAATCCTGCTCTACCACAGACAGATATCTGGATTTTTTGCTATCCAACAATTCAGGTTATTCCTCTTTATTTAGGTGCTGCATCACCATAGCTTGCAATTATCCAGCACCTTTCATCTTTCAGTTTTAGGCCATAATGATAATAATGACAACTACAGTAATAACCATTTATCTACACTTTGTATTTGAAAAACACTTCACAATGAGCAATTAGTTAGTCCACCCCTGTAAAGTTGTTACGTATCATTTTTGCCATCTTTCCAGAGGAAACTAGTATGCAAAATCATAAATTTATTCTAAGTAATCAAATAAAGAAAAAAAAAACATTTAGCTAAAGACAGAGCTACAGCAATGGACATCCTGTTAACCAGAGGACTTTCTGAGGGACTTATTCACGGGTCCACAATGCCTGTGACTGGATCCCTAGAAAGCTATCAAGAATGGAATGAGGGACCAGCAGTTAGCATAATGGCTATGTCGCTGGACTCCCACGTAGTCGCACATGGTTCACATTCCGGACCTGGTGGCTTAAAACTCACGCTTGGTGTGTGGAGTAGAAAGGATTGCGGCGTGGCCATCCCCCCTGGAGGGTGATTTCTCGCTTTCTGTCTCTCTGTCTCTCTCTGTCTGTCTGGCAAGTGC
Source organism: Tupaia belangeri chinensis (assembly GCF_000334495.1). Lineage (NCBI taxonomy): Eukaryota > Metazoa > Chordata > Mammalia > Scandentia > Tupaiidae > Tupaia > Tupaia belangeri. The sequence goes on from NW_006159565.1 coordinate 7,352,903, forward strand.
ACACGCCCTATAGCAACAACCTCTCCAAAAAAAAAAAGAATGGAACGAAATTTTTAACGGTGCCAAAGCTGAGAATGGTTCCTAAAGAAATCGTCCCACCTAGTATTACTGTGGAATTGCATCAAATATAGTAACAAAAACTGTTTTTTGCCATTAACTAAAGGAAGATAATCCAGTGATTCCAGAACAAAACAGGCTTCCTACTGTGCACTTACAAGTCATATTCAGACACTCTCTTGGAGTGAGCAATAGATACTTAAAACAGAAGCTCAGTCAATTTCTATTTTTTATAGTTTCAGAAATATCTTCAATACAAGAAAAGTAGAAGCAGCCGGTAGTGTAGTAGTTAAGGTGCTAGACTCCCACATGGTTGACCATGGTTCAAGTCTCAGACCTAGCAGCTTGAAAATCATACTGGGCATGTGTGTGCACCCAATATCCCACGAGGAGAATGGAGGGGAAGGGATTACAGCATGGCTCTCCTCCTGGGGGAAGGGGGGCAGTGATGCAGTGATTTATCACTTTCCCTCTCTCTGTCTTTCTCTGGCAAGGACACACCTTATGGCAAAAACCTAACAAAAACAAAAAGAAAGGAAAGCGAGGAGAAGAAAAACTACACAATCATTATACAATAGCTAAACTAGGAAGCTGTATAGACACATCTTAGCACCTGTTAGAGAATGTCCTTTATTTTTAATATGAATTTATACTTCTAAGCATTTAGGTCAAGTTTGCTATTCAAACACAGTAAGGAAGCATATACAAGTCAAGAATTTTTACCTAGAAATAGCTGCATTTGACAAGAAAGCTTTATTGTTCCTTGTTTCTTTTTCTTTTTCTTTTTATTTATTTATTTTGGCCAGGGGTGCATGCTCTCACCAAGAAAAAAAGGGGAAAAAAAGTAGAAAAGAAGCCAGAAAGAGAGACAAAGAAGGGAGAGGGAGTAAGCAAGCCCCAGTGGAGTGTGGTCCTGACACAATCTCTTCTCCATTTCTCCATGCTGTTGAGATTTTTAGGCATGCACATATAAACTAGCATATTTGTCAAGCCAACAGTTCTTGTATTCAAATCACATGGCCAATCACGTGGAATCTGGCTCCTTTAACCATTAGGCAGTGGGACAGAACCCCACTGTTTTAATATTTTTTTACAATTGTTTTACAATTTTTAAATGTCTATTTTTCAGCATGACTCATTAATCTAAACATTTACTGAAAGAATGACCTAACCATTACATTAATGAAATGTTAAATTATTTAAAGACATACAAAAGTGGGGCAAGTAGATGGCGTAGTGATTACATCGCTGAACTCCCTCATGGCTGACTGTGATATGAATCCTGTACCCAGTGGCTTGAAAATCACACTGGGCACACATGCATACATACCCCAAATCCCGGGAGGAGAATGGAGGAGAAAGGACTGCAGCATGGCCAACCCCCCTGGAGGTGATTTCTCACTTTCCCACTCACTATCTCTGTCTCACTCTCTCTCCAATGAATTCACGTACCCTAAACGCACATGCAAAAAACGCTTAAAAATACAAACATAATGTAAAACAATATTTACCAATTATAAACTATTTTTAAATGTAAACTTAAAAGCAAAATAGAAAAAAATATCCAGTTGAGAGCATAAACACAAAATTTTTAACTTAATTAAACCTTAATAAAGTTGAAAAAATAGAAATCTATTTTATAGGATAAAACTTGTGAACATATTAGTAATACAGTGTCAATGACAAGTTATTTCTTTTTTTTTTTTTTTTTAATTTGCTAGAGAGTATGCTGGAGTAAGACAGATAGATAAAGAAAGAGGGAAAGTGAGAAAGCACCACCAATGGGGAATGAACACACCACAGTCCCTTCTCTTCATTTCTTCTTAGGGATTCTGTACATGGACACATGTGCAGTCAGCATGGTTTTCAAACTGCCAAGTAGGGAACTTGAACCATGCAGTCATGGAATGTGGGATCCAGTTGCCTTAACCACCACTCCACTGGCTGACCTGACATGTTATTTCTAATATTTAAGGGACAAATTATTAATAAATTAAAAAGAAAAAACAATAAAAAAAGACTGGTTAAATACCTGCACTATGGCAAAACATTAATGAAACAATAGTCTTTCCTTCTTTCCACGTAATCTATGGAATGCAAATTCTCTGTATTTCATTTCCTCAACTATGCAAATATACATTACTGTCTTTATTTCACATTTAAAAAATTATTTAAAGAAAGTTATGAGATTCTGCCTATATAATTTTATAATAAAAGATTATAGGACCAGCAGATGATGTGGAGATTAAGGTGGCTGAATTCCACATTGCTGTTTGGATGATGGTTCCATCTCTGACCCAGAGACTTAAAAACATGATGGGCCTCTATTTCTCACTATTAACAAAAATCAACTGACAGTGAATCAAGACCTAAACATAAAACCTCAAACTATAAAACTACTGGTGAAAAACACAGGGAAAACTCTTGAAGACAATGGTGTAGTTAAAACAAATAAAACCACAAATAAAATAAAACCACAAAAGAACAGATACTGGGAACCAGCAGTTAGCATAATGGCTATGTCGCTGGACTCCCACGTAGTCGACCCTGGTTCACGTCCCAGACCCAGTGGCTTAAAACTCACACCGGGCGCGTGTGCGTGCGTGCCCAAGATCCCGAGAGGAGAATGGAGGAGAAGGGATTGCGGCATGACCATCCCCCCTGGGGGGTGATTTCTCGCTTTCTGTCTCTATGTCTCCCTCTGTCTATCTGGCGAGTGCATGTGCCCTATAGGGAACCCCCCCCCCCAAAAAAAGAACAGGTACTAATCCCCAAAATAGTCAAATGGGACTATATCAGGCTAAAAAGCTTCTGCACAGCATGACCATCCCCCTTAGGGAGTGATTTCTCACTTCTCTCTCTCTCTCTCCCCTGCCCCCTCTATCTCTCTGGCATGTGCACATACCCTACATGTATGTTTTT
>NW_006159565.1:7356849-7402518 GCF_000334495.1 Tupaia belangeri chinensis
CCTTTAAAAAAAAAAAAAAGATATTTACAGTGGCTGGACCAATTTACATTCCCACCAGCAGTGTAAGAGAGTTTCCCTTTCACCTCCGTGGAGAACACTTTGGACATTCCTCAAAAATCTACAAATAAAACTACCATATGATCCAGCAATCCCACTCTTTGGTATCTACCCAAAGGACAGAAGAATTCTTAATCGGAAAAGTGCTTGCACATCGATGTTTATTGCGGCACTATTCACAACTGCCAAAACATGGAACAAACCCAAATGCCCACGAACAGATGAATGGATTGAAAAGCTGTGGTACATATGCTCTGGAATACTATTAAGCCACAAAAAACAACAAGAACATGGCTTTTGACAGAAAGTGGAAGAATATGGAAGATTTACTACTGAGTGAAGCAAGCCAGGCTATTAAGGAGAGACATTGTATATCCCCACTTAATATATACCGAGTGTCCACACTCTATGACAGAAGCTGATTGACTAAAGGATAGAGAAACACAGTAAATGGATGTGAATACTTGAAATAGTGTGTGTGAAAGAGTAGAATCTGAGGAAGGACATTTAAAAGGAAAATAGAGAGGCAAAGCATTAATGGCACCAAGAAATGTGGTATTATCTGTTGAAGATAATTTTATAGTTTTATCAACTACACAAGGAAAAAATATTCACAAGTTGGATAATGTTCACTTTGTAAGCTAAATAATGTGATTAAATGTATAAAAGGAAATGAAATAAAAATATTTTTAAAAATTTAAAGTGTAATTAAAAATTAGAAATAAAAATTTGAAGTGAAAAAGAGGTATTTAATATATAAATACATATTTATAATTCCAACTACATCCAGTTCAAAGAAACTTTTCTACCTCGCTCAGTCCTTAAATAAACTATATTAAATTTAATTGGTCTCAGATTTTTATTTTGGCATCAATGTCAAGACTAGTACACAAAAGTAATCAATAAATTACTTTGACCAAGAAGGAGAAAAGAAAGAAAGATAGGAGAGAGGAAAGAAGGAAGAACAAAGGTAGGCTGGGTTGGCTCAGTGTGTAACTGAGTGTTCTTAGGCCAGGCTTGGCTCCTGGTCCCTGAATCCACCCCCCGCCCCCAACCTCCCCTGCTTCCATCTCTTTTCTCACATCTGGGGCTCTTCATCTCCTCTAGCAGGCTTAACCACCTACAGTGCCCAGGATCAATCCCGCCTAAGGCAGTCAAAATTTAAACCTTATTTTCTATGGTTTAGCATCATATCCCTTCCTAAAGCTCTGCTTCTTCCCTGAGCAAAAAGGCCAGAGCCCCTGCATTTCTCTTGCCATGCAACTCTCTGAGGACAGAGAAATTGTTGCTATTCCTTAGGCCAATGACTGGGGTCCCTCCACCCAGTGAGCATAGGGCAAAGTTCACTACCAGCCATGCTGGCCTGACTCTCCTGGGGACAAACCCTCAAAACTCTCCCCCCAGGGACCAGCAATTAGTGTAATGGCTATGTCACTGGACTCCCATGTAGTCAACCGCGGTTCAAGTCCTGGACCCTGGTTCCTTTAACTCACTCCAGGCACATGTGCATGCATGCCCAAGATTCCAAGAGGAGAATGGAGGAAAAGGGATTGTGGCATGGCCATCCCCCCTAACAGGTGATTTCTCACTTTCTATCTCTCTGTCTCTCTCTGTCTGTCTGGCGAGCGCACACGCCCTATAGCGAAAACCTCTCCAAAAAAAATTTAAAAACCCTTCCCCTATAACTAGTCATTGTCCCTCAGTGCTGACCATTATCCTAGATTCTTGCCAGTATGCCTGAGATCTGACCACATCTGGATGTTACACAAGAGGGAAACACAGAATCCCTGTATAGATTTTGAGAAATGGAGCAATATATGCCAAAGAAAAACAGTTTTGTGTGTGTAGGGAGAGTGAGAAGGCTCCATTCTACTTGTAAGACATAATTTATGAAAACATCCCCTCCTAAACACATTCAAAAAAATCCCTTGACACATTTTGCTCTGTATATGAGGAATTCTAGGTAGCAACTTAGATTTTCTGCAAAAACAGTACTTTTTAGGATATTTGTTCTGCCTTTTAAGAAAGGATGATGCTGATCCTAATTTTTTTTTTTTGAGAGCTTTTTTGTTATAGGGTATGTGCGCTTACTGGAGAGACAAAGAGAAACAGAAAGCAAAGAATCACACCCCAGGAGGGCCACGCCACAATCCCTTCTCCTCCATTCTCCTCTTGGGATTTTGGACATGCATGCACATGCATCTGGTGTGAGTTTTTTTTTTTTTCTTTTTTAAAATTTTTATTTATTTATTTATTTTTATTATCATCATAATCTTCTTTATATTACATTGGATTACATATAACTTTACAGTGTATTACATTGTTTTTTCAAAAGGGAATGCCATGCATGTCAGTCAGTACAGAGACATTAATCTCCCCACTTTACATCTGGTGTGAGTTTTAAGCAACCGGGTCCAGGACTTGAATTGCGGTCAAGTATGTAGGAGTCTAACAAAATAACCATTACACCATCTGCTGGTCCCAATGCCCATCCTATTAATGTTAAAATATTTGTTTATTTTCTCAGAGGGCACATGCATTCTCCAGAGAGAGACTGAGAGAAAGAGAGAGGGAGAGAGCACCCCCCAATCAGGTGTGGTTAAGAATATCATCTTCTCTATTTCACTGTCACACAGGGATTTGGGGCACATGTGCATATGAGCCCAGTGGGTTTCTCAAGTCCTCAGGACCAGGATTTGAACCACATGGTCAGCCATGTGGGATCTAGCTCTCTTAGTCAGCAGGCCACAGGGCCAACCCATGTTAAAGTATGTTTATTCCAAAATTCCATACCAGGAGAATCCTGGGAATCCCTGAAAGAATATGGCTACTTACAATTGCTCTGATAATTCAGTTGAACATGGACCATGATTTTCCCCAGGGAAGAGTTGTGTTTATTGCCAAATCAGTATTGAATCCTAATGTACAGTATTTAGACCATAATGTTTGTTGAATGAATGAGTGAACAAGTAAAGAAAAGAGTGTGGATATGGGTGTCTGTAGAAGCAAAAGATGGATGGGTGGGTAGAGATGTGCTGATGCATTGATTGTATGACAGCAAACAAGTTATGATCCCACTCCTCGAGCATGCATTTTTGGTACACACGTATGCATGGACATTAATAACAAGCATAGGAATCCTCTCTGCAAGTAGAACTGTCCAAACAAGAAACGGGAGAGTTCAGAAGAGAAGCTAATCTGAGGCCACTGAACCTTCTCTGTCTTGTGGCCCATTTTATGGGCTCAAGGAGAGCATTCTTTAGAAGCCTTCTGAAATGGGACAGCACACAGTATGTGCTCTGTTCCCAGTCTAGACAAATGTCTTTCCATGCTTCCAATCTGGGCCGGGTGTTTCTTGCGCACTATTTGCTTACAATTAATTTTTAAAAATAAACCTGCCACAGAGCGACCTCAGGAATAAGGTACACTATTGATAAAAAGATAGATGTCTTATATAAACCTGTCTTTATTATATATGTGTGTGTGTGTGTGCATGTGTGTGTGTGTATGCATATGAGATTAAAACAGTCATACAGTTATGTGTACGAAAGCCAACATTAAGTTGCCACTCTGTCACGGACCATCATGTTAAATGTCTAACATGATGCCTCAGGTGCTTTGACAGACTAGAGAAGGAAGCAAATCCCATAAACAATGTCTTGTTTGGTCTCTATCTGCAAGCTCTGATTTTATGTTAAATACATGTCAGTGAAAAAGAAGACATTATCTAAAATAACAGGTTGTAAATTCTGTACTTTTCTATTATGTAATAATCTGAAAGAAATTGAGGCATTAGATCATCAGTTTTTCTTTCTAATTCTGCTTCTTTAGATCATTTAAGGCTGGCTACAATAATTTTTTTAAGAGGTTTATGCTATAGGGTGCCTGCACTCACCAGACAGACAAAGAGAGACAGAGAGACAGAAAGCGAGAAATCACCCCCCAGGGGGGATGGTCATGCCGCAATCCCTTTTCCTCCATTCTCCTCTCGGGATCTTGGGCATGCACGCACACGTGCCCGGCGTGAGTTTTAAGCCACCGGGTCTGGGACGTGAATCACGGTCGACTACATAAGAGTCCAGCGACATAGCCATTATGCTAACTGCTGGTCCCAATAATTTTTTATTATGCAGTCAAAAGTACCAACACCATAGGACTTTATACATGTAGAAAATTCTTATTACAGATGGATGAATATATATTTAAAATATAATGCTTTCTAAGACTGAACCTCAAATACACACACATACAAACACACACACACACACACACACCACAGGTACACGAACCTGGTCAGCAATCCAACGTTCCTGTCATATGGTCCCATTGTGTCTGTTTTCAAATTATCAACAGAGTTTCATACTTGCAAAAATAAGCCAAGAAAAGCACCATCCATATCTGAGCTGCATGTTTTCCTGTCCTCTCATTCATTTGTTCTGATGTAAACAGAACTACTTACTTGTGTGTAGGAAAGCAAATCCAAAGAGTTGGGGTATATTAAAATTGACATAGCAAAGATAAAGGTCCTTGGAACGGAGTCAGGAACACTGCCTTCTTCAAACTTTGCTCCTTATAAGTTGGATAATCTCGAAGAAGTTGCCAGATATTTCTAAAGTTTGTTTCCCTAACCAATAAAACAATAACAATAATAATAATATATAATAGCACTGATCTCATTTGAGCAGACAATGTCATCTATTCAATAGTTTCCATACCAATTGCTCCTTTGAGGAACTCTGGAAGATTCCCTTTTGGTTATAGTTAGATTTAGGATCATTTTGCCTGAATTCTGACCAATGAAATATGAGCACACTTGAAGTAAGCCTTTCCCAGAAGTGGCCTATAGAAATATCTATTCCTCTCTTACTGTCCGGTGACAACCTTAGCAGTCATGTATTTCATGGTGGAGCTACACCATATGAAAACAGGTTGGGTCTCTGTGTCACCACCTGTTGGAAAACCTGAGTAAAAGAGCGACCAATCTTACTCAGACTAAAATGTGAGTAAGAAATAAACATTATTATTAAGCCACTAAGATTTGTTACTTGTTATATCGAAAGACATGCATGAAATATAGATGGAATATATGAAATACAGCTATGCACAGTAGTTCTGAAACAACGGTGAAAAGCTTGTAAACAAAACTAATAGAACTTCAAAGTTTTCCTTTTGTTGCTGTTGCTGTTAACATTAATGTAAAGGCTTCCCAGAAGGTATCATAGAATCCAGGCACTATAGACTTATTTAAGAAATCACTGTAGGGCCAGCCTGGTGGCCTAGGCTTACGGGAGCCAGATCCCAAATGGCCAGCTCGTTTGAATCCTGGCCCTGGCATCTTGAAATACCCTCCAGGAGTATGAGCATGCATGTCTAAAGTCCTGTCAGAATGGAGAAATGAGGAGAAGAAACTGTGACAGGACCACGCCCCATTAATGGGTACTTTCCCCCTTTTCCTCTCTCTACATTTCTCTGGAGAGCAGACATGCCTTCTCTCAATTTAAAAAAAGAGAGAAATTGGTATATATCTGTCCTTGCTTTTAACATATCGAGGAACCACAGAAAGAAACGATCAATTTGCCAATCACCTAAACTGTACTGAAGGAGTAGATGTCGCCACAGTCCTGTGTTTACTGCAATGAACTGCATTCAGTGACATTAAATTCACAGAAAGATTGATCTCTAGGCTCAAAGATGAAAATTCACACCAATGTAAAGTAATTCTCTCACTTTAAAATTGTAACTGAAAGGATGGCAAATGGCCATTATTAAAAGAGACCTCTCTTCTGTTACAAGCACCCAGAAAAGAGTGACAAAGTGCTAAGGTCTACAAATAATAAAATTTTGTATACACTAATTTTGTCAAAATTTCACAATCAACTTCTACTTATGTAGGATTTGAAGGAAGCCTTCTGGAGGACTGGAAATAATGGCATTTATTATTATCATTATTTATGTATATGGCACCAGATTTTCTTGATGAAATTGTTTACTCAATCAAATTCTCTTTTAAGGCCTCTGAGGGGATATTAATTGAAGTCAATAAAAGTAATTGTCAGTTTAATCCAAGAGAATTACATCAATTTGATTGCTCCTTACTGAGTAATTACTCACTGTTACTCTATAAATATGAATGAAAGGATTAAAACATTGATCATTGAATCAGAAGGTCAAAAATCAGTTTTAAAAAAGTAGTTCAGAGAAGGTAAAAACAAAATATTACTTAAATTAAATTCTTAAATGTGGCTTTCCAAAAACCATACAAGAATTTTAGAGCAATTTTCATATACCCAGAAGTATATAAATGAATTTATACCTGCCAATGAACTTCTTTAATGAAAAAAATTACAACCATTTTAAATACTTGTAATTTTTCTTTATGATGATGTTGAGTTGTTAATTTTAGTATTCAGAAATTATAGCAAATTTGGTAAAATCAACCATTTGCAAAAAGAGTAAAGAATATGTACTTTGGATAAATAGAAAACTGAGTTACCCTATCCCTAAATGTCTTACTCTTGCTAAAATTCATTATCTTCTTACACAGGATAGAGGAATCATAAAGAAATACAGGCCCAGTACCTCCAGTCCATTCTATTAGGTCTTTGAAAAAGTCATGATGTGGTTTTCTATGTGAAAATGCATCGGGAACCAGCAGTTAGCGTAATGGCTATGTTGCTGGACTCCCACGTAGTTGACCACGGTCCGCGTCCTGGACCCAGTGGCTTAAAACTCACGCTGGGCGCATGTGCCTGCGTGCCCAAGATCCCGAGAGGAGAATGAAAGAGAAGGGATTGCAGCGTGACCATCCCCCCTCTGGGGGGTGATTTCTCGCTTTCTGTCTCTATGTCTTTCTCTGTCTGTCTGGAAAAAAAAAAAAAAAAATGCATCATGACTGTCGACAACCCATATACACTGATTTTTTTTTTCTTTTATGAGCACATCTGGAAGCACATTTACTTCCTAGAATAAAAGACTACATGTATGAACATTTAATCTAATTCAGGATAATACAGGATTTTAGGAACAGCTAAATTAAAGAAAACTCATCTTTGGGGACATACCTTTTTTACTTTTGCCTGCACTATTATCTGAAAGCTAGAGTGCCAAAAGTTGTCATAGACCCTGGCCTTAGTTTGAAAGCCATGTTCTCAGTGGGAAGAAAAGGAAGAGCTTGAGTCCTTAATGTCATCATGGCATTACTATACAATCCAGTCATTACTATTATTTTGTTGTTTTTCTCGATTTCTGTTATGAGCAGCTAAAGTGATTTTCACTAATATAAAGGGACGCCAAATAGTCTGTAGATAAAGGGAATTAAAGAACGAATTTACTGCAAGAAAATTTTGAAATTCAAGCACAGGGTTTTTTTTTCATAATTTTCCATAAACTTTTGTCTTAAATTCATTTTTTCCATGAGAGAGGAGACAGTGAGAGACAGGCCCTCCCAATCCACCCTCAGCCTCAACCAGTCTAGGTCATGGTCACATGGATGCATGTGCACACACCTGGTATGTACTAAGAAGCTTCAGGACACAAAGCTGGGATCTTGCCACATGAGTCCAGCACTGCAGAGTGTGGCACTACTGCTACGCCACTCTGTAGCCCTCCATGTACTTTGTGAAGATCCCTTATAAAAGTAGTCAAGTTTTTAGAAGTCATCAAAGGCAATACACGAATTGTCTAGCTATTAATCTGTTGCTTAACATGTTTATGCAGACTCCATTTTTTTTCTCTTTTTCTTTTTATTTTATGGTTTCTTATTCACATTTCATTGTTGTTATACATCCCTATAGCACACAATATAGTTTTTCAAAGTATCCATGCAGGATGTGACAAACAAATCAAGGCTATTACCATAAAAATAATTTTCAATAGAGAACTGTACATTCTAGATCTGTTAAGTATTTCTTTCTCCTGATCCCCCCTACCTATCTTCTACTCTCCACTCCCCTCCTATACAGTCTCTGGTATCTTCACTTGTCCTCCCTACTATTACATCTGCAGATCTTTTCATTTCTGCCTAGAGTGTAGATATCTCATATACATTGAACGGGGACATACAGTATTTGTTTTTCATAGTCTGACTTACTCACTTTTAATGTCCTTTTTTGCTATTAATAGTATTAGTCAGATCTTTTAAACTACTAATATGTCTTATAAGAAAATAAGCACTATAAACAATTTATTTTAATGTTTTCTTCACACAGTATAGAATATAGAAAGAGGAAAAATTACTGGAAATCTAACTCCTAAGAAAAATTTTCCCTAATACTTTCTAAAAATATAATTCAAACAAAAGTCCTACCAATTTAAATTTTCTAAAAAATTGAGGGAAAAAGAAAAGATACAGATATTAATCTCCTACTATCTCTATACCAGACTTTTTTAAAATTTTCATGATAAACATAGCTATTTATTATGCCCATTATAATAATTAATTGTAATTATGACTAGTTAACCCTATATTCATTTATATATATATATATATTTTACTTACATTTCATTATTGTGTGTCTTTATAGCATATAATATGATTTTTCAAAGCATACATACATTGCATGTCAGGTAAGTAAAAAATATTGCCATACACATCATCCTCAATAGTTTACTTTCCATTCTTGGGTCTGTTAAATGTTTTTGGTTTTTGTTTTGTTTTTCCAGAGCTCCTCCTTCCTACTCCCCACTGTCCACCCCCTCCTATACAGTCTCTAATATCTACATTCACTATCTCTGCCATTATATCGTCCAATCTTTCAGTTTCTCGCATAAAGAGCAGATAAGGAATCTAAGGTCCAGGGATATCAAGTGCCATAGTAACTCTTAATGCAGCCTTCACCCAATATGGACAACTTCAAATTCCATATTCATTTTCCACAATACTCTGATACTATGAATAGCATTAGCTAATTCAAACTCTTTCCAAATATTCCTATTTTCAAGATTCTGTTTTTAAAACCAGCTAATTCTTACATAGGAACAAAATAGTTTAATTTTTAACTTGCAGATAAAAATTATACTGAGACCTCCTGATGAAAGCCAGGAAATTTTTTGAAAGCCTAAATCTTTGTTTAACCCTACTTACTTTAATTATGTAGAATATGAAAAGAGAAAGCAAGAGAGAGAGGAAAAACAAATCTGTAATATCCACCTGCATCTGATAATGAAAAGATCTTATTCTATTATATGCATTTTCTCCCTTATTATATTTTATGCAGTGGGGTTAAAAAAACTTTCATCATCCTAACCTAGAAAAAAAACAGCCCCAGCTGCGGTAGTGTGCATTGGAGGAGTTGCTTAGCAGGCAGAGGCCATGTGTGAACACCAGGTTCATTTCTAACCAGCCCTAAAGAGTCTGGCACAGTTCTGCACTCCTACAGTCCCAGATACTTGGGAGATTGAGTCTCATGACACAGTGAGACCCTGTCTTAAAACAAAACAAAACATAACAAAAAACCAACATCACCACCGCATACACACACACACACACACAAACGTAGTTACAAGATTTCAGTACCAAAAATATTCCCAGTACTATATAGAATCTCACTTTGAGCATTTTGTCTTCTCTAACCAAGTGGAGGGGCAGGGAGAAGACAGAGGGAGTAAGGGGGCAATGTGCCAATACTAATTACTTTTTTCTTTTTCAAAGCTAGTGGCTGATAAAGTAAGCTCTCAGGCTACATAGCCACGTAGAACAATAGAAAGTCATTACTGTGAAAATAGAAACCAAGGTCTCCAAATGTACTGCTTTTAGAGAACTCCTATTAAATGTGACACTGCCAAGTGCTATGTGTGTTTACATCTAGCTTATAGCTCTTATATGTTACCCCAAAGGTAGAAATACAAAGTTTGACAAGAAGAAAAAACAAGTTATGCATATTTTGAAGTCAGTTATAATAAAATTTAGATAAACCCAAGTATTTCTATTTTAAATATAAATATTTATAATATTTATATATTTTCTGGAAGATTTTTTTGTGGTTATAATTACAACAGAATTAATTCTCTTTAAAGCATCACAGAACTTACTGAACGTCTAAAGGTTGGTGTAGTAATAAAAACATACTTTAAAAGTTAAGTAATGTTCAGGACTTACCACCTCCTCCTCCAAGAAGACTGGCATTTGCTATTTAAAAGAAAAGAAAACAAAAGATATTAAATAATACATAAAAAATACAATATGCCAGAGTAGTTCAAGAAAATGAAGGTACTGATCATGTCTCTAATGCAAAAACATGCACACAAAATATGTACTTTCACATAAAGACAGCCTTTATTACTATTTTATATTTTGACAATTCACACTTAGACTTTATCTTTTTTTCTCTTCCAATAACTGTTTGTGTAATGTGAAATTTAAAAGAAAATATCGAGATAGCTTTATTCTCCATTCTGTATTTAAATTGATCTTCTGGATTCCCTATTTTATTAAATAGAGATAGGAAAATTTATTTAGGTGATTTCAATTATTTCAAGGGACAATATAACAAGAACTTTTAATGGTAATTAAATACCATCAGACAAAACTATCTCAAGATACTTTGCAGTAAGAAGTAACTCCCAAATCCAGATAATAACAGATATATTACTTTCTGTATTTACTTTTTTTTGGGGGGGGAGAGAAATAAATGTATACAGTGATGTTTCATTTTCTACCTATTGATTCATTAATCTAGTCCATGTGTTTTTAGAAGCAAAAAAAAATCATATTCCATTTGGATTTTTTTGAGGGGAAATTATCAAAAAATTCATTGTAGGCTTTACAGAAGTTTTAAACAACCTTATGACTATGTTTATATAAACAAAACAACCAGAAAACAGAATTCACTGTACACTTTACTTTGTTTTATTTCCATAGTGTTCTTATGTATAACATACACCATCTCATGCCACTAAAAGATATCCTGCAGCCATATGAAGAAAGTAGATAACAACAATGTTTCCCTTCTTTATGAAGAAAACTAAGTTACCAAAAGATTACAGAAATAATTTAGGAAAGAGGAGTAGGAATTCTTTTCTTCTTAAAGAATTACTTCATTTAATATTATGTATTATTATTATTATTATTATTATTATTATTATTTTCCAGAGAGAGAGAGAGGGAAAGTGAGAAAGCAAGCTACCAGGTCCAGGACTCAAAGCAAGGTCAGCCAGGTGGGAGTCCCACACCTTAACCACCATGCCACCTGCCAGCCCACGGAAGTCTCTTACTCAAATGTTAGTGTACTTTCTACAGACCACACATTGCTATAATTTAAGAAGAGCAACTAACAATGTTAATGATACAATCGATTAAAAAAAGAATCACTTGAAGAACAAATGCCCATATCCATACTGCCATGAAGTTAAATATGTGATGATTATTGAAATTATTGCGGTACTGCTTATTGCATGCTAAAGAGGACATCATGAAAATGCACGGAGAGCAAATGCCCTTGAAGGTCTTTCAATGTGTCAATGTTAGAGTCTCAAATTTTGTCACATATACTCTCCCAGGGACAGGGTCATCTTTACTGCTCTTGCCTTCCCCTCAGAACTTTGGTAACAAATACAGACCTAATAGCAATGCTCTTCATCATTTTCCAGAGAGAGAGAGAGGGAAAGTGAGAAAGCAAGCTACCAGGTCCAGGACTCAAAGCAAGGTCAGCCAGGTGGGAGTCCCACACCTTAACCACCATGCCACCTGCCAGCCCACGGAAGTCTCTTACTCAAATGTTAGTGTACTTTCTACAGACCACACATTGCTATAATTTAAGAAGAGCAACTAACAATGTTAATGATACAATCAGTTAAAAAAAGAATCACTTATCCATACTGCCATGAAGTTAAATATGTGATGATTATTGAAATTATTGCGGTACTGCTTATTGCATGCTAAAGAGGACATCATGAAAATGCACGGAGAGCAAATGCCCTTGAAGGTCTTTCAATGTGTCAATGTTAGAGTCTCAAATTTTGTCACATATACTCTCCCAGGGACAGGGTCATCTTTACTGCTCTTGCCTTCCCCTCAGAACTTTGGTAACAAATACAGACCTAATAGCAATGCTCTTCATCAACCATAAATAAAATTCACTTCTGACATCATTTGTCACCCTATCAGTCAGGTCCCTAAATCACTCTGACTTCACAAAGAGAAAGACTGAGATATTTACACAGATACAGAACTTGAAGTCCTGTCCCAAATCAAGGTTTGTAGCCACTGAAGTGGTAACATGTTGAAGGGGCATGAAGACAGACATTGAGAATTCTCCTTGGTATCATACTCCTTTGTGGATGAGGGTAATTTCAGGATCAGCCCATGTCTTCTGGCTAATTCAAACATGTTCTAAATTCTTAGCTACATGCCTTTATAAAACCACATGGCACTTTGCACTCCTACTGATGTTTTATTTTCATATTTGACTGAGAATGATATCCCTATCTATTGGTTTTCCAGATTCCTGAGGCTTCATCTGTTGTCCAATTTTCACAATTCATTCATAAGGAAAAAGTTATTTGCAACACAAGCAACAATAATAATAAATGGTAGCCCGCCACTCACATGATCATACCCAGAAGCACAATAACACAATCTAGTTTATTTTCATCTAGTGTTTTGCTCATAAAGGTGGAGGCTGCCTGTTTTGAGAAGATTGCCCAAGTCCCATCTGTTTAACCAGGCACTTGTCCAACAAATGTGGGTGGATGAGTGAGAGTAGGTGTAGGAACTGGAATTCCAGTGCTGGCCAATCATCAAGCCAGTTTATGTCAAATGTGGGCTCATATCTAGATAAGCCTATCTAGTAACATTTTAACATCATGATAGAACTTTATAAACTTGTGGCATTCTACATAGTTTACAACCAATGTTAAGCAAGTTCATGTGCATCCCTTTCATATAATGGAATTTCAACCTAAGCTGCTCAAATATATTAAAAGCAGTTCCAATATAATCCCAATAATTTTTCCAGAGAATTCACCAAATTTACATCTATTTTATCAATTTCTGTTCTCTGAAAATTTAATAAAGTTAATTTTATGAGCAAAATTGTCAAGGTAATTTTCTTCAGTACAAGTGACATTAACAATAAATAATTAAAGACGAGCATCTATTGTAATTTCTAATATGATTTTACTTCCACAAATCACCCTATCATAATAAAACTGAATCTCATCATTAATCAGTCGAGTGGATTAATATTGTTTCTTCCATTTTACAGAAGTGAACATGACGTTTGTGTGTCTAAAATTAGATGTCATTGGGATCAGCAGTTGGCCTAAAGGCTATGTCACTGGACTCCCATGTAGTCAACCACGGTTCAAGTCCAGAACCCCGTGGCTTAAACTCATGCCGGGTGTGTGTGCGTGTGTGCCCAAGATCCCGAGAGGAGAATGGAGGAGAAGGGATTTTGGCATGGCCATCCACCCTGGGGGTTGATTTCTTGCTTTCTGTCTCTCTGTCTCTTTCTGTCTTTCTGGCAAGTGCACACACCCTATAGAAAAAACCTCTCAAAAAAAAAAAAAGTCATGTAATTTCTGCTTATCTTTTAAAAAAAAAAAAGAAGAAGAAGAAGAAGTCATGTAATTTCTGCTTAACTATCACCAATAAATTTACATATAATCCCAATTAGATATGAAATTATTTTTAAAAACAGGTCTGAGTTGTCAAGACATATTTTCTAATACTAAGATAATTATTACATTTAGTACCATTTCTTCATTGACACAATGAGCTGTTATTTATTGAGCTGTGCAAAAAATAATTTACCAAGAGCAAAGTTTGGTCTTTTTCTTTTAACTATAAAATCAGGACTATTGGGCCAGTAGGTGGTATGGAGATTAAAGCACTGGATCTCACAAGGCAGGCTGTGTGGTTCAAATCCTAGACACAGCAGCGTGAAAAATCTCAGAGGGTGTGTGTGCGTGCATGCCTGAGATCCCAAGAAGAGAATGGAGGAGAAGGGATTTTGGCATGGCTATACCCCTGGAGGGTGACTTCTAATATTCTCTCACCCACTTTTTCTCTCCCTTTAGCAAACACATATACCTTACAGCAAAAAGTGAAAGAAAAAAAGTCAAGAAACAAGTTTATTCAGAAATGCTTCATGATTAAAAATATATAAAATACATTTATGTCTCTATTTAAATTTCTTGCCAGAGAGAATTTTGGCTACATCTGCAAATTCCTAAAGTTATTCCTAGAGTTTCACAAAGAAAGAAAAGGAGAAAACAAACAAAAAACACTTGAAATTTCTGAACATGATACCACTGCTTCTAAAATAAGATTTAAAAATCTTATTCTCTGAGCTTGTTAATAGCCAACACTATTTTAATTCATATTTCCTTGAAATAAACTGTCCTCTTTATTACCCAGAAGGCAGGGGAAAATCAAATTATAGTAATTGTCACAAAGATGAATTCAATGCAAAACTAAAATGAGACATTACGAGTTGAATAATCTGTGTAGTACACTTTTAAGACACCCAACATAACAAAATGAAAACTTTCATTGTAAAGTAGATGGGACAAGGGTTATCTGAAGCTAATTTGACAGCAAATATGGAGAATTTATATCTAATACCCTAAAACATAGCTAATTTTTTAAAGTTCATGAGATTTTTTTTCCTTCTACTTGAATACAGTTTTGAAATTCTAATTAAAATGATCAAATTTATGTAAGTATAAATATTTAAAGTAGTAGAACCAAAAGAACTGACTATAACATTGTAATACTATTCTTAGGATAATTCACCTATATGGAGATTGGTTGTGGAAGTTGCCAATATGTTTTTCTCAAAATACAAATAAGATATTACACTTCTCACGTAATCTCAAAAAAAAAAAACCCCTGAATAACCACACGTGTGTGTATGTGTGTCTTCTCTAAAATAATATTATAATCTAATTGTGGGCCAAATCATGTAAAATAAAATTACTACATGCTTACAAAGACTACATGTTTCCAGGACTCCACTACTGGGAGCTCCTAAGGGAACATAGGCCATTGCATTACTATGTAAGACAAAACTATAACGTATCAGACAGCTGAAGCACCTCTTCTCCTAATACCTCAAAATCTGTTCTGGTCTGTGTGTAAGGTAAGGGGAAGAATGCAGAACTGAGAGCCATCTCACCTATATTTTAATTCCACATCAGTGACTAAGTAAGTACCTTGGTGACTTGGGCACGTTATCTTTATCTATCTTAATTATCTTCTTCCCATCAAAAACTTGAGACTCAGAGGATCAGCAGTTAGCGTAATGGCTATGTCGCTGGACTCCCATGTAGTCGACCACGGTTCGAGTCCCTGACCCAGCAGCTTAAACTCACGATGGGCATATGTGCGTGCATGCCCAAGATCCTGAGAAGAGAATGGAGAAGTAGGGATTGTGGCATGGCCATCCACCCTGGGGGGTGATTTCTCGCTTTCTATCTCTGTCTCTCTGTCTTTCTGGTGAGTGCACGCACCCTATAGCAAAAACCTCTCCAAAAAAAGAAAAAAAAAGAAAACTTTAGACTCAGGAAGGGTAAAGCAATCTTAAATAATTCTGATTCACTAATTTGGAGACTCTCTGTACTCTGAGAAAAATTCTGAGGGTAATTCTGGGCTCCCTAGAAAAGAGACCGATGGCCAGTAAATGTTGGCCATGGACAGAGGGCACTGAAACAGCAGCACACATACCATATATTAGAATCTTGGGTCAGATGCCTGCTCTTAGGATTGGAAGTTTTGATGCAATGAAATTCTATTTACTAATCTTTTTAAAAATAATAAAACTGCTAACCTAATGTGTATCAACACTGTATTTTAGCATGCATAATAGATACTGCAGTTTATAAGTCTGAAATAAATCAGCCTATGAAATAAAGCAGAGCTGGAAGAGATGACCCATGTCCACTGTGAGCAAAACTAACTTGATTAAGTTTTTATTTTAATGTTTTATTTTTTCCATGAGTGAGAGAGGTAAAAAGAGGAGAGGGAAAGGTCCTTAAATCATAATCCGTCCCCAGCATCAGCCAAGACAGATCAAGCATGTGCTCAGTATGTAGACAGAGGTCTGGGATGCGAACCAGGGACCTTTACATGTGGGTTAAGTTGCATTACTGCTGTGCCACCATCTGGCCTAATGGACTAAGAAGTGCTTGAAACAATTTTTTTTTTCCACATTGCCCAGTATTTTATATTATCTCAACAGTAAGGATTTGTTTACCCATTCTGTTTCCACCCCACCCAAGACTATCTGTCAAACAAGCAACAGTCTGGGAGACATTGATTAAACATTGATTAAAACTATTTGTGCAGAGTTTTGTTTGTTTTCCATCATTAAAAAAAAGAGAAATTATAGCTGTTTTCATCCTAACAGGATCCTGACCACCTAGTTTAGTTTATTTATTCTGCTTTCTTATTACAATAGAGCACATGGGATGTCAAAATGATTGTTGACAAAAACTTCCCCAGGAGCTCTACTTAAAACACCAATTTCATTCACAACATGTTATTCCACAAGCTACAAAAGCTTAAATATCACGCTTCAGAATCATATTTCCTATATTTTGCAACTCAAAGTAGGAAGTGCTAAAAAGTATGATAAGATTAAAATCCCAAACACGTGCATGACTAGAACCACTGTATTGAGGGAGCAACCATCTCAACTGACAGCTGTGGAAATACCGACTACACAGATAAATACAGCCATCAGTTTGGCAGCAGCCCTCTGTTCGTGCTTTACTAGATTTACACCTTCTAAACAAAATCAACAGAATGCCAGAGGTTTGGGGCAACAGTATAATTTCCTGCTTTGAAATTCACAAAGAGAGAAAATTAAGAATAGGCTAACTGCCTCACATGTAGAAACCAGACATAAACACATGATTAATACTTTACAATCATGCCTACTGCAGAATTCAAAGAAACCATTGATTATTCCAGAGTCCGTGGTTTGTATAAGTTATAACCCGCTTGAAGCCAAAAATAGAATACAATGACCCTCACTGTTCATAAATCAGTGAAAAGGCAACAGGTATTGGAAAATTTACTTGGGGTTATTAGCAAATAAAACAAATCAAAAAAGAATTACTCTGGCAGAAGTATTGTACAGGGGAGGAGCTAGAGCTGTCCCTGTTTTGCCAACCTCACATCACCAGCTGTGATTCTGGGTGCTCAGGGACTTCCAGGAATACTGTAGCATGGGAAGAAAACCACTGACACAGTACAACCCCATCATTTCACAGGAATGGAAGGTTAAAAAGAATCAAAGATGTCAAATAATTTGTCTAGGATCAGATCCAGGAAAAGAATCCACCATAAACAGTATCAACTTAGATGTATAAAAATATCTTTTTATTAACAAATTATAAACATTGACAGTAATTCCCCCTTATTCATGGGGAATATCATCCGAGGTCCTCCAATGGATGCCTAAATTCACAAATAATATCAAACCTTATATATACTATTTTTTATTATATGTACACACCTAGGACAAAGTTTAATTTATGTTAGGCACAATAAGAGTTTAACAACAATAATGAATAACAAAATAGAGCATTATAATAATTGGCAATAATAAAAGTTACAGGAATATAATCTCTCTCTCAGAGTATCTTATTGCATTTATACTATGAGTGACCAAAACCACAGAAAGCAAAACTGTGGATAAGGGGAACTACTTTGTGTATGTGTATGTGTGTGTGTGTGTGTGTGTGTGTGTGTGTGTGTGTGTGTGTGCATGCTTTCCCCAAAATTATATCCAAAGATGGTTACAAGGAGCCTACTCAATAGTACGCTACTGAAGATCACCTAACTTAATTATACAGGGAGAACTGACACATCAGCAAAAATCCCTATAGTCCACAGGACGATGCAAATAATGTGAACTAAAAGAAATTTGCATGTGCTCCTAACTACCAGTCATCCTTCCTGACACTATATTCTGGATCAGTAGTAATTTTGATAATGATAATACTGGCTCAGTTACAAAAATGGGATTACTTGAGTAACCCAATCTGGGGCTTTCCAAAGAGTGAATAAGCATGTCTAAATAGGGAAAAAAAAAAATGAGTTCCAACGTATATTAGCTTTATGGTGTAATGATACAAGACACTTGAACAGCAGTTTTAACTTGTCTTTGACAAGAAAGGTTTTTAATACGAACCAAATTTCTACTTGAAAAACAGAATACGTGCTTATTTGAGGGAACATGATATACTTTTAGCCTGATTAAAACATAAGCCTGAACATGCACACTTATATACACACTTCTTGGGGAGGCTGGTTAATTTGTTTCAGTAGAACCAGACAGAACCTTAAAAAAAAAAAAAACCTGATTTACATAGTTGCCTTATTTCATCCTTCTCATATTACAGAACCGTCATTTCTCTGTAATAACTAAATAGCAAAGAGGGTTTTATTAAGTTTATATATTACATTTTAATGTAAACAGGCCCCTCCCCCCAAAAAAGTCATAGTAAACAGATGAGAAGATTAAAGCATGAAGAACCTCAAAGGAAAAGGTTTGGGGCTGGTAGAAACATATAGGGTGATGCCCCTGAAAACACTTATGAAGCTGTAATATCCATGAAGGCAGAGCCCATATGTGTTGGTATAAACAGTTCCATGCAGGATTCTTGGCATAGAACAGGCACTAAGTATATACTGTTAAATAGATTATATATTGTTCATTATATAACCAAGGTTATAAATAGAAAACAAGAGAATGGGATGGGGAAGGCATATTTTGTGAGAGGGGTGAGAGTGTTTAGACAACATTCAAAGATACTGTCTCCTTCACAATTTCGTGGCTAACTGAGGCTATGCCAGGATGGAGCTAAGCAGGACTAGGCCCAACATTGACCTTGAGAAAGTTCTTTTAATCTAGTTGATTAGCAATTCCCTTAGACCCTGTTTCTTAACCAGTAATTTGGTAAAATACAGTCATGGTGCTGGGTTGCTGAGAGGAGGGAGAGCGGTAACCTATGTGAGTGCATTCCAAGCTCCTGGCACGTGCAGAGAATCAGTGAATGTCAGCTCCCTGTTCCATGACCTTGATCACAGTGCCACTTTTGTTGGTCAGTTTTACCATTACAGGTTGAATATCCCCAAATCAAAACTCCAAAATCTGAAATGTTCCAAAATCCAAAACTTTTTGAGCACTATGAAGCCACAAGTGAAAAATCCTATACTTGACCAATGTGATGAGTCACGATCAAACTGCCAAGAAAAAAAAAGTATAAAGTTACCTTTAAGCTCTATGTATAAAGTACATGTGAAACATAAATAAAATTCATGCTTGAATTTGGGTCACATACCCAAGCTATCTCATTAGATTGATCAATTGATTGATCGATTGATCTATTGATTTCTGTCTATCTCTACACACACACACACACACACACACACACGCACACATACACACAAATATTCCCAAATTCTCCAAACAATCCTAAATCAGAAACATTTCTGGTCCCAGAAATTTCAGATAAGGGATACTTAACCTGTATAGATAGTGCTCTAGTAAAAATCCGTGTGTTGTGTGTGTGGGTGTGCACGCGCACGTGTGTGTGATGCTTCTATTCTATAGAAAAAATTCCACAAACTATTTGTGGTTAAAAGGACATTCATATTTTTTTCAAATTTAAGAGTTTAAAAAAATTACTAAAATTTATATATCAAAATACATATATTAAAGTAAGTCAAAGTTAGCCAAATTTAACATGCATAAGTATACCCTGGAGAGTGCCTAAAACATCAGTATTATTTTGTATTTGCCAATAAGTGACCTAAATCAAAATGTTTGGGCACGTAGATGCAGTTTCAGTTCATTGGGCTGTTTCTGATTTAAATGTAAACTACATCAATGAAAAGTTTTCAGTAATACTTGAAAAGATATTTAGTCTGAATTTCTGATTGACTTCAAATATATAAATTTTAAAATGGTCTGTTTTTAATGTAAAAATAATAAAGCCATCTCGACTAATGGTGAGCCTCTTTAACGACTTTCTTTTCA
Source organism: Tupaia belangeri chinensis (assembly GCF_000334495.1). Classification (NCBI taxonomy): domain Eukaryota; kingdom Metazoa; phylum Chordata; class Mammalia; order Scandentia; family Tupaiidae; genus Tupaia; species Tupaia belangeri. Next base: position 7,376,895 of record NW_006159565.1, read on the forward strand.
TGTTTACTAGATAAATCCATGACAAGTCTTGAACTTCAAAGCAAATGAAAAACTTGGCTCAAAAAGATTAGAGCAAGAAAATTTCTACTACTTTCTAATTAAATTTCTTGCAAATTTAAGGTATATTTCAAAAGCTTAAGTTAGAGAAGTTCAAAAGATACTAACTTACTAGGAAGATAGGGAAAGTTTATCAAAAAACACAAAGAGATGTAGGAATATTTCACCTCAATAAAGATTTTGAGGCTAAATCCCTTGTTCCTATGATAATTCAGACTTTTGTTCCCATTCATTTAAAACCAGCCATTAAGTACCTTCACGAGTGACAACATTCTGCTAGGGCCGCACTGCTTTTATCCAAATATAGTAGAAAAGTGGAAGGCAATGGTTAAAAGTAATCATCAGATAAAGACTCTATATTTATACCTTGAATCACCCCTCATAGCCAAAATTTTTTAAAAAATGGCCACTTACTGAGTTTTTATTACATGTGAGGTATATTACTAGAGCATCTGTCCCTCCTTACATGAGAAGCCAAAAAGATAGGTACTATTTATTATGCCTACTTTATAGATGAAAAAAATGGGACACAGAGAGAGGTTGAGTAACACATCCAAGATCTAAGGTTGGAACCAATACTTGAAGCTATGGAATGTTCTCCAAAAGTCTTATTTGTAAGCACCTCCCCTCATAGGAGCCAAGTTCTACCACCCCCAACCACATCAGAAATGGTAGAGTAAGGATTACAGAGGAAGATATATAAATCATGTTTCTTTCTTTTCTCCATATTTTATTAAATTACTGTAATAGGAAGACTTTCTCTAGCAGTGCCAGTTGTGCTGATGCTAAATTAAAAAAAATTTCAATAGAACATACATTTCCATTCTTCTTTTTTCCTATCTAAACATGTTGTTTTAAATCAATATTCCTCTCCCAGGTTATTAAAGTCATGTTACACAACTAAAGTGCTCTAGCCCGAGGAAGAGCTGACCTGGCTCTCCACTCATGCTAACGCAATACTTAGATCATCAAGCAGTTCGGATCTTCTTGTACCAAATTTGACTTGTGACATGGCCAACTCATGAAAATTTTAAAATGAATTCTTGTATGATTCATTTTTATCTGAAAGTCATACTCTGAGTCACCAAGCCAGTGGACAAGCTGACACATACTTTAGTAAGCTCATTAAGATAGAAAATATGCCCATTATCACAACCAAATAAAGGAATATAGAAGTAGAACATAATGACAATTTTAAAAGCATCTATTATTTATCAGGCAATGCCTAAAACTTTTTCTGTATGTTATCTGTCATCCTGCAAACAACCCGGTAAAGTGAGAATTTTATTTTCCTATAACAAATGAGGTAACTGAGGCTATAATCAGACTAATTTGTTTGCCCAAAGGCATGAGTCAGTGTACTCAATCCAATGTCTGATCCCTTTCTTCTTTTTCCTTTTTTAAGCTTATTTATCCTTTTAGAAAGAGAGAGAGATGTGTAACCTCAACAAGGCCTTCAGCTATGAACCACCCCCAGTCTCTGCCAGTATAGACCATGGGCGCCTGGGATCCCAGCAGCTACAAGGAGGCCTGTGGATGCAAACTCAGGGCCTTGCTACGTGTGTCCAGCATTGCAGAGTGTTGTGTTACCCTCGCACAGCCATCTGGCTCATTTGGAGCCCTTTCATCCAACACCAAACCAATGTTCTTCCCAGTATGCAGATGATTTCTCAAGGAGCTATTACATTTCTCCTAAGTTATTTCAAAGCAGGTGGGCATCCCATGTCTATGATCATCAAAGTTTTCGAATAACACCTATGTCAAAGGTAGTATTACTAGACCAGAGGGCCTAGTGGTTATGTCACTGGACTCCCACATAGCTGACCGCAGTTCGAGTCCCAGACCTGGTGGCTTGAAACTCATGCCAGGCACATGTGCATGCATGCCCAAGATCCCAGGAGGAGAGTGGAGTAGAAGGAGTTGCAGCATGGCCATCCCCTGGAGAGAGTGATTTCTCACTTTACCTTTCACTGTAAAATACATTAAATCTAATAATTCTATTTCAAATTTTGGTTGCTTTATATTATACATAAGAAAATTTCACATTGTTCAAGCTATGACAAAGATGTTACTAGGCTTATGCCAAGTATAAGTATTTTTATAAGAATAAAAAAATACAATACTCTCTAACATGAACACAACTTTATCAAGTTTAATCATTTACCAAAAAAAAAAAACCCACAACATTTTTTTTCTGTACACAGGAGGCAAATTATAATTTACATCTGTGAATATAGTAAAAAAAATACCAATTACTTTTGTTATTACAGTTGCATTAGGCCAGTTGTGGATTCTATAATAGAGATTAGTTTTATCATGATGCATTTAAAAGCACTGATATTAATCACAGACAAAAGTATTATCATTGGTGAGAAGCTGATTACTGACTATAGAGGCTTTTAAAATTATTATTTAATACATCTTATGAGATAGCTAAATAATTACTAAAAATAGCTGGGTTTCTAATGTCACTGTAAGACATTCAAATATCAGAATTAAAATAGAAGCACCCATGGTTAAAAAGAGAATTCGCATTTACATGAGGATGCAGTGGGGGCTGGCAGGTGACATGGTAGTTAAAGGCGCTAGACTCCCACTTGGCCAACCTCAGTTCAGTTCAAGTCCTGAAACCTGATGGCTTGTCTTCTCAGTTTTTCTCTCTCTCTCTTGCTGTCTCTCTCTGATCAAACTGGAAAATAATAGTAATAATAAATAAAGTTAAATAAAATAATTCTTTTATTTTTAGAGAGAGATTTTTGCTATAGGGCATGTGTGTCCACCAGAAAGACAAAGACAGAGAGAGAGAAAGCAAGAAATCACCCTCCAGGGGGATGGCTATGCCGCAATCCCTTCACTTCCAGTGTCCTCTCAGGATTTGGGACATGCACACACATGCCTGGCATGAGTTTTAAGCTGCTGTGTCCGGGACTTGAACCACAGTCAATTATGTGGGAGTCCAGCAATCTAATCATTATGCCAACTACTGGTCCCCCAATAAAATAATTGGGTCAGAGGTTACCCAAACCTCTGTCCCCCAAGTCTAATCACTTATAAACAAAATAAATTACAGTTTTATCATTAACAACCATTTGTTAAGCATTCACTCTGTATGACTGCTCTGGGATAACTTCTGGGAATAAATAGGTAAGTAAAATAGGTACATTAAATTAGATAATTATACTATATTTTTAATTTATAAATTGTTACCTTTATAATATTAAAAAACACATTTAATATTTAAACATCAAAAGCATGATGATGAAGATCCTTCAAGAAAAAATATTCTTTTATAAGTTGGTGGTACTTTATACTTTGCAAAATTTTACTCTCTTGGACCTCACTTGGACTTCTACTCTGAATAAGGTGGCATAGAGCCTTTCTTACGGTTCCCCATCCCAGCCATTCCCACTAAGTAAAATTATAGACCCTAAACAAATTGCAAAAGGCAACCAAGATGAACTATTAGGGATCCCAGGACTATGTGAGTCTTACAACCTTTGACTAAAAACAAGAAGAGGACCCAGGCTCAGTGTTTTCTGACTCCCAGTGTCGTTACAAATGACAGCCCAGATAGGCTCATTTCTCCCAAGGATTGAACAGGAGCCCCATTGAAAACAGCAGGTGAAGGACAACACTGGCAAGGAGGGCTGTAGGGAGCCCCACTGACATAACCTGATAATCAGGCAAGGAAAGTTCTCTCCTCTGCAGGGTTTAAGACAACCCTCTCCCACAGAAAAGTGCAGCACAGTGCCAGCAAAGGGGATCCAGCCAGGAAGACTCACGTGAGTCTGACACCCCTCTCCCACACCAACAGATGCTGATGGCTAGAGAGTACTAGCAATGGGGATCTTGTTACAACAAGCACTTTCTTTTTTTTTTTTTTTGGAGAGATTTTCACTGTAGGGCGCGTACGATCGCCAGACAGACAGAGAGAGACATAGAGACAGAAAGCGAGAAATCACCCCTCAGGGGGGATGGTCACGCCGCAATCCCTTCTCCTCCATTCTCCTCTCGGGATCTTGGGCATGCACGCACACGCGCCCTGCGAACAAGCACTTTCTTAATCGCCAGACCTAAGAATCCCCTTCTCCCAGCAAGTGAACAGGATGCTGGAGGTGGTGGTGCAGGAGAGATCCTCACCACCATAAGCAGTGAGGCTGAGAAGCACTCTATCTTGTCAGGCCAGAGACTTTCTTTTACTTATCTAGAAGCCTTAGGAAGCCCAGCCTGGGAAAAGCCTTCTGACCCTCAGACAGTACCACCTGTACCAGACATACCGGGTCAACCAAAATAAGTCGACAAAAGCTCTGAAATTCAAATCATCACTGGAACTACAGCCACTAAAGTAGACCAGACCAATGAACTAAACTTAAACAGAGTCATTACCCACTAAAATGAAAGATTTAAGTAGGACTCTGAGTCTCCTGAAATGAACAGAACCTTAGGAACCCATGGAACCAAAACAGAATAACTCATAAGTTGAGGAGAAAGAAAAAAAGACTGTAAGAGTATTTGAAGAAATGGCTGATAAAAATCACAAATCCTGTGAAAGATATCAACCAACACTCATGAAGTGAACCCCAAATAAGAAAATACAAAGAAAATCATACAAAGACACATAAATATTTAACTTCTGAGAACTAAAGACAAAGAAAAAAATCTTGATAACAGCCAGAGAGAAACAGAACATTATCTACAGGGGACACCAATTCAAATGATAACCTATATTCAGGAACTTTAAAAAGTTTGTGGAAAATGGATTTAAGCTACAAGATTATTTCGGTGCCAAAAATGTGAATTCTATGTAAAGTTTTTATCTTTTTTTAAAAAAGAATTATTTTATTTAATTTTATTCATTATCATTATTTATTTTTTTAAATTAGACCAGAGAGAGAGAGAAGTAAAGTGAGAAAGCATGCTGCAAGGTCTAGGACTCGAACTGTGGTCAGACATGTGGGAGTCCAGCACCTCAACCACCATGTCTCCTGCCATCCCTATAGTTTTTTCATAATACACACTTTTCATTAACTTTTTGAAGACCCCTTGATGTTCTCAGCTGTCCTCTCCATGAGCTATCTCAGCTGAAAAGAGCTGCCTCAATTGAGGTCATGTCCATTCTCTGGAGGTTCATATCCAACAATGATTGATGTTAATGGGCTTGTAAGAGCCAGTCTCGGCCTTAACTCAAGACAATGCTGAAGGATCATCTCAGCCTGAGGCTTTGTTGAAAGTACAATGTGTGCAAGCAGGCCTTGGGGTGCAAACCCAGAATCTTCCCATGAGGGAAGTACAATACAGTTCAACTTTTCCCGTGACTCAGTTTGTTTCTTTGCCCACTCTTCCATAGATTTTTATACTAAGAATGCTCCCTAAGAAATATTCTGCATACTAATGTCCATCTCAGAGTCTGCTTTCTGGGAACCCAAACTACAACTGTAATCATAATGGTGGATGAGAGAAGAGGGCAGAACCTGTTCAGGAACCATTTATAATAAATTACATGGAAGGCACCAATTGTAGGAAGCTCTCTATAGAATGGGGTGTACCTATGCCTTCATTCCCTTAGCTTTAGGTCTTAGTTTTTAATTCCAGGTACAAGAAAAATCCCCCCCCAAAGCTTATTATAGTAATCTAGTTTGAACTTTCATAAATAGACATTAAATGCTGCTTTAATTTAAAATTCTAATAACTTAATTGTTAAATCAGACCTTGAACCTCTAATGAATAAAAATTAAAATAAATGCACTTAATATCAATGCTAGTGGTACCAGATTATGGACTCAATATTGAAGTTAGGTGAGAGAAAGTGAAAAACATTCTCAAAACTTTGAGTGGAGGAATCAAAAAAGCAAATACTTAGACACAGAACTATTCTTACAGATCTGAAAAATGTAAATATCAAGAATCTGTTGTTTCCTATGGAAATTCTTAAATTTGCACTGTAACTTTAAATTTAACCTGTTAACAAACAGTGCTGTGCTGGCCAGAGAACTTGCCAAATCATGGCACAGATGACTTATTTCCTTAGAGAGCACATGGTGAACTCATTGCTCCTTGAGCACAGGGAGTCATCATAAGGCACTCTTTCATTTAGCCCAACTTTTGTGGGTTTCGGTAAACCCTCTGGAATCTTGAGGCTGCTTATTTGCTCATCTCATAACAGTACCTTCTCCCCTGAACCCCTGCTTTGTTCAATGAATGCTCCCTGCCAACCTCTTCTAGCAGCCAAACCCGGTCCTAATAATCCTTCCACCTCTCAATAGTCTAGACCCTAGGACCCACTGCAGGACTATTCTAACTTTAACTCTCATTGCCTAACTGTCAATCTCTCTACCTCCTATCTGCTGCCCAAGAGACTGATTGTCTCAATTATGTCATTGGCCAGAGCTGACTGATCCAACCCATGATCAGTTGGTAATGATTCTGCCTCTGACCTGGTGGACAGATACAGGAAACGGCATCTGACTGAATATTTTAATGAGGAAGGAAGAAAGTGGATTAACTAAATAGAGAGTAACAGACAGTCTATTCTTGTCTTATCTTTTCATCCTTGTAAGAAATGTTACTTTGTAACATATGCAACTTTATTCACATCCACATCAGAAGCATTTTTGGCAGAATCTCAGTAAAAGACCAAGAAACAGCACAACAAAGAAATAATAGGAGAAATAATGAATGAAAGTTCATACAATCTATACACTAATTAGTTGCTCAGTAATTAAGACTAGAGAGCTGGGCTGTCCAGTAGTATGGTGGTTAAGATGCTGGACTCCCATACAGCTGACCACAGGTCCAGTCCCAGAACTGGTGGCTTGCTTTCTCACTTTTCCCTGTCTCTCTCTTGCTCTCTCTCTCTCTCTCTGTCTCTGGTCAAATAAAATAATAACAATAATAATAAATAAAATTAATCAAATAATTCCTTCTAAAAAAGACTAGATAGCAAAAGGTTGCACAATATTGGAGAAACACCCATATTTAGTGTTAAAAGAACTTGAAAGAGTAATATTTCTTTTTCGTCTCTAAACTTTAATTTTAATAATCTTAGCATCAATAATTTGTTTTTGTTGTTAATTTCTAGAGTGCCTGTGTTTGTCAGAGAGTGAGAAGGAAAAGAAAAAGCATCCCCCTTAGGGGATGGTCACGCTGTAATCTCATCTCCTCCATTTCTCCTTTTGGGATTTTGGGCACTCATGCACACACGTGCTTGGCATGTTTTTCAGGATGCTGGGTCAGGGACTCAAACTGCACCAGCAACCATGTGGGATCTAGCTCCCTTAACCACCATACCACCTGGGCTGGCCCAGTAATTTGTTTTTGTAAAGTAAATGTTATTTCTAATTGATCATTTTTAAAGTAGGGGAATGTACTCCAAGAGTATATATAAGACGTTCAACATATCTATTCTTTTTTTTAAGCCTGTTTTTTTCTTTATTATTCTCCTGAGAGAGATAGACAAAAGGATAGGGTCAGGCTCTGTAGTGATCCTCCTGCACCAGCCTCCCAGCCAGGCAGGATCACAGACACACCCCAATGCAAACAGTACATTCAGGTTGGCCTGGACTTGCGGCTCTGGCTCTCGTCTTCCATTTGTCTCCGGCCCTCGTCTTCGGGCTCTGGCATTGTACAGCAACATTCTATGACCTGTCACTGCAGCTGGGCCTAATTTAGCCACTGTAAAGTTGTTAATCTCATAACTTAAAAATTTTTTTTAAATGCTTATTTACAGGGACCAGCAGTTAGTGTAATGGCTTGTGGCTGAACTCCCATGTAGTCGACTGCAGTTCAAGTTCCAGACCCAGTGACTTAAACTCATGCTGGGCGCGTGTTTGCGTGTGCCCAAGATCCCGAGAGGAGAATGGAGGAGAAGGGAATATAGCTTGGCCATCCTCCCTGAGGGGTGATTTCTCACTTTCTGTCACTCTATCTCTCTCTGTCTCTCTGGCGAGCACACCTACCTGGTAGCTAAAACCTCTTCCCAAAAAAGAAAATACTAATTTATATAGAGACATGGCTCAAGTTTTCATTAAAACTGATCTTCAAATTTTAAACTTTTTAGTAAGACTCTTTATTCTAACACCCCAATCTCTCTCTCTAGACTCATAATCCCACCCTTCTATTTCCTTACACCTTCCAGACCCAGATCTCTCTCTCTCTCTCACACACACACACACACACACACACACAATACCCAAGTTTTACGCCAGGCAGTTAATTCACTAGGACCACCAAACACCAGGTTCCTCTATCACTTCATACCTAGTGTAAACAGTTTTATTGCCTTCATTTCCTGGGCTATTTAACACTTAGGATGAGTCTTAAGGTGATTTCCTTGATAATGAAGATCCATGTTTATAAATCCAAGATTTTCTGCAGTATTTATCCCATGAAATTGAAATTAACTATTTTTTCTGGGTCTTATATGACAAAACTCTGAACTTCCCCAGAACAGGGACTATAACTTACATATTCCTTTTTATTCAGTGCCCCTATCAATAAAATAGATTATTTCCCAGTCTAGCATAGTGAAGATTAGAAAAGATGATTAACTGATGATACACTTAGTACTTATAAAGTGGTCAACGTGAGCTAGAAATTGTTTTCTTAAATATCAAAAGCAATGTATATTTTACAGTAAGCATTCTATAAATGCTTAGTAAATGAATAAAACAGGAATGAACAAATTAATGTTCTTAAAACACCTTGCAAACAGAACTAAATAAAAATCAAGCAAAAAAATATGAATATTAACAATCCTTATCATTATGAAATTAAATGCTTCTCTCAGTGATTGAATGGAATGCATATTCTCAACAGCAATCAGTTACTACATTATTATATACAGAGGAAAATAAAAATATTAAAATAAATGAGAATTATAAAGAAGAATTTTGCAAATGAAAACTGAAGATTTTTCCAAACTCTAATTAAGATTTCCTGAGTCAGTACTTAAGGAAAAGCTCCTAATAACTATATGTAGACCTATCTGCCTTACACTCTAAATCATTTAAATAATTCTAAATATCATAGCTAACAAGAAGAAAACAATTCTGCTTTTGTGTATTTTATTAATTGAGTGAAAAGTTGATAAATTATTTTAAAGTCTTAATATTCCTTTTGTATGTATTTTCAAAATTAAATATGTTAATTATTTTAGAAGGTTTTTTTTTTTAATGTTTTTTATTCCCTTAATCTATTTCCCCTTAAGGTAACTTCATATTTCAGAAAAACTACAGAGGACTCTCAGAAGGGGGCCCAAAGGGGCATGGTGATTAAGGTGCTGTATCCCACATGACCAATTGTGTGGTTCAAGTCGAGGATCTGGCTTCGTGAGAAACTATCTGGCATGTGTGTGCAACTGTTAAAAATCCTGAGAGGAAAAGGGAAGGGAAGGAAAGAGACTACGGTGTGGCCAGATGGGGTGATTTTTCCTTCGCTCTCTATCTGGCGAGCACACACGGCCCATAGCAAAACTAAAACAACAACAAAAACTCAAAAGGTACTCCTCCTAAGGTCAGTCAATAATTCTTTCATTTATGTTGTTATTTTAATGCTTAATGTTCTTAATCTTGAATTCATAAAGTAATAAAACAAAAATCAGTACACCAATTAATGGAAGCAGCAAAGGTACTGCTTAGAGAGATCATCTAAATGTCAGTAATGCCCCAGAAACTCTCTAACATAACCGAAGTCCATTAATTCTCACTTATAAACCATAATGCCAGTTTTTTTAAAAAGACTCATAATACTGTTATTCACTGTGTCAAATCCAGTAAGAAATAGATCCATGAAATGACTCTTTATCATGATTCTGAGCTTAATATACGTAACATATAAACAAAAACCTAAAGTAAAATATAAATGAAAATTGGTAAAATATGTGCCATTTTTACTTTTTAAAAATTAATTAACTGGGGCTGGCAGGTGGCCAACCATGGTTTGCGCCCAGGACCTGTGACTTGCTTTCCCACTTTTTCTCTCTCCCTCTGTATCTCTCTAGTCAAATTCAAAAAATAATGATAATGAATAAAATTACATAAATAATTCTTTTAAAAAATAATTAATTAAAAAAAATTGCCACAGGGCCTGTGCACTAGCCAGAGAAGCACAGAGAAATAGAGAATGATGGGGGGGGGGAAAAACTCCCATGGGAAATAATCGCACTATCATCCTTCTTCATTTCTCTTTTTGAGAGTTTTGGTGCAGACGTGCACGAACATGTGCACACGTACACAGACACAGACACAGACACGCACACACACCCGGTATGTTTCTCAAGCTGCCAAGTCCAGGATGCAACCCACAGCTGGCCATGTGGGATTCAGTTGTCTTCACCACCCTGCCACCAGCTGCTTCTCTTGTCTTTTTTTTTTTTTTTTTTTTAAGTTTAAGCAGGGGTCCCATAACCGGCCCCGCCATCCTATAGGGCACTTGCACTTGCCAGAAAAACAGAGACAGAAAGCAAAAAATCACCCCCCAGGGAGGATGGCCACACTGCAATCCCTTCTGCTCCATTCTCCTCTCAGGATCCTGGGCACACACGCACACGTGCCCAGCATAAGTTTAAACCACTGGGTCCAGGACTCAAAACTTGGTCAACTACAAGGGAGTCCAGCGACACAGTCATTACGCCAACTGCTGTTCCTCCTTCTATGTCCTTTAAAAGAAGAAAATGTTAAAGCAAACAACTGACTTCTAAAAAAAAGGTACATTTTACAGATTGATAAATAGATGTATAAATAGGTATATTTGTATATACATGTACTTCAGATATTTACATACACAAATATAACCTAGCTAAATTATTAATGTATACATATGTGTACTTTACTTTCAGAAATCAGTACTTTTGTATCTATATACATGGGATCTTCAAAAAGTTCATAGAAAATGCATATTATGAAAAAATTATGCATGGACTTGAAAACTCGGGGACCAGAATGAATTCATACTTTAACCCTTTTTTCCATGAATATTTAGATGCCTTTACATCTAGATACATACATATTTATTTATTTATTTATTTATTTATATATATATGTCTCTCTCTATTTATGTGTATACATATGTAAATACCTATGAATAATAACTAGAATTTGCCTTGCTACAATTTAGAGTTAATTGCCTTCTTTCTTGTGATGTAATTTTTCAAAAATTCCTTCTTCTTTCAAGACCTATCAGTCTAAATTCTCTGCTTGAGCCCCTAAATAGTCATTTCAAATGAATACAGAGAAAGAGCCTAATTTTAGAAACATCTAAATCAAATAGGGAATACTATTAAGACAAAGCCTTTACAAATGCCTTATCTGACATGATATGATTCCAGGACTTCTTAGACAAGATACCTGTTTTAATAATAAGTCAACAATTATTAAAATAGGTACTAGGAAATGAATTGAAAGTATGTCTAATCTTCTAAATAATATAAAAACACAATATCTGTCACATCACCATTTTTTAATTTGATTTATAAAGTATGTAAACTGGACAAAGCATCAAAGTTCCTTAGTAAACAAACATATAGCAAAATAGTATGATGAAAGCATTTCTAAAGAACCATTTAGAATACTCTCTACAAGAGTTCCTTTTGAAAAGCATTTATTTTTCACTTATTGCTAAAACATTGAATTTACTGTGTTGGGGACAGATTAAGAATACTTCAAATTTTTCAAATTCACTGCTTTCTGACAACCACTGTAATCACAAGAAAAGTGTGTTCATGATTATCCAGGATCTTACATTACCATACATCAGAGAGATCTTCAGAGGTACCTTGGTTTGGAATACAAATTGGGAAACAGAAGTCCACCAATATTTGGTCACAGAAGATGTAAGACATCATATTGGCAAGAGAGAAAGAAAATACTGGAATTATTATATATCATACTTTAAAATCAGGGGAAAATAATAAAGAGTGAGAATCAACCACGTTGGAACCCTTGCTTTTACATAAATCTATATAACTCATCTTAAATGACATTTTTTTTTTTTGGAGAGGTTTTTGCTATAGGGCGCGTGCACTCGCAAGACAGACAGAGACAGAGAGATAGAAAGCGAGAAATCACCCCCCCAGGGGGAATGGCCACGCCACAATCCCTTCTCCTCCATTCTTCTCTCAGAATCTTGGGCATGCACGCACACGCGCCCGGAGTGAGTTTAAGCCACTGGGTCCAGGACTCCAACCGTGGTCGACTACGTGGGAGTCCAGCGACATAGCCATTACACTAACTGCTGGTCCCTTAAATGACACTTTTAAATCAACCAGAACACCTGTGATCTGTGGACCTCAGTGTAATTCAAAATATTTCTTGGCCATGTCTCATGTTATTAGAAAGTATTCTAAGGATCCAAATATTCCAGAATTTTAGTTGTATAAAATTAATACATCATAGAGCAGCAGGTGGTGTGGTGGTCAAACCACTGGACTCCCACATTGCCGACTGTGGTTTGATTCCTGCAACTGGTGGCTTGCTATCTAACTTTCTCCCTCTCTCTCTCCAGTCTAATTAAATAGTAATAAATAAAAATTTTAAAATAATTTTTTAAATTAGCACATTGTGGCATCTTGTACCATAAATAATAATGCATTGGAATATTGGAAAATTAATAAATAAGGGAGAAACTTCTCTCAACCTCTTTGGATTGCCAGATTCTCACTCTTCATTATTGTCCCCTGATTTTAAAGTATGATATATAATAATTCCAGTATTTTCTTTCTCTCTAGCCAATATGATGTCCTACATCTACTGTGGCCAAATATTGGTGGACTTCCATTTCCCAACTTGTGTTCCAAACCAAGGTACCTCTGAAGATCTCTCTGGTGTATGGTCATGTAAGATCCTGGATAATCATGAACACACTTTTGATACCCCAGAGAAGGACTGACGTTATTATAAATGTCATTGCTCTGCATATAAGGGGATGCGTGTGTAAATATTTACGAATATGTTTGGGGTTATCAGAAAAGTCATGACACAGCTTTGCATAGAAAAACATAGAAAATACATTGTGACTTTTCAGATGACCCAATACACAACTAAGATGACGAATACAAATGGATAGAGAACTTCACTGGCAGAGGCAGAAGTTCTCTGTCTAAAAAGGAGAGTAGGAAAAGAAAGGGAAGACTTTCTTTCTGTGTCCTAGCAAGTTTAAAGGTACATCTTCAAGATTTTTGAAACATTTACAGAATGTCTTCACCATACCAGTTACCAAAAATGAAAACATTGGTAAACCCAGACAGTCTGGACCAAATCTAACTGAGTATACAAGAGTTAGCTAAAGCTGTAAAGCCCAATAAGATCATAAAACACTGTTGAAGCTATCATTCAGGACCAAAGTTAACAAATAAAACTAGAAATAGTTTACTAAAGAACTCATTTAATCTTTAAATACTTTGAACCATTCACAACACTACTCTGAATTAGCAGTAAGAAGAAAGGGCCTCTACAATGTTGGTATAATGTGATATAATGGTATAAAGGTACATTTGACAAACTCCATTATCTAATCCTCAAGTCATAGAAATCTGGAAGAGGGACAGTGAAGGCAGAGGGTTATTAGAGAGACAAGTATAATAGCTGCAAAAGAAAGCTGACAGCAAAACTGAAAACCACAAAACCAGATAAGAGTACGCCTTACTAGTGGAAGCTCATAAATGATTCTGAGTCTTAAAGAAAATATGTGTTATGGGCAGCACAATTTTTTAAAAGTCCTGGAAATAGATAACACATTTTAGAAAGATATCTATCCAAAACAGTTAATGCTTAAAATGTTTCCCTTCAATCTGTAATTTAATGAGCTAATGAATATAAGCCTAGAAATTTCTAACAGTAAACAGAATTCTAAATTTTGTTATATTTGGTTAAGAAGGCTGATTCCCAAAATATTTCAATGATTCTTCAAAATTAGCTGAAGATACTTCTTTAAGCTTATGTGTCTTTAATCATGAATGATGAGATCTTTTTGAAGTATCTGAATTGCTTTTAGTAAGATTTGCAATCATTCTGAACAAATTATAAAGCAGCCTAGAAGAAATAATGTGTTATGCCATATTAATGCATTCCTAACTTCAGTAGATTGAGCAAAGATGATTATGAAAGTAAAATGTGTAACCTTATTCACTCCTGGGATCTATTATTCTAAGATTAAGAATAAAACTAAAGTCTTTTCAATACACATGAAAGACTGTTATCTGAAGGCTGTTTTCTAAAGCTAAAGTATATAAGATATCTATGAATACCAAAGAAATTCTTATTTATAGTCTATTACCTGACAGACAATATATCTGAGCCATAATTTTGATTATGGCCTTAGGGGAACAAGAAGATTCTTTAATTCACATATTTTAATAGAGTTACTGCAAATGTGCTCTATTGTTCCTCATCTAAACTCCATAGTAATTGATTGTTTAAGCCAGTGTTTCCTAAAATTTGAGAGATAATTTGAGATGGTACATGGAGACAATGTTTTTAATTCAATAGATTTATATTTACCTTAATGTGGTAAAAAAAAAAATTGTGGACCAGCCAGTGGCATGGTGGTTATGGCAGCTGAATCCCACATGGCTGACAGTGTGGTTCAAATTCCAGAACTTGATTGAAAAACATGTCAGTGGCTTGAAAAATATGGCAGCTGAGTGTGCATACTTGCTCAAAATACTGAGAGGAAAGTAGAAGAGAAGTAATTGTGGCATGGCTATCTTGGGGGGTGAATTCTCTATGTGTGTGTGTGTCCTTGTTTCTCTCTATCTCTCTCTGTGTCTCTTTATCTCTCTCTCTCTTTCTCTCTCTCTCTCTGTCTCTTTCTAGTGAGCACATATGCCCTATAGCAAAAAATAAAAAAAAAGGTTGAAAAAATAAGATAGCTAGGTTTAATTCATCGGTTCATGAGTATTCTTAAATGACAAGAAATTACATTTTAAAAACTGAATCAATTTCATTTTAAAGAAAAAATATTTTAAATATTAAACAAATAATTTGTATGTAGTTACAGTAAAAAAAATCATGGTCTTGGTTCAAAAACAGTGAAGTTAGAAAAATATGACATAGTCTATATACTTAGACAGTGATGTGCCCCAAGACAATCCAGTAGAGAAAAGAAAGCCTTTTCAGCAAATGGTGCTTGAAGAACTGGATATTCACCTGGAGAAAATTGAAACCAGACCCCTATTTTTCACCATTAACAAAAATCAGCTCAAAATAGATCAAAGATCTAAGTGCAAAGCCTCAAACTATAAAACTATTTCTGGAAAACACAGGGGAAATACTTGAAGACATTGGAGTAGGCCAAGATTTCTTAAATAAGACCGTAAAGTACAGGCCACAATTCTAAACATAGACAAAAGTGATTACATCAAGCCAAAAAGTTTCTGCACAGCAAAGGAAACAACAGAGTGAAGGGACAACCCAGAGAATAGGAGAAAATATTTGCAAACTATACTTCAGATAAGGGATTGATAATCAGAATATCTAGGAAATGCAAGCAGATAGCATACACTCACCATTGGCTGTCATGATGCATTTTTTGCAAAGAAAAACATAGAAAAAAATAGATCAAGACTTTTCCAACTACCTGATAATAACCCAATTTAAAAATATGTATATATAAAAGCCGGCAGGTGGCATGGCGTGGTTAAGGACACTGGACTTCCACATGGCCGACCACCTGAACCTGGCAGCTTTGCTTTCTCTCTCTCTCTCTCTCTCTCTCTCTCTCTCTCTCTCTTTCTCTCACTCTGTCCCTCTCTGGTCAAGTTAAAATGAATAAATGGATAAATAAAGTTAAATAAAATATTGTTTAAATAAAAATATATATATACAGGCAAATGTCCTGAATAGAAAACTCTCAAAGGAAGACATATGAATGGCCAAAAAGCATGTGAAAAATGTCTGTTTTATAAAAGAAGTATTTAATTTTATTTATTTATTTATTTTTAATTTGCATGCACTTATCTGAAAGAGAGAAAGGGAAAGTGAGAAAGCTAGCTACTAGGTCTGGGAATCAAACCATTCAGCCAACTTAGTGTCAAGCATCTTAATCACCATGTCACTTGCTGGCCTGTTCAGTGTCTCTTATTGTAAGGGAAATACATATTATAAGGGAAATACATACATACCACAATGAGATATCACTTAACCCCAAGCAAAATGGTTATTATTTTTAAAAAATAATAAAAATGACAAGTACTGTTGAGGCTGTGGTGAAAAGGGAACCTTCCTGCACTGTTAATAGGACTGTAAATTAGTACTGCCACTATGGAAAACAATATGGAGGCTCCTCAAAAATGTATAATAGAACTACCATATGACCCAGTAATCTCACAGGAAAACTTTCAATTGGCAATATATTTGCAAATCCCTGTTTATTGCAGCATTATTCATAATTTCTAAGGCATGGAATCAACCTAAATGCCCCAAAACTGATGAGTAGATTGAAAAAAAATGTGAAACATATACACTATGGAATATTACTCAGTCATAAAAAGCAGTGGGACTCTGTCATTCAAAATAAAGTGCATGAATACCAAAGATTTAATACTAAGTGAAATCAGTCAAACAGTGAAAGACAAACATAAATCCCTGCTCAATGTATTCTGGATGCCTGCACCTTATGTACAGCAGAAATGGAAAGACTTGAAGATACAATAGTAGGGAGGTAGAGAGGATAAGCACAATACCAGAGACCATATGGGAGGTAGGTAGAAAGTGGAGGGTGAGTGGGAGGTGCTCAGTAAAATGCACTTAACAGATACAGAATGTAAGATTCTTCACTGAAAACAATGTATACAGTAATATCCTTGATTTGATTATCACATACTGCATGCATGCTCTGAGAAAGCATATTGTTTGCCATTAAGATGTGCAACAACTAAATGTAAGTAAGAAGTTATAAAATCAAAAAGGTGAAAAACAAACAGAAATAAAGCATCTTCTATATGCCAGGCACCACCACCACCAACAACAAAAAAGTAGACATGACATATTGTGAGGCATTTAATTTATAGTTGCTTTCAACTACTTTCACATCTTTTATGAATTAAAATATTATCTACTACCCTTGACTTTCCAACTAATTTGTAAGCTGTGCTATCACACAGTTCATTCAGTTGAAGAGCTTTGCTCAGATACAGACTTTCCGTATGCACATTCGTTTTGATCCACCCACAAGAGACTTACAAAGACTGGCGAGAGCATTTGTTTCTCTGGCCAGTCAGCTTCTCTGATACTTTACTTCAGTAGGTTTCTTGATGCCCTGCCCACAAGCTAGTTTTTAATATATAAAATAAAAAACTTTTAAAGTATGCTTTTAAAAGTTTGAGCTCCTCTTGAATAGTTCTATTATATTCATAAAAGTAGGATGAGAATAAATAAAGTTTCAATTTAGCAGATATTAAGCTCTACTCATATTACATTAATCTAACATGTTTTATCTGTTATCAAATAATTGAATAACCAAGGGACCAGCAGTTAGCATAATGGCTTTGTCACTGGACTCCCATATAGTTGACTGTGGTTCAAGTCCAGGACCCAGTGGCTTAAACTCACGGCGGGCATGTGTGTGTGCATGCCTCAGATCCCGAGAGGAGAATGGAGAAGAAGGGACTACGGCATGACCATCCTCCCGGGGGGGGGGTGATTTCTCACCTTCTGTCTCTCTGTCTCTCTCTGTCTTTCTGGCAAGTGCATGCACCCTATAGCAAACACCTCTCCAAAAAAAAAATAATAATAATGATAATCAAATAACCGAGATGTTAATTGCCAATACATAGTGTTTCCTGAACACATCTGGAAGAAGTACAGAACAGTCGTATTTGTGTATAATACGCCATTATCCAGTACAAGTGTGAGATACACAGCGAGACAGTCATGTGATGTCACCACCATTGGAAGAAACAAAAAAAGGAGACCCGAAGATGCCTTCACCATTTAGTTCAGAGGCAGGGACAAATCACTTAACTTCTTTGAGCCTTAGGTTCCTTAATGATTAAGTAACTTACACCAAAAAAAAAAAAGTCTGATAATGATAAAGGATGACAGGGCAGAAAGAGAAAAACAGCCTAGTTCTGAAATGATATTACTGAGAAACTAAACCACTCCTATTACAACCGACCACCAAATTTCTGCTTATGCAAGAAAAATAAACCCTTCTCTTGTGTAAGTCACTGTTAATCAGGATCTCTGTTTTTTAGAGCAGAAAACATTCCTCACTGGGAAAATAACAAAGAAAAAAATCACAAGGAAAAAGAATCAATACCTCTGACCACATATAAATTTTAATTTTTTGACCGTTTTTTTTTTTAAAACAACTAGCAAATACATACAGCTAAATGATAATCAAGTAATAAGTAATATATTTATTATGAAACTTATGCATGCTTATCAATAAGAAAACTATTGAGAAACCAATAGATTAATTATCAAAGAAGATAGAAAATTTACAAGAAGGGATAAGGAGGTGCTCTTTTTAAAAAGTTTATTTACTTCTTCCATGAGAGAGAGAAAGCAAGCAAGGGGAGACAGGCACCCCATTATGGCCCCTAAACCACAACCTTCTGCCAGCCTCAGCGAATCAGGTTCATAGATGCACATGTGCACACTGTGTGTACTGAGATCTTGGAACATGAACTCAGCACCTTTCTGTATGCCTCCCACACTGTGAAGCATTGCATTACTGCAGCACAATTGCGGCTGGCTAGGATAAAGAGTTCTTGAGACACATAGCAATTTTTCATCCTTGCTAGAAGTTCTAATGCAAATTAAACTAAAAAATAGTGTATCTTGTCCATCAGATTACCAAAGCAATGGTTTTAATTAGTATAGCTACACATGAATTGGATTTAGAGAAATATAGTATTTCATACATTGCTAATTAGAATGTCAATTTGTATAACACTTTGGGAGGCCATTCAGTGATATGCATTAAAATATTTAAAGTATAATATACTAGGGGTTAGGTTGAATAAAGTATGAAAATTCTTTCTAAATACTGGCTTGTCAGAAAAGTCATGACACATTTTTACATAGGAAAACATATAAAAAAAAAAGTCATGATTTCTGACAACCCAGCAATACATAAGTATTAAAATGCTACCTATGGTGACCAGAGGATGGTGTTATGGTTACATTGCTGGACTCCCATGTAGGCCACCACAGTTTGAGTCCTGGACCCAGTAGCTTAAAAGTCACACCAGGCACATGTACATGTGTGCCCAAAATCCCGAGAGGAAAATGGAGAAAGGATTGCAACATGGCCATACCCACTTAGGGTGAATTTTTGATTTCTGTCTCTCTGTCTGTCTCTGTCTCTCTGGTGAGCCCACATGCCCTATAGCAAAAATCTCTCTCAAAAAAAAAAAATTCTACCTATGAACTATATAAATTAAGAAATATCGACCATATCATGCTAAATGAAAGAAACAGAATGTTAAAAAAAGAACAAACAGTGGCATTCTTTAAATAGTGAATCTCAAAGTATTTAAAAATTTTTATTGAGTTCTAAAATTTCCATTTAAAAGGATGAACACAGTAGAGATGACTTATTAAAGTAATATAAGATAAAAGGGTAGAATGAAGGTTGCTTACGCTAGTGACATTCAACACATCAATAAATCCATGTATTCAAAGCATTTGATCAACTTCCCATCACTGAAGCGTGTTGCTTATACCTTGATTTCATGAAGTTAGGAATGCAAAGATAGATTACAATGGAATTCCTAAGTAACTGCTTATATAGTGAGATGAGATGAACTAGAACAACCACATGCAAGGTAAGCAGGGAAAAAAAATAATAAAACACTCTAAAGCAACGTAGCCAAACAGTCCGAAGCTGCGGGTTATTAGGAAATGACAGCAGCGATCGAAGATAAATGGTACCATTTTAAGACAAGGACCTTAAGCCCATGGGGCTAAGTAGGCACAAGCATCAGAGAGGAACCATAGCTCCAAACTGCTGACAAACTACAAGCATCCTCAGGGCAGAAAATGCAAGTCACATGTAGGCCTTGGCATCTTAATGTCCATAGGAAGACAGTAACACCATCGGGTACCCACATCGATGAATGAGATGGGCACAATTTTCTTGTCAAGACAGAAAAAGTTCCAACCACATGTGAGCACATTTTCCTTTAAAATCCCTTTCTTCAGAATTAAGTATTGTATTTCTTACTTCTTGTCCTAAGGACCTAGATAAGGTAATTGAAATCAATAGTTAAGAAATGACACCAGCACTACACACTCTGCAGGAGACTGCAGCAACCATAGCTGGGAGATGCCATCTGAGGAAAATAATGGCTACCAGGAGAGGAAAACCTTGAGACGTTAAGAGGCACACCAAGAAACAAATACAGTTGTGTGTTGTGTTGCTGGAAAAGTCATGACACATTTTTGCATAGAAAAACAGAAAACATATACCATGACTTTTGCAACAACCCAATACAAAGCAAAAATGGCCAAATTAATTCACCCACCTCAGACAAATCTAAATGTGAAAAATCCTTATTTGAACAAAAGACAAGTTAATCAGTTTACCAAATGATTCACAATAGGATTGTTTTGAATAATAATATTTCCAGTACCAACAATTCAATTTTTTGCAACTGCATGTAATATATCAAGAGAATTGCAACTACATTCCACAAATAAGTCCTGAGATGATGCAGTTCTAGACCCAGCTTTGTCACTGTTGAGCTAAATCACACAAGGCATTCCATTTACCGTACCTCTCTCTCTTTGGTGAGTGTGTGTGCCCTACAGCAAAAAAATTAAAATAAATTAAAAAGACTACATATGGGACCAGCAGATGGTGTAATGGTTACCTTGCGGGACTCCCACGTAGTCAACCACACTTCCAGTCCTAGATCCAGCAGCTTAAAACTCACACTGGGTGTGTATGCATGTGTGCCCAAAATCCCAATAGGAGAATGGAAGAGAAGAGATTGTCGGCATGGCCATCCCCCAGCAGAGTGATTTCTCACTTTCTATTTCTCTGGTAAATATGCATGCCTATAACAAAAATCTCTCTCTCTAAAAAAAATAAATAAATAAAAATAATTTAAAAAAGACTATATACTATAGCCAAACCATTTCTGTAGACTACATACTGTAATCAAACCATAAGAAAAGAATCTTCTAAACAAAACACTCTTTTTTTTTTTGAGAGAGAGAGAGAGAGGTTTTATTGTTATAGGGTGTATATACTCACCAGAAAGACAGAGAGAGACAGAGAGTCAGAAAGAGAGAAATCACCCCCCAGGAGGGATGGCAATGTCACAATCCCTTCTCTTCCACTCTCCTCTCAGGATCTTGGGTATATATGCACACGCGTTTGACGTGAGTTTAAGCCACTGGGTCCAGGACTCGAACCACAGTCAACTACATGGGAGTCCAGCAACATAGCCATTACGCTAACTGCTGGTCCCGAGAAAAACTTTTTCTGAGTCTATAAACAATAGCTTTAGTATGTGGTATGTATATATTTATACATTATATTTGCATCATTGGAGAAGTTATGACATATTTTTCAATGTTTTTTCTATGCAAAACTGCATCATGACTTTTCTGATGACCTGATAACTTAAAATGGTAAATTCTTTAAATCCATAACACCTATGCAATTACAAAACCAAAGCAAAGTTATAAATTAAATACCAAAGTTACAGAATCAATAAAGTTCAAATCAACTTTAATTCAGTGTGATTTTTGCTTCTGCCAGCTGTTCCCACCAAAGATGCAGTTCTAGTACAAGTCCCTTAAAGCTTAGTGAGCTTACCCCACGGGGACTGAGAGATGATAACAACCTCGCACCCTTTCCTTTACACTCACTAATAAGAACACTTTATTTGTTCAGTATGTATAGGCTATCATTTGACATTCATTTCCTAAAATTATGATGCTTTTTTAATATAAAAATTTACTTCTGTTCTAGTCACATTAGCCCCAGAGTACTTCTTAGCATTGACACACTTATAGGCATAAAAACAGTCACTTTGGTACTCAGATTTAGACTATACTTGTATTACTCTTTAATATGAGCCCAGTTTTTAAAACTGTATTGAAAAACTACTTAACTCCCAGACAATTAGCACCTATCTGTCCTTTTCTGTTTATCATTAACTCTTCAATGGCTATTCATCACACACCTAGATTGAAGTCCAATCTCAGGACCAGCAGATGGCTTAGCAGTTATGTTGCTGGACTCCCACGTGGTCACTGGTAGTTGGAGTCCTGGACCTAGTGACATGAAACTTACATCAGGCGCATGTTCATGCATTCCCAAGATCCTGAAGATAGTGGAGGAGAAAAAATTGTGGCATGTTTATCCCCCCTGCTGAGTGAATTCTCACTTACCCTCTCACTGTCTCTGTCTGTCTGTCTGTCTCTCTCTCCAACAAGCACATGCACCCTAAGGCAAAAACCTCTAAAAAATCTAATCTCTTGGCATAAAAATCAAGATCTTCCACAATATGTCTCAAATCTCTGAAATCCTTCTAAGCCATGTGCAACCACAATGGACTACAATCTATCTGTAAAACTCCCTTTCTTGAATCTGTGCTTTTTACTTATTCTGCTCTTTTTTTGAAAGTCTACTTACTTATTTCTTCCATGAGTGAAAGAGAGAGAACACCCCCAAACAGGAACCGAGACTAAAATTCACCCCAGTTCCAGTCAAACCTGGATCACGGCCACAGTGTTCAGGACAACCTCTGGACACAAACCCACAACCTTCCCACAGGGGCCAACCTTGCAGAGTGCTGCATTACTGCTGTGTCACTGTCTGACCCCCATGCTGCTCCTTTCATCTCAAGGACCCTCCACAAACTCAGATGTGTGACACTGCAGCTAACAAGGGTACAGGCCTTAAAATCAAATGGAACTGGATTCCCATTGCTGATCCTGAAACCTACTAGATTTGTGATTCAGACAAGCTGCTTAAGCTCTTTGAATCTCCAATCAGTGAAACATGTATATAAAAACCACCCCTAAGGGTCTTGTATCTATCAATTAGATAGGTTTATGTAGTACCTGGGTCATCCTGGGCTATCCATAAATGACAGCTACTATTATTTTCTATTGCTAATCTTTTCAGTTAGAACGAATCCTTTTTTCATCATTAATACTGTTCAGCTTGGTGTATACTCCACATTTGACATTGCCCACTTGACACGGTAGTAGTTACATGTTTATTTTACAATCAGACTACATACTTTGGGTTTAACCATTCGGGACAATTTCCTTAGAGCCTAATACAGTGTCTGATGTGGACCAGCACTCAATAAAAATGTGCTGAATTCGGGATCAGCAGTTAGCGTAATGGCTATGTCGCTGGACTCCCATGTAGCCGACCACAGTTCGAGTACCGGACCCGGAGGTTTAAACTCACACCAGGCGCATGTGCGTGTGTGTGTCCAGGATCCCAAGAGGAGAATGGAGGAAAAGGGATTGTGATGTGGCCATCTCCCCCTGGGGGGTGATTTCTCGCTTTCTGTCTCTGTCTTTTCTGGAAGCCAAAGCCCCCTAAAGCAAAAAAAAAAAAAAAAAAAACTCTCTAAAAAAAAATCAAAAAGGAAATCAATTTAATTTATTTGGACTTAAGTCTAACCCCTTGTGTTTCTAAGCACAGTACTAAACTTAGCAGATTCTAAAATAAACAAACAAAAATTCATTGACTGATATATTATATGGCATGATCCATAGAAGTCTCTGAAAACAATGTGAAGTTAATCTGCAAAGAGCCATATATTTATTTCTCTGGTTCATGCTGTTCAATGCAATTTTTAAAAATGAGATACAAAAAAAAAATTCAATCTGTCAAACTTCTATAATATACTTGAGATATGTTTCCTTTTTCCAAAGATTCAGATCAGACAAGAGAAATCGCAAAAAAAAAAAAAAAAAAAAAAAAAGAAAGAAAGAAAAAAAGCTTTAATTCAATTAAGCTAACTCCTAGGCACATAGGGATTTGGAAATTTACCCATATTTTCTTTAACTTGTTCAACTAGAATTGCAAATTTCCTAATGTCTTAATGTGCCAAAGAAAAAATTCTCTAAATAGCGGGTTTAATTTATAGATTTACTAATAATTCTTGAATTATTTGAGATTTAAGGCTCATACCAACCAATCAATAAATTAAATACCTCAATTACTCTTTAAAAAGTAGACAAGTGATATATTCAAGAATCAATGCTGAAATAAGAATTAGTGGCATTAGAAAATCCACATTTACTGAACATGTTGCTTATATGCATAATCAGTACAGTACATGATGAGATGTACTCATGAATGTAAATCATGGGACATAATCCAAAATCAATTTTATGTCTGTCTCACAATGTCTTTTTATTTTTTTCATTGCCAGAGGGGAGCCAGCCCTATAGTGTAGTGCTTAAGGGAGGTGGATCCCACATGGTTGAATGTGGTTCTAGTCCTGGCCCTGGTGACCTGAAAAAACTGCCAAAGTGTATGTGTGCTCACTAGTGGGGGAAGGGATATTTACCCTCCAATGGGTCATGATCATGCTGCAACCCCCTTCTCCATTTCTTCACCTTAACAGAATTTTGTTTTTAAAGCCACCAGGGCCAGGATTCAAACCACATTCAGCCATGTGGGACGAGGCTCGCATTGCACAGAGCTTAACCACTGCACTAAGGGGCTGGCACTGCCTACCACTGTCTTTTTAAAATGTATCCACTGGGGAAAGTTTCCCTTATTGGCAGATGAAAACTGACAGGCTCCATGATCTCTCTGTGTGATCTTAGATAATAAAGAGATACTGTTGCAGAACAGTCTCAATTTGATACATGAAGGTCCCACTCTAATACATTAAGTATCCATTCATCTTCATTCAAAGGTTAGACTACCCTTCCTCTTCTCCTAGCCAAGGGCTGTAATAAACTTGACCTCTATAGGGTCTAAATGAAAGGAGAGGAATGGGGAAAAAGGAGATTGAATATTCTCATTTTACTGGTGCTATTATAAAATGGCTTCACACTCTCTTGGCTTTGCAG
This sequence comes from Tupaia belangeri chinensis, assembly GCF_000334495.1. Lineage (NCBI taxonomy): Eukaryota > Metazoa > Chordata > Mammalia > Scandentia > Tupaiidae > Tupaia > Tupaia belangeri. Next base: position 7,401,953 of record NW_006159565.1, read on the forward strand.
ATATTTAGATCTCTCTCTCTTTCTCTGACATTTTCATGAGTTCTCAGATGCTTCCTCTCCAGGCTCTTTTGATTATAATACCTGTGACATGAATGATTCATTCTGTCCCTCCTCAGCTCCTGGTTTCCTAGTGATCCACTGCTCAAAGACTGCCGGAGTTCCTTTGCTTTCTCTGGCAGTCCTCTCCAACAGGAGCCAATGTTACCTCGGACAATGTTCTCTCCTTGCCTGGAGAGATCCTATAGTTGATTCCCCAGGAGTCATATACCTTTGACCCATTCAGAGTGGTGTTAAGTTACTGCCTAGATCCAGCCTTCTACATAGCTTCCCAAGATTATTTAATTTTTTTATTATTATTTTTTACTTTATTAAAATACTGAGTTTATTTCACATGTATATTTTTGTCTCCCCACCATTTCCATGTCTGACCACCACTACTACTGTGTCCTATCATAACATTCCATACATACTTCAAGCCAAGCAAAGGGTGGAGTTCCTTCTTTAAAAACTAAACAGGCATTTTGGACAACACATTCTTAGCAGTGGAACCTGGACAACATTTATCA
>NW_006159565.1:7402674-7406194 GCF_000334495.1 Tupaia belangeri chinensis
GGTTTTTGTTATAGGGCGTGTGTGCTCACCAGAAAGACAGAGAGAGACTGAGAGACAGAAAACGAGAAATCACCCCCCCCAGGGGGGGATGGCTATGCTGCAATCCTTTCTCCTCCATTCTCTCAGGATCTTGGGCAGGTACACACAGGTGCCTGGCATGAGTTTAAGCAACTGGGTCTGGGACTCAAACCATGGTTGACTACATTGGAGTTCAGCGACATAGCCATTACACTAACTGCTGATCCCTAAACTATTTTCTTAAAGAGACTTCCCAAGACCATTTTAGACAGCCCGTCACTTTCACAAAATGTAGATGAGCATCAGATGCCAGTTAAATGTGTTACCATAAACCAGAAGTGGAAAAACAAAACAAAACAAAAAACTCTTAAGAATACTCTCCTTTGGGGACCAGCAGATGGCATTATGGTTCATCACTGGGCTCCCATGTAGTTGACTACGGTTCGAGTCCTGGACCTGGTGCCTTAAAACTCATATCAGGTACATGTGCATGTGTGCCCAAAATCCTGAGAGGAGGCTAGAAGAGAAGGGACTGCAATGTGGCCATCCCCCACAGTGGGGTGATTTCTCACTTTCTGTCTTTGTCTCTCCCGTGAGCGTTCATGCCCTATATCAAAAATTTCTCTCAAAAAAAATAAAAATAAAAAAATAAAATAAAATAAAATAATAAAAGAATAATCTCCTTTGAAGCCTTTCCTATATACTGGGTGTGAGGAGAGCCACTGAAAACAGACACACACACACACACACACACAAACACACATGCACAGTGCCTCTCCCTAATCAAGGATGACAGGTGGCAACAAATAGCATATGCTATTTTTCAAAGAAATTGTCCTCACAAAACCCTCTTTAATCTCTGACAAACTAACTGATTTTAATACCCTTGGTGGGAGACAGAATCCACTAGTTGAATAGTTCCTTGGAAAATCTGTATCTTGATGTGTCATTTGATATCTGATAACTATTCCACCTTGGTGGTTTTAATAAAACTTTTTTTAAAAAATTACACTCCATTGTATCAATATATAATTGATAGGCCTTGTTTTTTCCAGAATAAATATGTGTAACAGGTAGTATTGTACCAGTACATAAATTGTCTATACTAGTTTCTCAGCCTCTTTTGGCAAGGGATTTAATTATTGTTACTATGTGACTTGCAGTGTTTTTTGGTGAAATGTTTCTCAATTAGGAAAGTTAGAACTGTGAATAGTGCCCGCAATGAAATAGTCTGAGATAATTCTTAGACAAACAGGGCTATTCCCCCACCCCATCCTTTAGCCTCAAGTATCATTCTGTTTAGGGGCAGCAGCCATGAACTGGGAGTCATTCTACTTCAGATTTGGGGCCATGAAGGCTGGGGTCACACCAGCAAACAGACTGACACCATTTGAAGTAGGATTATGGTACCAAGTGTTCTCATCAACTTTATTCTGGCTCCTTGAGAAGTCATGTGATATGAAAAGATCTTTCTAGTTCTTCGAAACAGGAGGGAGTACAGTGTCCTGGTTGGAAAGGTGAACTCTGAAGTTAGACAGCTTGGTTTAAATCTTGGTTTCACCATTTATTGCATACGCACTAGGCATATTTGCTTTTCCATGTCTCAACTTTCTCATCTATAAAATGGGGATAATAACAGACCCGCCTTAGCAGTTTGTAAGAATTAAGAAATTTAATTAATGACTAGAAGACAGATTTATTATTATTCTTCCATTCATCATCAAGCAAGAGGAGGATCAACGTATCAGAGGTTTGTAAATGAGGATGAGAGAGAAAGAAAGGCAATATGAAGTATGGCAGAGACCAGGCCTCCCCAAACTATTTTGTGCTTCTCCCTGGGCATGACAATGAATCCCATTTCCGGTCTTGTCCACACGTAGGTATGGCAACCTTCCAGACAATGGAATATGACTGTATGTATATTCACGGTCACATCCTACAAAACACCCCTCAGTAATCCGCTATGTTTTTCCAAACTCTTCCATGGCAAACTTCCATGATGGCAAGTTTCCCTGACAGAAGGACCCACTTGGAAGCCCCATACTTAGAAACAGCCAATTGGGACAAATGTGAGTGAAAGGGAAAAAAGGGTTCTAGTGCGTAAAGCCACTGAGGATTTTAGAAATTACCTGTTACAACAATTAGTGTTGCCTTAAACATAGCGTACTTTAATTTTTGTCTCTATAATTCTCCTTACAATGATTTTAAAAATCAAATATCAAAGCACTGTAAAAAGAAAAATAAATAGGAAAGTTTGATTTATTCATCTTTTTTCCCATGGGTCAAATTTCATAAGAACTAATCAGAAGGGGAAGAAAAGTCCTGGGTCCAAGTCCTGGACCCAGCAGCCTGAGAAACACACTAGGCACATGTGTGAACACCCAACATCCTGAGAAGAGAATGGAAGAAAAGGGACTGTGGCGTGACCATTCCTCCTGAGTGGTGATTTCTCACTTTCTTACTCCCTCACAAATAAGTACATGCACCTTATACCAAAACTAAAATAACAGGTAAATAAATATCTTGAAAGATAAAAAGCTAAATAATACTAGAATAGAAATAAATCCTTTCGTTACATCAGACTTCTAGTGAAGACGTACCTACACATGAATGTCTTGATAATTACCTTCATAGAAAAAACAGATGGATTCAAAAATTAACCATAATATATTCAAGAAATATTTAATGAGTGCTGACTTTAGGCTAGACTCTGCTTTAGATAATGGATATATGTGGAAAACAAAACAAAAAAGACAAAAATCCCCATGTTCATGGAGCTTACATTTCAGTTGGCAAGGCAGTAAGGAGATTGGCTGGTGCAGAATGATCCAGAGAGCAGAGGTCAGAAAGGTAAGGGGGAGGCAGATTACCCAGGCCCCTGAAAGGATTTGGACTTTTACTCTGAGTGAGATAAAAAGCCAACGAACAGAGAGAAGACATGCTAACTTAAATTTTAATAAGACTACCATGGGAACTGTGTTGGGTAAAAACTGTAGGAGAAAAGAATAGAAGCAAGGAGAGGCCATTGCAATAATCTAGGAGAGAGAAGATGGTGACTTGAACCAGGGTGATGGTGGCTGTGGTGGTGAAGTCTCTCTCTGTTTCTGTATATGTATATATGTGTGTATAAAAATATTTATATTATGTAGGTCAGATGGTAAAGCTGGCAAGGTTTTCTGATAAACTGCATGACGTTACATGGAAGAGAAAGAGCAGAATCATGGATGACAGCAAGGGCTGCCATTCACTGAGATGAGGATGGACACAGAGAAGCTGATTTTGGACATGTACATTGGTCATCCAATGAAGAAGTAACTAGGCATGGGAACCAGCAGTTAGCGTAATGGCTATGTCGCTGGACTCCCACGTAGTCGACCGTGGTTCGCGTCCCGGACCCGGTGGCTTAAAACTCACACTGGGCACGTGTGCATGTGTGCCCAAGATCCCTAGAGGAGAATGGAGGAGAAGGGATTGCAGCGTGACCATCCCCCCTGGGGGGTGA
>NW_006159565.1:7406234-7422088 GCF_000334495.1 Tupaia belangeri chinensis
GCGCCCTTTAAAAAAAACCCCTCAAAAAAAAAAAAAAAAGAATTAACTAGGCAGTTGGTAAATAGGTCTAGGATTGAGAAGGTATGTACTGAAGATACAAGTTTGTGAGTAATCAGCACACAAACTATTTAATTTGAGAGAAGGGCTAAAATCACCCTAATTAGTGAATGTAATTAGAAAAGCAAAGAGTCTTAAAAATGCTCCTTAGGACATTCCAGTATTTAAAGACTGGGCAGACAAGGACAAACCAAACAAAACTGGTAAGAAGCAGATAGAATGAGAGAAGGAAAGCCAGGCAAATGTGGTGTCCTAGGAACCAAGTAAGTAATATGCTTCATGCGAAAAAGGGTGATCCTTGTGTTAAATGCTTCTGCTAAGTCATGTGACATGAAGGCTGAAAAGTAACCACCCAATTTAGCAATTAGAAGGACCGGGCAACTTTCATTGGGAAGGGTGATCCTTGTGTTAAATGCTTCTGCTATGTCATGTGACATGAGGGCTGAAAAGTAACCACTCAATTTAGCAATTAGAAGGACCCAGGCAACGAAAACTACATGAAAAATGTACTAATTTCATATAACTCTCCCAGCAAAAAGTCTCTCTGACAATAGCATTCCCTCTCTAGCAGGGATAGAAATAAGTTCACCTAAATCTTTTGTTATTCTTCTATTTTACTACACTACTTAATGACATTGAAATGTTTGTCAGTTTTTACATTTTTTTATGAATAACATTGATATTAATCATAAATCTTAGTCATCATATTATAGATAAAGTAGTGAGATCGGGCTGGTTGATGCTTCAACTGGATTAATTACAATGACAGACAAATTAAAACTTGAGTTTTCTCATTATCTGAACAAAAGATTTGTGCCACAATAGCAGCTACCATTCAGTGAGCATCGACTGTGCTAGACCCTGTGCTCAAATAACACGTGTTTTCTCCAACCTGATGGTAACGTGGTAAGGCAGGACCTACGGTTATTCCCATTTTACACATAAGGAGTTTGAGGCTTAGAAATGAAGTAATTTGGGACCAGCAGTTGGCATCATGGCTAAGTCACTGGACTCTCATGTAGTCAACGGTGGTTCGAGTCCCAGGGCAGATGGCTTAAACTCACACCTGGCACTTGTACATTCGTGTCTAAGATCCCATGAGGAAAATGCAGGAGAAGGGATTGCATCTTGGCCATCCTTTCTGGGGGGGTGATTTCTCACTTTCTGTCTGTTTCTCTCTGTCTTTCTGGCAAATGCATGCACCCTATAGCAAAAACCTCTCAAATAAAAAAAAAAGTAATTTGTCCATTTGCCCAGCTAGCAGGTGGAGAAATCATAACTCAGAATCAATTTGATATCATGCAACCCCAGTGTAGCCACTACACAATATGGTCATTCATATTTCCCCTACTTTAACTGTGCTGATTTGACTTTTCTCCCCGTAACCTGCTCATTTGGGGTAGGAGCATATAACCAGTACCCGTCGCATATACTATACCCTCTTCACTTAATCTCTTACAGTAGCTCTTTCTCCGCTCTTATCTTAGCCTCAGCCCTGTCCCTTCAATTATATCCCTTCATCTTCGATAAAGAAGAACTCTACCAGAACATGGAGTTTTCGGTAGAAGGGTCAATATCTCAATGGTTCATGCAGTCCTCATTTTTCACCTAGAAGGGTCAATATCTCAATGGTTCATGCAGCCCTTATGCCAACTCTTATGCCAACTCTTGTGGAGACACGTATATTGTACACCTGGGAGATACTTTGGCCTCAAGGACCAGGCAAGGCCAGGCTAGTGACTTAAGACATGGAAAGTAGACTGCTTGGGGCTGATCCTCTGCTCTACCAGAAGAGGAGGATCAGGGATGGAAGTGGAATTTCCAGCAGGACTTCAGTGTAAATGCAATTGGTGCAATTGGCTCACCATTCACTTATTTTTTCAGGTCAAATTTTGGGTTAAAACAAGAAAAAGAAGGAAGAGAGAGAGAGAAAAAAAGAAAAAAACTTATAGGACTCCAGTAAATGTCTCCATATTTTTCAGTTTGACATCAACATTACTGGTTCTGTAGCTTAAAAGGAAAATCAAATAAAACCATGCATTCATAAAATCGGAAGATAGTAAAATGGACCAACATATAAAGATGCACCTGCTCATTTAATATTCCCTACTAATTAAATGTAATTTATTTATATTTTCAACTATATAGGGTATTTCACTTGTTTCCAATTTCTCTTAATTTTTCAGATTCCTGCTTTACTTCCTACTGGCTCTTTACATGTGAGATTTTAGTTTAGCTTGTATTTTTGGAAGTCACGCCTTTTCAAATAAGTATATTACCATCAACACTGTTACAGAACACTATCAGTGATAATAGTGACTGGAAGTAGTCAGGGATTTTGCAGTTTTCTATTTTTAATATTTCTGAGTCTTTTATTCCTGTCTTCATGAGGCATACTGTAAACAGAAAGGCAATAAATCAGCCAACATTTGCAGGCTATGTGAGCATCAGAAATTATCCTGGAAATCTCTACCGTCATTTTATCTGTCCCTGAAGACAGCTGATCTGTATAATGCAGTAATTCCCCTGTTCCTCAAATGGAGATGTCCTGACTCCATGCCTTATCATTGGGAATGTCTTTACTGAAAGCTGAGAGATCACAGGCACTAGAGTTTTGTTTTTTTTTTTTTTCTTTCCTTTTGTTTTGTTTGTTTTGTTTTTTCTTTCTATTTTCTGTAAGTGTTTTTTGTTTTGTTTTCCCATAGGGTGTATACACTGGCCAGAGAGAGACAGAGAAAGGGAGAGAGAGAGAAAGTGAAATATCACCCCTCAGAAGGATGCCCATGCCACAATCCTTTCTCCTTCCATTCTCCCCTATGGATTTTACACACATATGCACACGTTCCCGGCTTGATCCTCAAGCTACCAGGTCTGGGATTTGAACTGTGGAGTTGGCTATGTGGGATCCAGTGCCTTAAACCTCCTCATGACCTGCTTACCCTAGAGATGAATTTTGGGTTGACATTACTTCTGTGCTTTCCTATTTGGTTGCATGGGTACATCAATTATCTACTCTTGTGTAATAAACCACCCCAAAACTTAGAGATTTAACACAATTCATGTATTATTGCTCAAGAATTAGTGGGTCAGCAATTCTGTGGCTAGACTGTTGCTTTGATCTCATTTAAGATCACTGATGAAGAAGCAGTTGCCAGAAAGCACTGGTTGTCAGCCAAGGCATGTCAGTCTCCTCCATGTAGCTTCACATTCTCTAATAGGCTGGACTAGGCTTTTTTCCATGGCAATCTTAGAGCAGAACTCCAAGAGGATAAAAATAAAAATGGCAAAATCTCCTAAAGCCTAGCGTTGAAAGTCATACAACGTTAGTTCTATCACATTCTGTTTATCAAACCAAATCATAAGAACATGCTAAATTCAAAAGATGGACAGATACAGGTAATGCACATACTCTCTTGCTAGACAGAATTTCTCCTAATCACAGGTAATCTCTGGCCAGGACAGAAGTGTAATTGCTCAAGCTGTACCATGCCCAAATGTATACAGCCACGCCGATGCTTATCAAGCCACGTAGTTGCTACAGAGTTATATGCCCCCCAAAAAAGAGGCATCTTTTTCTAATGTCCACAGAGGTACCCTGTGGAATAGTGACAGTTCCCTCTGTGAATCTAGGATATGGTCCTCTGCTGAGCTCTGGGCTCACTAGCTTCCCAAGGAAGACCTGAATTTTCCATGGTACCGATGCCTCCTTCCTCTGGTTCAGACATAGCTGCCACACCTGGGCAATGGCCTTGTTCTCTGCCTTCCTCTACACAGGTCAATCATGTAGGAAAGTAGCTCAATTGCAAAATGTTCATTAATCATGGCTTTTCAGGAAACTTAATGTCTCTCTTTTGGCATATCAAAGATCAGGCCTTTATTTTTTCACCTAGCATTATATAAAGCTACACAGAACTGATTGCATTACATCTCAGCTGCAATGTATAATAATTCATTACTATAGAGCAATTACTATTAGCCATACAATGTTCTAAATATATTAGCTATATTACCTCAGTTAATCTCACAATACCCTAGAGGATAGGAATCATCATTATAGTTACCATTGATGAGACTCAGATACAGAAAAGAACCAAAAGCCAGTTCTAGGATGTTTGGTGCTAACTAACGCTGGTGCACTAACCTCTGTACTACCTTCAATATTTCCTTTGTGAATACAATAAAGTTCTAATCCCCAAGTGACAAGTCTACCAGTATTCTCAGAGATGACCTATGCAATGTGGTATTTTTATGGCCTCTCCTTTGTAATGTTCAGGGCCCCAACCTCTGAGACCTGGATCCAGACTCATTTTCATCACCTCCTCTTTATCAGTCCTCATTACCTCCTGTTAAATCTTATAACTGTTACTTTCTTCCTCTGTGACTTTTTTTTTTTTTTGAGAGGTTTTTGCTATAGGGCGCATGTGCTCGCTAGACAGACAGAGAGAGACATAGCCATAGAAAGCTAAAAATCCTCCCCCAGGGGGATGGTCACGCCGCAATCCCTTCTCCTCCATTCTCCTCTCGGGATCCTGGGCATGCATGCACACACGCCCGGTGTGAGTTTTAAGCCACCGGGTCTGGGATGCGAACCGCAGTCGACTACATGGGAGTCCAGCGACATAGCCATTACGCTAATTGCTGGTTCCCCCTCTGTGACTTTTTCATACTGCCTTTCAAACTGAAAAACTTCATTCTCATTGAATAATTGGAAGAACTAGTATTTATCCAGTTAGTTCTATGTGTCCAGTATTGTTATGGCTTCTTTAAACGATTTAATTTATTCAGTCCTCACAACAATTCTATTAGTAAATAACATTTTCATTTTACAGATGAATAAAAGATGAGGCACAGAGAGATTAAGTATTCTACCAAAAGTTACACAGCAAAAACAATATTCAAACCTTGGAAGACTGGTTCTAAACCCTGTGATCCCAACCATGACTCCGTTCTGCCTCTCAACAGTTACATAGCTTTGGTTCCCAGTCTTTTACATACACAGTTCCCAGTCTTTTAAATAATACTATTTGGGTAAAAGTTTCATGTTTCAATAACTCAATATGATTTAGGAAATGAAATATAACAGAATATTTAAACATTTAAACATGAGCCAAGCATAGGGCATAGTCCATAGCAATTCAGCACTGAATTGCAGTGCTGGAGACCATATTGTTGACTGTGGGTTCAAAACCCCAGGTCAGCCCGGCATACACTGGGCATGTGCTCAGACATGCAGGATTCTAAAGAGCTAGAGGGAAGGGCCAGGGGGGCTGCATTATGATGAGACCTTGTCAAGGATTCTCTCTCTCTCTCACTCTCTAGCTTCCCAAGATATATATATATCTTGCATACATACATATGCTTTTCTACTGTTAAAAGAAAGAAAATAGGAAACACTTTCAAACAAAAATATATTCATTAGAAATATTGTTGAGGGGCTGAGCAGTGATACAGCAGTGACACACAGTGCCCTTGAGGCTGACAAACACGGGAAGGTTCTCAGTTTGTATCCAGAGACCTCCCTGAGTGCACTGGGCATGTATGTGCCCATGACCTGGGGCTAGCTGAAGTTGGGAGTGGGACTGTGGCATCAAGATCTATTGGGAGTACTGTCTGTCTTTCTTTCTGTGTGTCTCTCTCACTCATGGAAGAAATAAAGTTTTAAAAAATGTAAAAAATCTATTTTTAAAGATACTAATATAAAATGCAAAATTCATTTACATAAGTACTATTATTCATTGCTTAAATTCTGACTACGATTTTCAAAGTGACAAAGTAAAGAGAGAATTGACAAACTGACTAAGAAAGAAGAAATACATGTAAGAAAAATTTAATGTGAAAAGCCTTTTCAAAACATAGTGAATTGCTAGGTATGAGATGTAAAAGAACGGGAAAAGTTAAGGATGACATTCAATCATAGAGAGTAGCTTACAAGAAACAGTAGAAAGCTTAGAAAATAGTTTCTTTTTCTTTTTAATGAAAATGCGTGCTTTCTGGAGCTAATTCTTCCAAGTCATGTCACTAAAATATCATACTTAATGGCTTTCAAAATTTGAGCTGTTAATTATGCTTTCTTTTTTATTAAGTTGCCTATAATTTTAAACTGTAGGTCCTGCCAAATTGAAACGTCCATGTATTTCAATTAAAATCTAATTGTACGAGTGAAAAACCCACTGTGCTGTCAATACACACGTTCAAAGCAATAATGCTCAAAATAGAAGCCGAGCAATGTCGATGACGATGACTAAGATTTACTGAGTGCTTGCTAAGAGATAGATACCAAGTAAGCGTAGGCCGAGGACACATGCATTGTGTCACGAGTAATACAGCCTCGTAAGTTCTTTCATTATTATTCATCTCTGCTTTTCACAGACAATGGCACTAGATTAGTTAAACTGGCATAAAAAATTTAGTCTCAAATAGCCTTATGGCACAGTTAGGTCCCACAGCATCCAACCAATCCTGCTCCTCGTAACTGCCATGCACACAGTTGACTAAATTTAATACATCTTTAAGAATCTACTCCATGTCAGGACCAGCAGTTGGCATAATGGCTATGTCGCTAGACTCCCATGTAGTCGAATGCAGTTCGAGTCCCAGACACAATGGCTTAAACTCACTCTGGATGCATATGCGTGCGTGTCCACAGCATCCAACCAATCCTGCTCCTCGTAACTGCCATGCACACAGTTGACTAAATTTAATACATCTTTAAGAATCTACTCCATGTCAGGACCAGCAGTTGGCATAATGGCTATGTCGCTAGACTCCCATGTAGTCGAATGCAGTTCGAGTCCCAGACACAATGGCTTAAACTCACTCTGGACGCATATGCGTGCGTGTCCAAGATTCCAGGATAATGAAGAAAGGATTGTGGTGTGACCATCCCCTCTGGGGGGTGATTCTCACTTTCTGTCTCTGTCTCTCCGTCTTTCTGGTGAGTGCACACGCCCTATAGCAAAAAGACTTCTTGAAACAAACAAACAAACAAAAGAATCTACTCCATGTCATTTACTGGTTAAAGTCTGGGAAAACAAAAATGGAAAAGATAGTGCCTCTCCTCTTAAAGAGCTCTTTACCCAATAGGAAGTATACATAGGGAAGCACACTATTACAACGCAGGGAGATGGGTAATGACAGGGTAACGGAGGGGCAGTGCCAAAGCACATCATGTTAACAAGAATAATAACATAGACATAGTTCAGAGCCAGCAGAGAAAAAAAGCAAAATTAAATCTTCTAGAAAAGGTAGAAGCATGGGAGGTTCTACAAAGAAACAGAAGCTGGTGTGAATGTAGCTTACTAATAGAAATGGTACACTGTTTATTTTACTTTAATTAGACTAACAATGTGGTATAAATAAAACATTAGTGAAACAAACTAAGGTTATCATGCTATCACTTTCTTATGTACTCTGGAGATTTACAGTCACACTACTGCATGGCTTTGTATCACTTGTCAACAGATAAATTTAACCAAACTCTCAGCACTTATTTTTTTTTTTTCTTATGCTTGCATTAGCACGTGAGTAAAACACCTGATACGTAGTCTGGCAATGAATGAACTAGAAAATGACTGTGTCGTATTCTCTATGTCCTGGCTTTTGTACAACTGTGACTTCTAGCAGCTTAATCACAAGTTTAAAATGATTTCTATAACTTTAGGAAAGGTACTGATATACTTTTATGTAATTTACTTAGAGCAAAGGATAATTCTATTCTCCCCCAACTAAAATGGAACTCTGTGAGAGTAGGGATTTCCTTACCTCTCTTTCTTCAGTTCCTAGAATGGTGGCCTGGTGCATAGAAAGTACTCAATAACTACTTGTGAAATAAAAAAAATTAATTACTGCTTAAGCTGGCATCCCGATTAGGATATTACATTTTTCAGCTGCAATGAACAAAAACACTGAGGACCACTGAAATAATTATTCCAGTGGGTTGAATGGGGACCCCCCCAAAATACCTTCATATCCTAATCCCCAAAACAATAAATGTGAGCTTAATTGGATAAAAAGTCTTTGCAAATGTAATTAAGATCTTGCAATGACATCATCTTGGATTCTCTGGGTGGGCCCCACTCTAATGACAATTGTCCTTATCATAGACACATGAAGGAAACATAAACACATTCAAAGAGAAGATGGAGGCAGAGGTGGGAGTTTCTCAGCCACAAACCAAGACATGCCTAAAGCCACCAGAAGTTGAAAAATGCAGAGCAGAATCTTTTCTTCCCTGTAGCCTTTGGAAAGTGTACAGCCCTGAATACCTTGAGTTCAGACTTCTGACTTCCAGAACTGTGAAATAATACATTTCTATTGTGTAAAGCCATCGAGGTGGTAGCACTTCCGTATGGCAGACCTAGAAAACTAATAAAGTTACCAACAAACCTTCGGTGGAAGGAGTCTGATATATGTAGTTGCCAAGTTGTAGCTGATATAATTGAGAGTACTGGGAACCTACACGAGCGGCCCCAGTCCCTGACACATATAAATAGGCAAGTGAGAACTGACCACCGGCACTCATCGGTAACCCTGATAAGAGCATTTTCAGTAGAGTTGGGGATTTTCACAGTAGGTCAAAGAGAAAAAGGAAAGAGAAATTAGAGATAAGAAGTATGGGCTCCCATTTTCAAGGAGTTTGGCTGAAAAACTGTAAGGAAGACAGAAATGGAGAAAGGGAGTCAAGAAAGAGATTTCGAACAAGGAAAAAATAATGGAATGCGTGTATACTGATAGCCAGAGGCAATAAAGAAGGAAAAGCTGATGATTGGAGAGAAGGCAGAACTGATGGAGCGATGTGCGTGATTCACTTTAAGTTGTTAATTGGACTGACACCACCCTGCCTTTGGAGCATTTACAGTCCAGAGGAAAGACTTTAATGATTGCAAAGGGATTGGGTGTCAGGGGGAGAGGTAAAAATGCTGTGAAGTGGGAATTACAGAAGGATCTGGTCCTAAGAGAAGGAAAGGTGGTGATGGGAGGGATCAGTGAGGCCTTTCTGATGAATTGATATCTAAATTGGATTTTAAAAGAGCAGAAAGCCTGAAATATAAAAACTCAAGTATGCAGATTTGAAATATTTCATTTTGTCTCCTTTGATTTGACAACTCATTGCGTTTATTTCACAAGGTATTCCATAACAGGTTTCTTTTTCTCTTTGTTGTGCAAGTAATGTCAAATAGATACACGGTAGCATTATGGAATTCAAGAATTTAAATGAGAAGTTCTATATCTTTCAGCTAAGTCAATCACAAGATTACTTTTGTCCTCATGTATCTGCTGTATTTGTAACTTATTGGCAATAAAAACATAATGACTAAAACTAAGATCAGCCATTCATGACACTTTAAATATTTAGAAAATCCACATATTGCCTATAACTTCTAGATGGATGTGTCTTAAGTGATATATGACAATGACTAACAGCATTGTTTATTTTGCGCCAAATTATTACAGCATTAACTATGTATGCAAGCCATTTTCATAGATAAAGCTACACCAGGAACAGAAAAATCACATGATGAATTTCTCTAACTCTTGTAAATCCTTTGGGAATTGCTTTCCCAGATTGCAAAAAATGTTGCTCTGTCAAACCACATGCAACCAAATCAATTCTGCAGACACTCTTGCAGAATACTAATAAACTGACTTGACGAGTGAATATTCAGGTAAACTGGCCATTTTTCTCCCCATTTCATTATATTGCTGCCATATGCTAGATGCTAAAATATTCTGTTTTGTAGGTAGTTTTAACTCTGCAGAAAACAACAAATGAAGATGGTTGCTTCATTTAGCTAGCAATGACCACATTTCTATCAATTTCTGGTGAAGATTGACTTTTATGAATCTAATTACTCTGCATTTCTATCTTAAAATACTTTGATTCCTTTTCAAAATCATTTATTTGTTGTTTTGTTTTATAAATTTAATCCCTCTCTTAATTTAAGAATGTCAGTTTTCCTCTTTACTTTCTGTATTATTGGGCACAGTAAAAAATTAAATACTTGTCAAGCCAAATAAAAAGCCTCATATTTATTCACTTCATAAAATGTCTCAAAAGAAATCATGTAAAGATATTCTTATTACACACTCATTGTTGCTTATACACAGGTTATGTTTCAGTTACCTGGGACTTTGTTATGGATGTTTTTAAATTTCTCTTTCACTGTATTTCTGTATTTACCACTATTTATTATGTTTATTTCATCTCCCTCATTGAGTCCACAGAATTATGATTTCCTTGAAGGCAGGTAGAATATATACTGACTTTTCTCTAAGGGCTTAAACTGGTCTGTTGCTCTCACACTTAGTAGTTCCCTACTTGCCAACAGTGAGACACTAAGAACTCAGCCGGGATAAAGTGCTAGGACTAGTACATACACGTTGTAAAAACCCAACGAATATTAGTTACAATTATTATTATTACTTCAAGATCACATTATTAGAAAATGCATTTCTATAACTAAAAATTAATATGCATAAAATTGTCATTCTCTTTTTACACTAAAAAAGACAACTTGGAGTCAGCAGGTAACGTGGATGTTAAGGCATTGGATCTCATAGGGCCAGTTGCACGGTTTTAATCCTGGATCTGGTGGCTTGCAAAATCATTCAAGGTACGTGTATGTGCATTCCAAGTTGCAAAATCATTTAGGGTACGTGTATGTGCATTCCAAGATCCTGAGAAGAGAATGGTAGAGAATGGATTGCAGCATGGCCATCCTCCCTGAGGACATGATCTCTCTCTCTCTCTCTCTCTCTCTCTCTCTATCTATCTATCTCTCCCTGGTGAGTGCATGTACCCTACAGCAAAAAAGTAAAAATAAATTAAAAAAAGAAGACTTGGACTCTGAAGGCAGTTCTTCCAAGTTATACCTTATTAACAACAAGTAAAATACACCACCTCATTCAAACCAAAAGGGGTCACTTATTACCAAAAAATAAGGGTGGGGGCCAACTAGTGCAATGGCAGTTAAAATAGCTGAAAGCCACATAGCCAACCTGGCAGTTCTAGCCCTAGAGCTGGCAGTTTAAAAAATATGCCAGGTATGTGGGCATGCATGACTAAACTTCCAACAGGAGAATGAAGAGGGACAGTGACATGGCCATTCCTCCTGGGGGTGGGGGTGGTTTCTCATTTTCTCTCTCTCTCTCTGTTTCTCTCCAGTGCACAGGATCTACAGCAAAACTTCAAGCCAAAACAAAAACAAAAAAAGTAAAGATAGTTGATGCCTGAATATTCCAGAAATTTGGTATAGCATAGAAAAAAGGAAGCTCATGTTGGCTAGTGACAGGAGACCCAGAAAAGGCTTTAGAGTCATCCAAATAAAAGCCTTTTAAACATCTCGCTTTCAATATATAAAATATTTCTTAATTATAGTAATTACCTACTGGTTTCTAAGAAAAGAGAAACACAGGACTGAGGGGGCTTTAAAAATCAGAGCCTAGGAGGAACCAGCAGTTAGCGTAATGGCTATGTCGCTGGACTCCCACGTAGTCGACCGTGGTTCGTGTCCCGGACCCGGTGGCTTAAAAAACTCACGCCAGGCGCGTGTGCGTGCGTGCCCAAGATCCCGAGAGGAGAATGGAGGAGAAGGGATTGCAGCGTGACCATCTCCCCTGGGGGGTGATTTCTTGCTTTCTCTCTCTATGTCTCTCTCTGTCTGGCGAGCGCACGCGCCCTACAGTGAAAATCTCTCCAAAAAAAAAAAAAAAAAAATCAGAGCCTACATTATAGAACAACACCTTTATAAGTTGATTTTCATATACTGTCCATTTGGTCAAAAGAGGTTTTTTTTGTTTTTTTGTTTTTTGGGTTTTTGTTTTTGTTTTTGTTTTGTTTTGTTTTTTTACTATATGCATACTATATGTTAGGCAGATACTGCTCTGGGCCTTGAATATGGAGCAGTGAATAAAAGAAATTGCCTACCCTTGTGAAATAGCAAGGGCAGACAGATTAATGAATGTATGTGAAAATAAATAATTCTGTTTAAACAGATCAGACAGGTGTCATGGTAGTTAAGGGTGCTGGACTCCCGCATGGTCGACCACAGTTCAAGTCCTGGACCTGGCAGCTTGCTTTCTCACTTTCCCTCTCTCTCTTACTCTGTCCCTCTCTGGTCAAATTTAAATAAATAAATAAATAAATAAATAAAAATAATTATTTTAGGAAATAAAAAGATCAGGCAAATAATATATACTTCTGAGCAGCACATAAAGGAAGTGAGAACTTCAACTCTGCAGATAATCGTACTGAAGTATCTGGAAAAGAGGGGCCTGTCAGTGAGCCAGCCCTAAGGTTGGAGCCTGCTCAACAATTTCCAAGAACAGCAAATTTTCAGGAATAGTGTGGCTCTAGCAGAGTTAAGCCCAGAAAGAGCAGCGGGGAGCACATCACATAAGCAGCTGGATTTTCTGATGAGGAATTTGAATCTCATACCACTATATTCTTTGGCCAAATAATCACATTAAATCATAATCCAAATTTCATGAAGAACAGAATTGACACTGGTGGTTTTTCTCTTTTTTAAATATTTAATTCATTTTATTTATTCATTCATTTATTTTAATTTGACCAGAGAGGGAGAGAGAAAGAGAGAGAGGGAAAGTGAGAAAGCGAGTCACCAGGTCTGGGACTTGAACCATGGTGAGCCACGTGGGTGTGTCCAGCGTCTTAACCACTATGCCACCTGCTGGTGGTTTTTCTCTTACAACAGATACCCACCATGACTGAATTTTGGCTTGATTAACCCTCTGTGCTGCAGGAAGAAGTCTAAAGGTAATACCTTAACACTAAGGGATCCATGGATCAGCAGGATTAGGAGGAGGAAGAATTCAGAGATAATCACCAACTGCTTCCCTCTACCAGTCTTATGAGACACTTGAGGGGAAATCAAAACAATGAGGATTATCTTGGTTCTGTGCCTAACACTGATGCACAACTGTCAGTCACTTGATGGAGTCAGGTCTCAATTTTTCAACATGAAAAGCAAGGCGCTGGACTAGATAACATCTAAATTCTCACTTTCTGTCTCTCTGTCTCTCTGTCTTTCTGGTGAGCACATACGCCCTATAGCAAAAGCCTCTCCAAAAAAAAAAATTATTTGATGCTTCTCCATTTGTCCCCACATGGTAGAATTGCTAACAAAACATCTCTTAAAATACAGGGAACTATTTATTAACTTCCGTAATTCACAATTTACTATCTTTCCGAATGATAATTGGATTTCTTTACTGACATAATTTTACTAATGACTCCTGTGGATTCCATGTATATTACATACGCTGTTTAAAGTGAAACTTACTTTTGGAAAACACAAGTGGTATTTAAAAGTTCATGGAAACTGTGCAGCATGAAAAACCTATGCATAGATTTCAAATATTTTCAAACCAAAACAAGCATGTACTTTTAACTTTATTTTCCCATAAACTTTTGATGTACCAATAAATAGTTCTGTTTCAGTATTTTTAAAGAATTATCTCAGCTTCTCCTTCCTTAAAAATAAATTCTTGTGGGTGGCATAGTGGTTAAGATGCTAGACTCCCACATGGCTGACCACAGGTCAAGTCCCAGACCCACTGACTTGAAAATCATGCTGAGCGTATGTGCATACATGCCCAAAATCACAGGGGAAGAATAGAGGAGAGGGGATTATGGTGGTCATCCTCCCTGGGGGAGCTATTTCTCATTTTCCCTCTAATTGTCTCTGTCTATCTCCAGAGAGCACACATATCCTATGGCAAAAACCTTAACATAAATTAATAAATAAATTTTTGTGACCTTTCTTCTAAGTTCTGTCCCACATTACACTATAATAGTTAACCCTGTGCTAAAAGATACAGGGTTTCAATCTCATTTTACTTAATAGTTGCATATATTAAATCTCCTTTTATATATTAAAAATAAACTTGGGATATAATTATCCCTCATAATGCTAGTTGCTGTTCATTTTAATTATCTATCTAATTTCCATTAGAGATCCCCATCAGGCAGTTTCCACCCTCAAAGCCACCTCATGAGTCTAAGATTGTTGCTTGACCTCCATAGTTTTAGACGATAGGAAGCAAGACTGAGGACAAAGTGAAGGGGCAAGCCTTCAGGTACGTCTCCTCTCATACAGCTGTCTGTGAAATGTAATGCAATCCTTCTACTCATATCACATTACCCTGAACTTACTCATATGACTACAACCAGCTGCAAGGGGAGCTGGGAAATATCACTTAGCTAAGCCTGAATATAATCAGAATTCTGAGTCTAAAAAAGAAGTGGAGAACAAATACTATATAGGCAACTAACAGATTTTGCCACAGAAACAAATGAAGTCATTTTGTCTCATTTAAATAAGTCTGCCCTCTATTGTCTTCTCTTTTGAACAAAGCACCACCATCCCCTCAATCCACAATCCAGTCTAGAAATATCTGCATTATTTTTAATGGCCTACTCTCTCCTCTGATAGCTACATCAAACCAGTTGCTAAGTGTAGCATTTTCCATTCTTCCTCTCCATTTCCTCTAGTGTTATTATTACCTTACCCAGACCACACCATGATCTCCCAGATGCTCTCTATACTTTGTCTCTCCTAGCTTCAAGTTCTTTTAAAGATTGCCATCAAGTTACTATTGAAAGTTGGTATCTGATCATGTCACTGTCTTTGCTAGACCTTTAGAAAATCTGCAATTGACAGAAGAGAAGCTCTAAATCCTTGGTTTGCCATTGAATTCCTAGTTTCCTAAATAATTTTATTGTCCTGGAACCATTAACATGATATTTCAGTTAAACAGAGCCACTCTCTGTTGCCAAACTTAATCTGTACAATTTCACCCATGCCATTCTCTCTCCATCTCTACCTAGATGTTTCAGGGGATTCCACCAAAAGCAGATGTTGGGATAAGGATTTGAGAGAAGACAGTTTATTTGGAAAATGATCCCAAGAAGTATAAGTAAAGAAATAGGAAAGAAGGGGGCCAGCAGGTGGTGTGGTGATTAGGGTATTGGACTCCCACATGGCTGACTACAGTTTGAGTCCCAGATCTGGTGGCTTGCCTCCCCCCTCCCCACCCCGGTGTGTGTGTGTGTGTGTGTGTGTGTGTGTGTGTGTGTATTTGTTTCTCTGGTGAGTGTGTGTGCCCTATAGCAAATTTTTAAAAAGAGATGGGAAACAAGAAATCAAATGCAACAATGGCTGCCTTAATGAGCGGGTTACTACTGTGAGCCACTGACCCCCTATCCTGTTGGGAACCCTCTGCAAAACATGGAGGTCATACTACCAAACTGTAGTCCTGGAAAGGCTAGGAAGGATGGTGAGGGTGAGCACTTCATCCACAGATTATTCCCCATCTCCCACTGGCTGAAGGTTGCCCTTGGAGTGTTATGTTCTCTGCATTCCCCAATGGAAACTGCAGTGTAACCAGGCAGGCTCTTTCAGTGCCCGAGAAATCCCTAAGCAGAAAGGCGGAAAGGTACTGGTATCTAAATTGAGAAACCATCATCATCTAGGAACCATTTACAGCTGTAATTGTACTCAGGCAGGCAGAACACTATAAAGTCTACAAAGACTAGGGCTAGCAGGTGGTGTGGTGGTTAAGGCACTGGACTCTCACATAGCTTACCATGGTTCGAGTCCTGGACCTGGCAGCCTGAAAAATTACGCCATGTGCGTGCACACCTAAAATCCTGAGAGGAGACTAGAAAAGGGATTGTGGCATGACTATCCCCCAGGGTGATGATTTCTCACTTACCCTCTCTCTGTCTCAGACATGTGCTTGCATCCTTTGGCAAAAAAAAAACTTAAAAAAAAAAA